>NW_026126051.1:0-307638 GCF_943737965.1 Phodopus roborovskii | reverse complement strand
AGTGGCAAACATGATCAGTGTTATTTGTGTCATATGTGGATGTACATGAATAATGATCTCTTGAGAAAAAGATTGAATCAAGTGGCTCATGATACCTTTAATAACTGTGGCTATCTATATTATCCAAGAAGGCATGGTAATTCATCTATAATTTGGGCCCAGACTCCTAGATAATGCTTAGTGATCCCATTGTGGGTCTTAGGAAGCGTGTGCTCAATATACCATAGTCAAATAGAGAGGGGACCACTGGGTAATAGCTAGACATGGTGCTCTTCTCAGGTATACTGGCAGGCTTGAACTGCAGTAGATTCTTTTTTCTGCTTATTGTCTTTCCAAGTATATCCACAAAAATGATGGTGGAATTTTATGTAAGAACTTTTAGTTGGATGTGGTGCTTTTCACTTTCATTAACTTCATGATTGTTTTATTTATTGTGGTGTTGGAGATAGAAAGCTAGGACTGTGTAACATGTGAGACAAATATTTTACTACTGAGCTACATTATTAGTCTGGACTGTGTTTGCTTTTATTTGGACTCACCATCAATACTGAGTCAAATAGTGGGGCTACCCATGTGGTAAAATGTATCCAGTAGTAAAAAGTTAGCTAGGATGCCATTTTTCAGTGGTTCTTACCCCATTAACCCATGACCCTTTAATGTGGTTCCTTATATTTTACTGACCCCCAAGCATGATATTATTTCCTTGCTACTTCATAACTGTAATTGTGTTACTGTTATGAATTGTCATGTAAATATCTGTATTTTTCTGATGGCCTTTAGTTAATTTCTGTGAAAGGATTGTTTGACTCCCATGGGGGTAATGACTCACAGATTGAGAACCACTGGGATAATGTAATGTGTTCTCATTGAAGAAACTGAAAAGATGCCAGAACCAACAGTAAACCCCTAGTGATACAGGCACATAAAAATAAAATAAAATAAAATAAACCATATAGCATTTCTCTAGATAGATTTCGTATTTAAATTTAGTGTTTTGTTGTGAGTTTGAAGGCAACGTGGAGGTTTAGACCACATAAAACAGAACCATGTCATGTAATCCTTCTCATTTATCATTTCTCCCCAACTCATCTTTGGACAACCAAGGTCTTGATTTTTGTGCCACAAACAGAAGTAAGGTTATTGGATATTCTAACCTGACCCCTTACTCTGCCTGGTCATTTTTATTGATTATGTGTAAATTTAAATCATAGAGATGGCAATTATGATGGTGAATACGAAGTAACAGTAATGATGTGTTTGCTGGTGTACTGAGTATATAAGGAAGGAATTAGTGAGCCAAATAAGGGTGATGAGAGTAACTATATGTTTAAAATAGTGGCAAGATTGAACAAAGAAAGGTAGCCACAGAGAATTATCATATGGGTATTTCATAGTTGTACAGATCCATGTGTCTTCTTAGGCTATGTTGTCTTCAGTATGATTTATAGTCCCACTGTCTTTATGAATTTTTTGAATGTGGTGGTAATAAACCTTGCCATTTTGTAGGCACTAGGGACACCCTACTACTGAGCTATATTCCCTGCATTGCTTTACTTTTTATTTTGAGACAAGGTCTCAGTAAATTGCCCAGTCAGCCCAGGATCTTGCTCTGTAGTCCAGGCTGGTCTTGAACTTGTAATCCGCTTGTCTTAGCCTCTGGAATCTTACTGCTTTTATTTTTGTCTCTATGAGTCAATTTCTTCTCCTGTCTTAGGTCTCTCCTTTGCTGCCAAATTCTACCACTGTGAATATTATTTCCCCATTTGTATCTCCTCTCTTGACACCTCTGATGTTTCCAGATAGCCACTGTAATGTCACTGTGTGTTCATTTCTCTGTCATGTACAATTCTAGGTGGCTATTCTAAGGATGGTATTAGGCATCTTTGTAGTTTTCATGTCACTGTACATACTGCTCTGCCTTCATATGTTTGGTGATTGCTCAGCTAGCACCGTGTATAACCCCAAAGAGTTCCTAGAGCAAGAGGGTGAGACTGAAGCATGGGGGGTTGCCCATTTGTTCAGGTTAAACTAGTTTTGTGAAGGAAGGGGAATATGATTGCTGATCAGTAATGATCTGTCACTCAGACAGCTTTTTATTCATTGTAGAGCAGTTTACAATTCTAAACAGATTTGGTGGTTGTATTGTTTTCTCTCCACTATGTAACTTCATGCACTCAGGGCAGAGAAATGTGAAAGGTCATCAGAACACAGTGCTAGCTTCCTGTAGCTGCCTTTCTGCTTTCTATCACACTGTACTTGTAGTAAGTTATTTCTGTGGACACGTAAATGTTAGATCACTTAACAGATACTATGAACTCAGTTCAAAGCTTTCTGGAGGACACAGGAGAAAGGGTATAGTGCATTGATAAAGATGGAGAGCAGGGCCATTTCTTGCTGTTTCTCATAGGCATTTTTAAAAGTCACTGAGCAAAGTAGTAGAAGAGTATATTAAATAAAAATTTGTTTCCATGTAAAGCTTAGCATTTCCACTAGATGGTGGTAAAAGGTTATATGTTGTCCTTTTGCAGTGACTGAATTGTTTATGCTAGGCCTGCATCTCTGAAATTAGAAGAATGGTTCTAGGAAAGTGAAAATTGTATCTGAAATACTGGTTCCTTTGAAGAGGCTAAGCACACTAGGCTCAAACTTATGAGAGAAAGTGCTTGTGGAAGTTGTCTCAATAAAATAGTTTGCTCAGTTGACAAGCAAACACCAGTTGCAGGCCTGAGAGAATACATTATTTGAGTGACCAGCAGCTTATCTGAAGTATAAGGGACCCTTTGCCTCGTGTCTACCCAATGCTCTTGTTGGTATCCCTGTCCAGGCAACAACAGCACCAATATACCCCCTCCCCACATAAGTGTACAGACACTTCAGCAAAAATGCCCAATTTCTACCTTGCAACTTTAAGCACCAAATGGGGGAGTCACTTTCTAGTATAAAGGTTGAAAGCCCTTACTATTGTTTAATTTAGATGAGAATTAACTATTTACAAACCCTTGAATCAATCCTCCCACATGGGACTGAGAGAGAAAGCTTGCCATTTCCTGATTTCTTTTCTTTTCTTTTTTTTTACCCCTGGGATATATTGAGATGCTTTGTCTGTAGCTGGAATTAGCTCCAAGTAGACCTCCTTCAGACATACACTAGAGTATCACACTAGAGTTCACGAAGAACTCTCTATCCTCAAGGGACTTATCACCTAGTTGGAGTCAGTTGCCACTATTCATAATACAAAACTCAGGCTTAGGGTCTGGAAAGATGGCTCAATGGTTAAAAGAACTGGCTGTTTTTTCCAGAGGACCCAAGTTCAACTCCTAGTACCCACATGGTGGCTCAAAACAGTCTGTAATTTCAGTCCCAGTTGTCTGACAACCCCCTTCTGTCTTCTGCTGGCATTGCATGCATGTGGTACACAGGAGTACATGCAAGCAAAATACCATTTCAAATAAAACAAAAATAAATAAGTCTTAAAAATCAAAACAAAGCCCCCAGATTCAAAAGTCTAGCACATACCTCGGCACTTCATGAGGAACTTAAAAATTCTTTCACATATTTAGATTCAGTTCTATGGATAATTTAACTGGTCATTAAGTCCACATGCATGCATCTTTGGTTTCACTCATGGCTTTGCAGACACAAGTGATAGAGGTTAAGAGTACAGTTACTAGTGGCATTAGTTCTTCAGGATTCAGAGGAACAGGACTGATAGAGTGAGTCTATATTAAAAGGTGCTTTATTAGAGTGGCATACAGGCTGTGGTCTGGCTAGTCAAACAATGGCTATCTTCTGATGAAATATAATAGTTGTTCAGTCCAAGAGACTGGATGTCTCACCTGGTCTTTGGTCTATGTTGGAGGTTCTAATACCAGCAAAGAAATACATCAATCACAGGAGATATGCATTTGACAGAGAGAATAAGAGAGAGCATGCAAAATTCAGAAGCTTCCTTCTTTCATGTGCCTTCATGTCAATTGTCCTAAGAGGTGTGGACCAGATTTATGGTGGTTCTTCTGATCTCAATTGATCCAGATTTAGGATGTGTCTTCCCACCTTGAATAATCCAATTAAGAAAAATGCCACAGAGGTGTGCCCAGCTGGTTGGGTTTTTGTTACTTCCAGATGCAGTACAGTTGACAACAAAGATTAGCTATCATGGCGAGTCACCAGTTTGTTGAGTTGAAAATGTGCTCTAAGGTCTCTGGGTAAGCCTTGCAGCCTTGGCTATGCTGGCCCCAGTCTGCCTAGCTGCACTACTATTCCACTAACAGCACATTTCAATTCCCTTAACCCAAGTTCAGAGTGGACACTCTTGAGACTGTCATTGACTCCAGGAGACTGAGGTCTGAAATGCTAGAAAGTCTCTCTCATTCTCAGCTAGAAACCAACTGTGGATCAGGTTATTTTTTGGTATAGTTGTCCAGAGCTGAACTCTGTGGGTTCTTTGTGTGTATGTGTATGTGTACTTGGTACCAAATACAGGGCTTCATATATAGGAGGTGTTCTACCAGAGCTACATCCTAAGTTTTTGTCCCCATCTTTTACCTCACACGATTCAAACACAGCTATTCAGGTAGGATCTAAATATTGGATTGCTGTTGTTGGTATATAAAATTAGAGGTCTGGTTGGTGATGCATCATTTGTGGGGAAACAGAGGCAGGGAGGAAATAGAATGTGAAATGATTGCCAAGGCAGGCCCTGACCTTACAGAGCTCATAATTTAGTGGGAGAAAGATATTAGAAATGACCTGTATGGAGCTGGAGAGATGGCTCAGTGGTTAAGAGTATGTATCAATTTACCAGTGGACCTGAGTTCCAGTCCCAGAACCCATTGTGATTCCAGCTCCAGGGGAATCTGACTGTGGCTTCTTCAGATACTCCCCCATAGAGATAAATAGTTAGAAATAAATGTAAAGAAAGAGAGAACTGAGTTGTATTAGTATATAACTGAGAATGAATCAACTTCATTTTTTATTGTGATATCTATCATATATGCACAAATTTTGTGTCATATGCAATTTAAATAGCAACACATATTTGCCCCGTAGGTCACTTGAGTAAAAGAATTTGCTGAGGAATTTGATGCTTTGTGTTCTTCCTTAATTTTGGTATTTTACCTTGGCTATATTATTTTTATTTTATTTGTATTTATTCCTACACAGTATAGTGATTGATTTTATGTAGTTTTACTGTATCTATTCTATTGTTCAATTGATTTATTTAATCTGAAGTTTTATTACATTAATAAAATTTGTAAAAAAAGGGGGTGGTTCTGGGTTGGGGATGTTATCATCCTAGTACTAGGGAGGCTGAGAGAGGAAGAAGATTGTAAATTACAAGCCAGCCTGGTCTATTGAGTTAGACTGTCTGAAAACCAAACCAAACCAGAATAGCTAGGAGGATAGCTCAGTGCTATATTCACTTGCCTACTATGTACAAGGTCCTGCTGATGGGCCTCAAACTGCAGCAAAATCACAAAGTAAGTAAGCAAACAAATATTCTTGCTGCTGTTAGCCTTCTGGCCTTGTGAAATATATTTGATCTTTCTGAGACTCATAATATATGTACAATTGGAGTAATATCTTTCAGATAGTATGGAATTGATAGAATCGTGGATTACAGGTGATGTCAGACTTTTTTCTCTTTTAATTAAACTTATTTATTTTTCATTCCATTGATTTATGTGTTTAATTTTTTTGTACCAGTACCATGTTGTTTTTACTACTATGGCTCCAAGGTACATTTTAAAATACAGTATGGTGATACATCTTGCAGTATTCTTTATGTCCAGGATTGCTTTGGGTATCCTCGGTGTTTTGTGCCTCTATACATATACTGGTATTTTTTTTCTATGTCTGTGAAGAAAAGTCCCAGTATTTTGAGTGGAGTTGCATTGAATCTGTTGATTGGATTTAGTAGTATGTCCAATTTAACAATATTAATCCGGCTAATCCATGAGCACAGGAGGCCTTTCTGTTTTCCTCAATTTATTTCTTTGGTGTTTTTAGGTAGGTATCAATGATCTTCAGAAAATCATAAGGATATATTTAAAATCATTCCACTAAGTTAGAAAATACAAAAAGAAATGGATGAATTTCTATATCCATACAATGTAACAAAATTAAACAAAGGTAAAATAATGTAACAATGAGACTGAAGCAGTCTAAGATATAAAAATCTCAGGACCACATGGATTCACTGAAGAGTTTTACCAGAGCTTCAAAGAATAACTAGCACCAATACAACAGTTAATTTTCAAGCTATCATTATCCTGATAAGCAAACCATATAAAGACACAACAAATAAGGAAAATTATATACTGAGCTCCTAGATCAATATAGACATAAACATTCTGAATAAAATAATGGCAAACTGAATCTAAGATAATATCAAAAAGGTCATTCATCCTGACCAAGTTGGTTTTATTGCAGAAATATGAAGATGGTTCAATATACACAAATCAATAAGTAAACAAATCAATAGGAAAACACTAAAATGGAGATCACATGCTCATCTCCTTAAATACAGAAAATGCCTTTGGCAAAATCTCACATTCCTTCATTATAAAAACCATGGAAAGGCTAGGAATTCAGGGAACATGTCTTCTAAACAATATATTTATTATCTTTTGAGAATGTCATATTTCGTATTCATTGTTTAAAAATTTTTAATTCAATTTAATTTAAATTTACATACCACAGTTCCCCCTCCCTTCTCTTCTCCTGCTCTCCTCCCCCCCCCATATCACCCACATCTGCTTCTTAAGAAGGATAAGGACTCCTATGGGGAGTCATCAAAACTGGGCACATTAAGTTGAGGCACGACCCCTAACCCCCCTCATCAAGGTTGAGCACTGCATCCCACCATAGGGGATGGACTCCAACAAGTTATCTGTTGTACCAGTGATAGATCCTGGTTCTACTGCTAGGGCCCCTTCAAACAAACAAGACACAACTGTTGCCCACATGCAGAGGGCCTAATTAGTTCCCGAGCAGGTTTGCCAGCTGTCGGTCCAGAGTCCATGAGGACCCACAACCTTGGGTCAGCTGTCTCTGTAGGTTTTCCCCATCATGATCTTGACCTGCCTTGCTCATATAATCCCTCCTCCTTTTCTTCAACTGGACTCCCATAGCTCAGTCTGGTGATTGGCTATGGATCTCTGAATCTGCTTATATCAGTTACTGGATGGAAGTTCTATGCTAGCTACCATTCTGAATACAGAGGAAGGCCAGTTACAGCACCCTCTCCACTATTGCTAGAAGTCTTAGCTGGCATGCACTGTTTTGATCAAGCCTATCCCCTCCCCCAACACCTCCTAGATTCATCCCTCATTAGATACTCATACTCAATTTTGCGTCCTCATTTAAAAGAACCAAGTTCAATTTCTGATGCCTTACACTTTTGTGTATGTAGTATTCCATGGGAATAAGTTCAACCTACCAATAGCCCTAAATAAAGTAAATCTCCTCCTCCCAGCAGCTCTCAGTTACCAACAGCTCAACAGCTAGTGGTGGGAATCCATGGACACCTGCATACTCCATGCAGGGATTTTGTTTGACTTGAGTTTGCACAAATGTTGTAGATGCTATCACAATGGCTGTGAGACCAGATATACAACTGTCCATTTGAGTAAGAAAACATAATAAAGGCTAAATATAATGAACCTATAGCTAATATCATGATAAATGGAGAAAACAGGAAATAAACAAAATTGTTTACCCTCTCCACTACTACAATAAGACAGTATGAGAAAATTCAGAGGGCATAAATGCAAAGTATTTCTATTTTCAGATGACATGATTGTATATATTAGAGACCCAAAAGCCTTCGCCAAAAACTTTTAGACCTGATAAAAACTTTCATCAAAGAGGCAGAATATAAAGTCAATACATGAAGATCAAGAGCCTTCTTATATATGACTGACAAACAGACTGAAAAATATTGTGGAAAATCCTATTCTTAATATCCAAAAGTATAACATACTCAGAGGGAAATCTAACCAATGAAATGAAAGGCCTCAAAAATGAAAACGTTAAAATTCTCTTCTTCTGGCATCTTCTTTCTTTTTCTTTTTCTTTTTTCTTTTTTCCCCTTAAATAGCTGTTTATTGGCAGTGGGCTGGCAGGGATGGCAGAATTCACATTCACAGACAACACCACACAGCGGTCACAAGGGCAGCAAGAGTGATGCGAAAGAGCCTAAAGGCCCCCACTTGAATAGCAAGTGGGTGGGCAGGGGCCTGGAGTGTTGATGGGGCAGCCAGCCTTAGATCACCTTTGCTTAGTAGGCCTGGTTAGAGATGAAGAGAGATTCACTGGCTGCGGCTCCAGACTGACCACTTGGGGTGTACTTTCCTTGACATGCAAGGCTGTTGGCCAGGGCTTGCTTGATGTATTCCTCCTGAGCAGCCTTCAGGTTCTCCTTCTTCTTTTTCTTTTGAAATAAAATCTCACTATGTAGCTCAGGCTGTCTGGGAGGTCACTATGGCTGGCCTTGAACTCATAATCCTACTGCCTTTGCAAGAGCTACAAGAAGCATGTGCTATTTTCCTTGGCTCTAGTAATGTATTCATGTTAAGTATTTTAATTTTCAAGGGTTTGAGGATTTTATTTTATTGGCCTTTAGGTAATGCTTCTTGAATTTTACTTTATTTTTGTTTTTCTTTTTTATATAATTTTTTATTTAAATTTGAAACAAGCTTGTTTTACCCATCAATCCCAGTTCCTGCTCCCTCCTGTCCTCCCCTGTTCCACCCACCAAACCCCAACCCATCCACTTTCTGCTTCCCTGGGAGGGTGAGGCCTTCCATTGGGAGTCTTCAAATTCTATCATATAATTTGGAGCAGAGACCATGCCCTCTCCCACGTGTCTAGCCTGAGGGAGTATCCACTACCAGAGGCCCCATAGACTACCCAGTTCTGCCAACTAACAGCATATTCAGGGAATCTTGGTCTGTCCTATGCTGGTTTCCCAGATATCAGACTGGAGTCAATGAGCTCCTCCTTGTTCAGGTCAGGTTCTCTGAGGGATTCTCGAGCCTGTTCTTGATCCTTTTGCTCATCAGTCCTCCCTGTCTGCAACTGGATTCAAAGCTCAGTGTTTAGCTGTGGGTGTCTGCTTCTGCTTCCATCATCTACCAGATGAAGGTTCTAAGATGGCATATAAGGTAGTCATCAATCTCATTATGATGGAAAGGCATTTAAGGTAGCCTTTCCACTATTGCTTAGAAACTTAGTTGGGGTCATCCTTGTAGATCTCTGGGCAGTTCCCTAGTGCCAGATTTCTCTTAAAATCTATAATGGCTCTCTCTATTATGGTATCTCTTTTCTTGCTCTCCTCTATTCTTTCCCTGACTCATCGTCCTTCTCTGTCACATCCTCCTCTCCCCTGCTCTTACCCCTAACACCTTCTGCCCTCCTCCCATGATACAATTTGCTTGGGAGATATTGTCCCTTTACCCTTTTCCAGGGGACCATGTATATCTCTCTTTGGGTCCTCCCTGTTTCCTAGCTTTTCTTTCAGTAAGGATTGTAGGCTGGTAATACTTTGTTCTATGTCTAAAAACCATATATGAGTGAGTACATACCATATTTGTGTTTTTGTGACTGGGTCACCTCACTCAGGATGGTTTCTTCTAATTCCACCCATTTTATGATGAATTTCAAGATTCCATTTTTTTTCCACGCTGAGTAGTATTCCATTGTGTAAATATAACACATTTTCTCCATCCATTCTTCAGTTGAGGGGCATTTAGGTTGTTTCCAGGTTCTGGCTATTACAAGTAATACTGCTATAAACATAGTTGAAAAGATGTCCTTGTTATATGAACGTACATTTTTGGGTATATAGGTAAGAGTGGAATTACTGCATCTTGAAGTAGACTGATTCCCATTTTCTTGAGGAATGTCCATACTGATTTCCAAAGAGGCTGTACAAGTTTACACTTCCACCAACACTTGAGCAGTTTACTCCTTTCTCCACATGCCCTCCAGCATAAACTGCCTTTGGTGTTTTTGATTTCTAGCCATTCTGACAGGAGTAAGATGGTATCTCAGAGTTGTTTTGATTTGCATTTCCCTGATGGCTAAGGATGTTCAATACTTTCTTAAGTGTCTTTCAGACATTTTGGATTCCTCTATTGAGAATTATTTATATACTTCTGTAACTCACTTTTTAATTGGATTATTTGATGTTTTGGCACTAGCTTCTTGAGATCTTTCTATATTTTGGAAATCAGCCCTCTGTCAGATGTAGGGCTGGCGAATATGTTTTCCCATTCTGTAGGCATCCATTTTGTCTTGTTGACTGTGTCCTTTGCCTTACAGAAGCTTTTCAATGTCAGGAGGCCCCATTGTTGATCTCAGTGTCTATGCTACTAATGTTATGTTCAGGAAGTAGTCTCCTGTACCAATTAGTTCAAGGGTACCTCCCATATTCTCTTCTAAGAGTTTCAGTGTGGCTGGATTTATGTTGAGATCTTTGATCTATTTGGAATTAAGATTTGTGCATGGTGATAGATATGGATCTATCTGCAGTCTTCTATAGGTAAGCATCCAGTTATGCCAGAAAAATTTATTGAAGATGTTTTCTTTTTTCCATTGTATAATTTATTTTTGTTAAAAATCAGATGTTCATAGGTGTGTGGGTTCATATCAGGGTTTTCAGTTTGATTCCATTGGTTTTCCTGTCTAATTTGCACCAATACCAAACTGTTTTCAGGGCTATAGCTCTAAAATAGAGCTTGAAGTCAGGGATGGTTATGCTTCCACAAATTCCTCTATTGTACAGGTTTATTTTGGCTACTGTGTGTTTTTGTTTTTCCTATATAAAGTTGAGAAATGTTCTTTCAAGGTCAGTGAATAATTGTGCTGGGATTTTAATGGGGATTGCATTGAATCTGTAGATTGCTTTTGGCAAGATTGCCATTTTTACTATATTGATGCTACCTATCCAAGAGCATTGGAGAACTTTCCATTTTATGGTATCTATTTTAATTTCTTTCTTTAAAGATTCAAAGTTCTTATTATGTAGATCTTTCATTTGGTTGGTTAGCATTACCCCCAAGATATTTTATGTTGTTTGTGGCTATTGTAAAGGGTGATGTTTCTCTGATTTCTTTCTCAGCCCCTTTATCATCTGTATATAGTAGGGCTAGTGATTTTTAAAACTTAATCTTGTATCCTGCCAACTTGCTGAAGGTGTTTATCAGCTGTAGGAGTTCCCTGATAGAGTTTTTCGGATCCCTTATGTAAACTATTATATCATCTGCAAATAGCGAGTGTTTGACTTCTTCTTTTCCAATTTGTATCCCCTTGATCTCCTTTTGTTTTCTTATTGTTCTAGCTAGAACTTCAAGTACAATATTGAAGAGATATGGGGAGATTGGTTAGCCTTGTCTTGTTCTTTATTTTAGAGGAATCACATTTTTTTCTCTCTAGTTTGAGGTTGGCTGTTGGTTTGCTGTATGTTGCTTTTTATTTTGTTTAGGTATGTTCCTGTTATCCCTTATATTTCCAATACCTTAATCATGAAGGGGTGTTGAATTTTGTCAAAGGCTTTTTCAGAATCTAATAAAATGATCTTGTGGTTTTTCATTTTCAGTTTGTTTATGTGGTGGATTAGATCGATGGATTCTCATATGTTGAACCATCCCTGCATCCCCTGGATGAAGCCTACTTGGTCATGGTGGATGAATTCTCTGATGTGTTCTTGGATTCAATTTGCTGGAATTTTATTAAGTATTTTTATATCAAAGTTCATGAGGGACATAGGACTGTAGTTCTCCTTCTTAGTTGTGTCTTTGTGTGGCTTGGTTACTAAGGTAATTGTAGCCTCTTAAACAGAGTTTGGTAATGACTTTTCTGCTTCTGTTGAGTAGAATACTTTGAGGTTTTCAAATTTCTGGTAGAATTCTTCAGTGAAACCATCTGGCCCTGGGCTTTTTTGGTTAGGAAACTTTTGATGACTGTTTCTATTTCATTGGGGTTATAGGTCTATTCAAATTGTTCTTGGTTTAATTTTGGTAGGTGATACCTATCCATAAAATTGTCCATTTTTGTTGAATTTTCTGATTTCGTGGAGTACAGGTTCAGGTTTTCAATGTAGGACCTGAAGATTCTCTGGAATTCATTTCTGTTCGTTGTTATGTCCTCCTTTTCATTTCTGATCTTAATTTGTATTTTCTCTCTCTGCTTTTTTTATTAATATTGTTGATTTTCTTGAAGTACCAACTCTTTGTTACATTGATTCTCTGTATTGTTTTCCTAGTTTCTACTTTATTGATTTCAGCACTCAATTTGATTATTTCCTGGTGTCTACTCCCCCTGGATGAGTTTGATTCTTTTTGTTCTAGAGCTTTAAGTTGTGTTGTTAATTCTCTAATTTCTTCATGTGGGAGCATAGTGCTATGAACTTTACTCTTAGCACTGCTTTCAAAGTGTACCATATGTTTGGGTATGTTGTGTTTTCATTCTCATTGAATTCTAGGAAGTTTTTCATTTCTTTATTTATTTTCCCTTGACCTAGGAATGGTGCAATTGCACATTGTTCACTTTCCATGAGTTCGTAGGGTTTCTGCAATTTGTCTTGTTGAATTCTAACTTTGCAACATGGGGGCCTGATGAGATTGGTTATTCCATCTTTTTGTACCTATATTGATGTTTACTATATAGCTGAGTATGTGGTCAATTTTAGGGAAGGTTCCATGTGGTGCTGAGAGGAAGGCATATTCTTTGTTTGGATGGAATGTTCTATAAATGTCTATTAAACCCAATAGGGTCATAACTTCTGTTAGTTCCTTTTTTTTCTTTGTTAAGTTTCTGTCTGGTGGACCTATCTAGTCTTGAGAGTGGGGTGTTGAAATCTCTCACTATATGTGTGTGAGTTTTTATATGCAGTTTGAGTTTTCATGATGTTTCTTTTACAAATGTGAGTGACTTTGTATTTGTGGCTTAGATGTTCATAATTTAGACTTCATTTTGATGGATTTTTTCCTGTGATGGATATGAAATGACCTTCTTTATCTCTTTGATTGATTTTAGTTTGAAGTCTAATTTGTTAGATTTAGGATTGCTACACTTCCTTGTTTCATGGGTCCATTTGATTGGAAAATATTTTCCCAACCCTTAACTCTGAGGTAATGTCTGCCTTTGAAGTTGAGTTGTGTTTCTTGTAATCAGCAGAAGGATAGATGTTGTCTTCATATACTTTCTGTTAGCCTGTGTCTTTTTCATAGGGGAGTAAAGACCATTAATATTGAGGGAAATTAAGTACTATTGATTGTTAATTCTTGTTTGTTTATTATTTATTGTTTTTGGTGGTATTGTGGATGGATTCCCCCCCCCCATTTTTATTTTAGCTGTTGGCAAAGTGGGATTATGTATTGCCTATGTTTTTTTTGGGTGTAGTTGACTTCCTTGTGATGGAGTTTTACTTCCAAAATTTTCTATACGGCTGGCTTAGAGGTAAGTATTGTTTAAATCTGGGTTTGTCATGGAATATCTTGGTTTCTCCATCTATAGTGATTGAAAGCTTTGTTGGGTGTAGCAGTCTGGGTTGTCATCCATGGACTCTTAGTGTTGGTAGAATATCTTTCCAAGATCTGCTGGCCTTCAGAGTGTCCATGGATAATTCATATGTAATTCTGATAGGTTTTTCTTTATGTGTTACTTGGCTTTTTCCCTTTGTTGCTCTTAATATTATTTCTTTATTTTGTACAGTTGGTGTTTTGATTATTTAGTGGCAATGGGACATTTTGTTGGGGGGCACTCAATTTGTTGTTCTGAAAGATTCTTGTATTTTCATTGGCATGTCTTTCTTTAGGTTGGGAAAGTTTTCTTTGATTTTGTTGAATATATTTTCTGTAACTTGAGTTGGGTTTCTTCACCTTCTTCTATAGCTATTACACGTAGGTTTGACCTTTTCATGGCGTCCCATATTCCCTGGATATTTTGTGTTAGGGATTTGTTGAACTTAAGATTTTCTTTGGTTGATGAGTCTATTTATTCTAGTGTTTCTTAAGTGCCTGAGATTCTGTCTTCCATCTCTTGTATTCTGTTGGTTATGCTTGCATCTGTAGTTCCTGATCATTTACCCAGCTTTTCTATTTCTAGCATTCCCTCAGTTTGTGTTTTCTTTATTGTCTCTATTTCAGTTTTTAGGTCATGGGCTGTAGAATTGTTTCTTTGATTGTTTTTTTTTTTCTTGGCTTTACTTGCTTTCTTTAAGAGATTTGATGTTTTCTTGCATTTTTTTGGTTTGATATTTCCCCCATTTCTTTAAATGATTTTTTCATTTCTTCTTTTAGGGTCTCTCTAATCTCCATGAGGTTTTTAGGGTCATTCTCTTCTACTTCATTTGTGTTATGATGATCAAGTCTTGCTGGTGTGGAGTTTCTAGTCTCTGGGGGTGTCATATTGATCTTTCTGTTGTTGACTATATTCTTATACTGTCATGTGCCCATCCCTTATTCCAGTGTTACTGGTGCATTCTCTCCCTCTCCTGGTGAGTATGGGACCAAGGTTCTCTTCCGATGGGTGTAAGCAGGTCCAATACTCAAAAGACTCTCCTTGACAAGTGGGTGGTGGTGGGACCAGGGTGCTGGCAGACTGCTGATGGGCTGGTCCACTGGGATGGGTTACCCTTTGCACAGTTTCCAGTATTCAGTGGGCTCTGAGTAGGGCACAGGAAGGCGGGCTCCCTCCTCAGACAGAGGTGGGACTGGTAGACTCTGGGAATGCCAAACTGGCTGGATGTTCTTCCTTGTGTGTGTGCAGGGCCCCCATAATGCAGGTCAGAAACAGGCCCAAGCTTATCTCCTCCCTTTGGAGGAGGCAGAACGAGGAAGCTGGCAGACTCTGGGAAGGCAGGTCCAAGGGTATGGGTCCCTCTGCATGCAGTCCCCAGTCCTCAGGAGCCTCTGAGCAGGGCACCAGTAGGTGAGCTCCCTCCTTGAGTGGAGATGGAACCAGGGCACTCATAGACTTTTCTTGATTTTTATTATTAAATGAGTATGATCAATTCCATCAACTGGGTATTGAATATGACAAAAGAACATCTTTCAATGACCTATATATGTTTATGTAATTTCTAGATCAGGGTCAGTTAGTAATATGCTTTCTTTGTATGCACAAAGCTCCAGATTTGATCTATATAAAATAAGTGTAGTGATCTATGCCCGTAATTCCAGTGCGCAGGAACAAGAAACAGGAGGATCTACAGTTCAATGATACACCCAGCTACATAATGAGTTTGAGGTCAATTTGGGCTACATGAGACAAAACTAAAGCAAGACCTTATAAATAAATGTACTTCATTGGTTTTGAGAAACCATATAGAAAAATGTTCTGTTTACTACAAATGTCATATTTTATGAAGTGAACTTTTTATAGTCAGTAATTAAGACATGGAAGCTGCTTTATGAAAAATTCTGTAAGTATAGATTTGTTTTATTTGTAACTTCACTGTTTTTCTTCTAGAAAACATTGATTAGATTTTTTTTCACAATTTACTGTATACTGTCATGAAGGTTCAAATGTATTTTTAAGTGTTAAAGAGCATTTAGGTTAGTGGGTGGTTCTTTTGGGGGGGAATGTGAAGAAACAAACGCAAGAATTGTGTAAGAAGATGTATTTTTGAGGTAACATGTCTTAAATTTCATTGTGCATGTGACTCATCTGTTCATCCTGATAAAAATGTCAAATCCGATTTATTATCTGCTTTATTTCTTCTGGGATGGGATCTAAGACTTTGTATTTTTAATAAGCATACAGATAATACATTGTTGTTGGTCTAGGAACCACATGATTATAAGTCTGTTAAATCGGTGATTTCTATCGAGTCTTTTTTGATGGAAGTATTCATAGGAGATGTTTTATGTTTTAATACTCTATTCAAATAAGAACATCTGCAAAGGCCCTTATGCTAACTGCCAGCTTTCTATTTCAAGTTTACAATCAAGGAAGAGAGCACAAGCTTGGTTTAGTGGTGCATGCTTATATTCCCAGTACCCAGGGAGGCTGGGGACAGATGGCAAGTTTGAGGCTAGCCTGGGCCAGGTAAGACTCTTCTTCAAAATAGGCCAGTGGGGAAGGATATTCCCCTCCTTGTTGCATATTTATATAATATGCCAGAGCAGATGCCAAATGTGTGTGTGTGTGTTCGTGTTTGCATGTGCATGTGTGCTGTTGACAAGTTTGTACACCACTACATTAACTATAGGCTGTAGCAATAATGAATTAAGCCCAGCATGAAATACAGCAAGACAGAAGTATGGTGTGACTATAGCTTCTGTTGCTTCATAATATATATCACATTTTTTTCCTATCATGCTACCCCTGTATTTTGGTTAAGTTGATTTCAGGTGAAAACAGATTCCTGGGATACATTTTCAGGTATTCTGTTCTAGTTGGTCTGGGGTTTGCCTAGGAATTTGTAATAAGCACCCATGTAGTTCACACCCAGGTAGTTGCCACACTTGGAGTAATATTGCATTAGGTCTTTATAATTAACACTGAGAGATTTAATATCCAAAGAGCCATCTAGCCTTCTCTTCCTGGGCATCTGAGAATTAAACCCTCATGAAACTTCACAGGTTTTCTAATTCTCAACTGTGAGTGATGTACCATTTGTCAAATAATGACTTTCTGTTCAACTAGAAAGCAAATGTATCAATTTGATAGATTTTTTTTTTAGGAGTAACAAGAGGATTTATGTCTGGGTTAGTGGTGGATTTAGTGGTGGATCTTGCACTCTCTTTCTTGGGCCTCTCATTAACTTTAATTAGTTAGTTGTGAAATTTTTGGGAGTTTGAGTCTACTTGGAGAGGCTATTTATACCATTGCTACAACTTAGGTTCTCCTTATTCTTCAATTCCCAAGCAGCCTAAATATTTACCAGCACACTGGTGAATGTTTTTTTTTCTCCCATCATCATAAATTCTGTAAATTTACATGCATATTTTTAATCTTAAAAAATGTTGAGAGAGACTTACCAAATTTTCAAGGTATACCACTTCTGATTGAGTGATTCTTTCTGAATACATAGTTTAGAACTAGACAATAATAAAAGAATGGTAGATAATTTAATTTGTAGTTAGCCTAAGAGCCAAATATATCTTTAAATGTGATTGGCATTTTATTTTCAGTAATATTACTTGACACTGAACCCAAGGTTGAGAAGGAAAAGTTTATAATTTGTCACCTGACACTTCATATATTTAGGTTCTCTATATAGTTAAATTAAATCTTCCCATTGTGTGATATACACAAAAGGCAACTGAGTGGATTCAATGGAACAATTTCTTATAATTAGGACTGTATGGCCAAGGGAAGGTTTTTTGTGATGGTGAATGAGCTGGATTCATTTTCATTCATAAAGCCTGAGGAGGAAGGCATTACCATAGTCTGGTGAGAGATGTGCATTGTTTCTACTTGCAGAGTGGTCCTTGTATACACAATGTCAACATCACCTGAAAACTCAGGCCCTGTCCTTGACTGGATGAATCAGAACTTGCACTTTTAAGAAAACACACATTTATTTGGATTCTTATTACACTATGATAAACTCTCCTACAGCTGCAGGGGTAAACAATTCACACAAGTTGTGCTCTTCACTCATGTAAAGAAGTACTTCTAAACTGGCCAAGCCAGGAATAAGCTGAAGCACAAATATATCAAGCCTAGCTTTGTCCTACACTTCAGTGATGGGGGATGTCCTTCTGTATATATGTTTCTCTTATTGGGTGATGAATAAAACACTGTTTGGCCAATAGAGGCAGGAAGATAGGCAGGGCTAAGAGACAAGGAAAATGCATGGAGCGCCATGAGGAAACACCATGTAGAGACCAGGAGGATAGGGTGTGCCAGGTATTCTCTGCTAAGATAAGGCCAGTAGCTGAGGAGAGAATGAACTCCAAATGGAGTGACATTGGTGCCTATCATACTCTCAGGAATAGCGTGGTGCTGTCAGCAGTAATTGTGTCTCATGTCAACAGAGTTCGGAATTATTAAAACATTTAAATGCCATATTTTGTAGGTCTTTGACGTATTTGAAGATCAAAGACCTATGTTGGGTACATCTCTATGCACATACAGAACCTGACTAATATCATAAGGTATAAGAAGCATGGGCAACTATAATCTGTAATTCTCAGAAACATAATTGCTCAATTATTCTCAAAATTATTCACAAAATAATTTAAAGAATCTTGAAACTTATGTGTAGCAAGGACAATGACCTAAAATGTGTGTGTGTGTGTGTGTGTGTGTGTGTGTGTGTGTGTATATATATATATACATACATACATACATACATATATATATATATGTATATATATATATATATATATATATATATATATATATATCAACTGAAATGTCTTGACCAGAGGTAGAACTGTATAGTGCCACATGATGAAATATCCTAAATTGTATCAATATATAAAATATATTAAGCATATGTAGAAGCACTTCAGTTTCTCCTTTATACATCTGGATGTTAAAACTAACCAGAAGCCACAGGATAAGAGAATAATTTGATGCAATCCATGAAGCATAGAGCATATAGAAGAGGGGAAGACAATGGAGGAGAAAAGAAAATATTCAAGGTATCCATTTAAAACCACTTTAAATGTAGTCATGTCATACTATCAACATAGTACAACAAGCCAAAAAGATCAGGTAAAGCACTGTTTTGTAAAGAATACATAAATTAAGATTGCGGAAGGAATTGTGGCTTGATTATAGGTACAATTATTTGATTTTGTCCCTTCTCAAACTCTAAACTTTCACTGTCATTGCCAAATAGGGTCTAATTAGAAAACCCATTTATAGCAATGACTAGAAGGGTGATAACCAATTTATTATAATGTCTAGA
The DNA here is from genome assembly GCF_943737965.1 of Phodopus roborovskii. Taxonomy (NCBI): domain Eukaryota; kingdom Metazoa; phylum Chordata; class Mammalia; order Rodentia; family Cricetidae; genus Phodopus; species Phodopus roborovskii. Next base: position 288,764 of record NW_026126051.1, on the reverse strand, counting down.
AGGGCTCTGTAACTGTGATCATTAGGAATAATATAAAAGGATGATATAATCTATTTGATTTAATGAAAACCATGGGCATTTAAATTATAATATTATATAATTATATGCAACCATTATAATTTAAATGAAATGAGCTTTGAGATTACTTTCAAGTTTGCAGATCAAGGAACAGGTGAAAACTTGAATGGCCTCTCATCTGCTAAGATCCGGTATTTTCTTCAAGTCTAAGCCATTCTGTTAGAAAGGCCTTTTCTGCTGCCTGGAACAAATGTACAAATTAACTATGCATTTAAAACCATAGACATTTATTTATTCTTTATGAAATAGTGGTATGATCTGTCAACTTTGAGTAATTGTACAGAGATCCATCCATTCTGCTATTTTCTTGTTCCCCTGTCCTCCTTTTATGTAGTTTAAGCTATATGACCATACATTTATGCTTCATGCACTATGATGATGTGATAGGAGGCAGGAATGGGAGATATTTCCTGATTTTAAAAGGTAAGGCCTGAATGTTGCACACATAGCATCTCTTTTAATTTTACTGGCTGTAACTTTATCACACGGCCATTTGAACAGTAAAAGAGGCTTAGACATCCAGTTCTTAAGTGGGTAGCCATAATCTTTATTATGTAGAAGGGGAGAATTGACAGGGGGTTCCTGTAGTCTTATTGTGGGTCATCTGACATTTTGCTTAAACATCTGTCAGACCTGGAAAGATCTTTGCTATTTATTTTCTTATTTATCAAAAATGCTCAACATCTGCAAAAACACTTTAAAATGTTATCTATACATTGCTAATGAAATTCAAAAAGATTTTAATCTCTCTAAAATATTATAAAAGCTTCACTAACTAGGGACCAAACATTCAAAAATATGAGCCTATGTGGATGATTGTCAATTAAACCATCACAATTGCTTAATTTTTTTTTGAAAGAGAAAGAGAAACATAAAGTTGGATGGGTAGGGAGGTGGGTGGGATCTTGGAGGAGTTGGAGGAAAGGAAAACATGATAATACATTATATGAGAAAAATTTAAATAAAACCCAAAGTGTACATAATTATCACGTCACATCAATTTTATGATGAAGATAAAATGGTTTTGAAATATAAAATAAGTGATTAATTGTGGTCAACATGTTTTGTTATAGACAACCAGAGTTTACCTCTCTAGAGATCAGGGATTGAAGGAATAGGAAGAGAAAGCAGGAATATTGGCTACAGGGTTCAAAATATCTCTTTGTATAAAGGGTATTGTATTCTAGGTTAAGTCTGTTAATTCTCTGAAGAAATGCATATAAATGGATTTTTTTCCCAACCAGGCTTTACTGTCCTTTATTGGTAAGAATTAAAATGCCTTATGAATCAAGTTAATTTTTTCCTCCAGTATTTCCATTAACACATAGTTTGCACATTGTCATATCTTGGTATATGCTTCCATACTGGCTAGTTTTCTATTTCCATAACAGAAGCTAGAGTCATCTGAGAGGAGGGAGACTTAATTAAGTGAGATCCTTGATTTAGATCAGACTGTAGGCAAGCCTGTAGGGCATCTTCTTAATTAGTGATTGATGGGACAGGGCCCAGCCATTGTGGGTGGGGCCATCCATGCATTGGTGGTCCTGGGTTCTATAAGAAATCAGGCTGAGCAAGCCATGGGAAATAAGGCAGTGCATTAGTTATACTTTCTATTGTAAAGAGCACCATGACCATATTAACTCTTATAAGGAAACATTTAACTGAGGATGGCTTAGAGTTCAAAGGCAAGCATAGTAGCATTCAGGCAGACAAGAGCAGTTGAAAGTTCTACATCTGGATACACAGGCAGAAGGAAGGGAGAGGCACTGGGCCTGGCTTGGGCATCTGAAACCTCACAGTCTACCCATAGTGACACATTTCCTCTAACAACAGCACACCTATGCCAACAAGGCCACACTGTCTAATAGTGTTACTCCCTGGTGACTAAGCATTCAAATCTATGAGTCTTCGGGGCCATTACTATTCAAACCACCACAGCCAGTAAGCAGCTGTTTTATGGCAAAACTTTTCCTGGGGAGACACAACATACACACATCTGCTCTTCCCAGCTAGGGATCCCATGACAGACCAAAGTACGGCTATCACCAAAGTCTAATTTGGTAAACCAATCATCTTTATTGGTGTCACATACAGGAGTATGGTTGTGGGGTTACTTACTGTAACAGAAATGACTCAAAGACAGCTGAGTCATCAAGGTCAACCCCAGCATGGTGACAGCTCACAAAAGCTGGAAAACGTGGAAGACACTGCTTAGCCTGCTGGCAGATGAACAGGTTGGGGAGTGTCCTTTCCAAATGACTCTTGTCTAAACATCTTCTAGGCAACTTGAACACTTTCTGCTTTTTTTCAGGAAGCTGGTCTGGTCTCAGAGATTTCTTTGCAGCTTTTTCTACTGTGAAAATCTTTGCAGCTCAGCTACCTTTCATATGGGAGGCACTCTCTGCTTTTATTGTTTATTCTGGCAGGGAGGGGGCTAGTGAGTCTGGTCAGTTTCAGGGATAAACTCTAATTATCTATTATACAGGAAGATGACTACAATAAATAACATATTTTGTATCTTAAAACTACTAAAAATAGACTATAAATATCCTGAACAAAAAAGGATGTGAAATGAATAAATCCTGATCAGAATTTATTATCTGTTTTCTTGATGATATCCATTGTCATTTGGAGGAGATGGAATCTCAAAGCATTTTAAATTTAAATTTTCTTAATGGTTAAGAATGTTGAACACTTTTCCAAGTACTTATCTATCATTTATATTTCTTCTGTGAAGAACTATTTGTTCATTTAATTTATGTTCTGATCTTCTATGAGTTCAAAATATGTGTTGATTCTAAATATAAGTGAGATCATGTGTTATTTATCCTTTTTTGGGCCTGGTTGTTGTTCCAAAGCATTATGGGTAAGACTATTGATTGTTTTTTATCCCTTGGCAGATTGCATAGCTCCTTTTGGTACTATGAGAGCTAGTTCTTACAGAGAAGGCTTCTAGTTCCATTCACGTTCAATTCTGCCAAGTCCTCTGTCCAAAGGGTGAGGTGTCTTCAGCAAGATACCTTGAACTTCTGGGACAGTTTCCATATTTATAATGGGAGTAGCTGTATTGTTATTGTTATTATTATTGAAGGTATTTTGTTGAAAAAATAATAAACTATAGTTGAGTCATTACCAGAAATTATGGAATTGGAGGAAAAGTATGTAAAATTTATGCATGATAAATTTTGAAACACACAATTAATTTTATTTTCATAAACATATGCATGAATGTACAAATACACACATGCACGCACACACACATATGCTGTGTCTACTGGAAAACATCCTGAATTATAATGATCATCCTGAAAATAAAATATTGCATAGCTCCTTCTGGTAATGTTAGAACTAGGCTTCAGGTTCCTCTACTGTTGTGGATGTGGTATCTAATACTATTTGACAGTAAAATAGAAGCAGAGTTACTTGAAGAATGGCAGGTTCTATATCAGAAGCAGGGAATGTACAATGCAAGCCTGCAGCATTTGTCATGCCAAAACCTAAGAAAGTTATCAATGAAGATTTTCATTAGTATCAAAAGAAATAAGGCAACAATATCAAGATTATCCCAATGTCAAAAGATGAGAGTATTTTATTAAAGAACTATATGAGTTCATAATAATATAAACTTTCTGATCCCCTTTGGAGGGTGCTATAGCATGAATGATGGAAACACAGTATTTGTTTGGAGAAAAGATTTGGACAAAGTGAGTGATCTTCTGTTAATACTGTCAGGAAATTGCTACTGCACTCCCACTGAGTACAAATGAAATACACAAGCTTTTCAACTAAATGGGCTCAGTCAAAAGCGAGGGAATGAGCAGAACAAAACAAAGCTAGCAACTTAAAGTTGAGAGAAAGTATAAAAAAAAACCCTACAAACAAATGGCATATCTCTTATGATTGTGGGTAAAAAGGAAAGTTAATACACATAAAATTTCACAATATGAAAAAGAATAAAAAATAAGACATTTGTATGTTAAAACTATGAATATTTAATCATAACCATCCATATATAAATTAATACAATCATACACATGTATGCATGTGTGCACACACATGGGAATATACACACAAACCAAGTAACTAAACAAACAGAAACAAAACAATAAAAACCAAAAGCAAATGACCCAGTGTGGCAGTAAGAATGAATTGTACTCTTTATTTTTGTAAAATGTTCTTTAGCATTTGTTTTTAATTATACTTAGGTGTCTGTGGGTGGGAACATGCCTGTGAGTGCAGGTACCAAAAGAGACCTGAGACATCAGAACCCCTGAAAGCTAGAGTTGTATGCAATTGTAAGCATGCTAGGAATTGAAGTTAGGCCCTATGCAAAAGCATCTTTCCAGCCCCTAGGTTTTATTTTTAGTACATCAAGTAAAGGAGGGCATACTTTTAGAACTTTGATAAATATAAGTAACAGGGCTCTGGTACTTTAAAAGAGCCCTATCACTGAAGTACATGTGCTCAAAGATTTGTCTTGTTTGTCTTTCTAGACAGGGTTTCTCTGTATTGCTTTGGAGCCTATCCTAGAACTACCTCTGTAGACAAGGCTGACCTTGAACTCACAGAGGTCCTCCTCCCTCTTCCTCTCTGAGTGTTGGGATTAAAGGCTTGTGCCACCACCAATGGGCTGACATGGACTTCTGCAATCTCAAATCCTACTCCCAGTGGCACACTTCCTCTAATAAGGTCACATAAACCTATCAAAGAGTTCCACTCCTAGTTGACTAAGCATTCAAATAGATGAGACTCTGGAGTCATTCTTACACAAAACACCACATAATGTCTATTATATTCCATAAGATGCTTGCGCCAACTATATGAGTTTGTAAACCTGTGTGTCATCTCAGTTTTCATGACTGCTGACTCTTGACTCACTAGGCCATTCCTTCACATTAGACTCAGAAGGAACAGCAGGCACACTTAGGAGTGACCTATCTGTCTTCTCCAGGGACTGGTTGATTTACTAGGATATTTGATAGAGAATTTTGGATAGTGTGAAATAGGAGCTAGTCAGATAGCTTTTCTTTCCTTTTCATGTCCTCTGGAGCACTTTGACATATGAATGTCTTTAAAGTTTCTGGAGAAAATCTGTGTGTTGAATGGATACATCTGCTGAGAAACTTGTGGTGTTTCATTATGGCTTTTTGCAAAGCAGTAATCATGGCCACCAATGTATAACATTTCATGCTTTGCATCTTTCCTTACCTGGTTTATCTTCTTTGCCTCACCATCAGTGTCCTGAATTTTTACAAATCAAATATATTTAGCATATTCATGTTTGCCTCAGGTTCTGCTATGGGGATGATGTGGGATAAGTTGGAGAATATTATCATCTTATATATCATACTTAGTTGCTCCTACTATTAGATATTGCTTAGTATTTCATAAATTACCTTTTAATATATTATTTAATAAAATTAATGACTTGATAAAATATACATGTTATAAATAGGTATATAGTTTTATGAATCCCATTTTTATTATCATGTATTTATACATACTAACACACAGGCATATATAATGAAATATTTGAAGCAGACTATTGATGCAGAAATGTTTACTTAACTTATAATTTTGAAGGTTCAAGGGCATGGAACTGACATTGACTTAATTCTGCTGAGGCACTCCTTGTGGATCACATTGTTGGGAGTATGCATAGAGGAAGAGATCACATGGCAAGGCAGCAAGCATCTTTGCTTGCTGGATGGGCAATTCTCAGACATTTATAGCAACCCACTCTGTTATTATGCTGAGTCATTGTCACAGTTACTTTTCCATTGATTTGCTAAGATACTATGGCCAAGACATCATATGGAGTTTATTGGGGGATTACAGTTTCACATTAGGGGACATGGTGGGGGATCAAGGGAGCAGTCAGGAAGGCAGGTATGATGCTGAAGAAGTAGCTGAAAGCTTACATGTTGAGACAACAACCATGAGGCAGAGGGAGATATAACTGGGAATGACATGGGCTTTTGCAACCTCAACACTGACCCCTATCGACATACTTCTTCCAACAAGGACACACTTCTAATCCTTTCCAAATAGTTCCACCAACTGAGGACCAAGTATTTAAACATATGAGCCAGCTGACAGGGGCCATTCTCATCCAACCTACCAGTTATATAAAACCTACTTTAATCCCTTTCAAGGCACATCTTTAATAATATAAAGCCACTGGTCCACACATCTTAAAAGGTTTTGACAATATCATGTATCTGTATCCTGAATTTTAGTTATTTTTGACATCCCCCATTACCCTTTCTAATCCACTTCCCTGTTTCCCTGAAACCTCCCTCTGTTCCTCCCTCCCTCTTTCTTCCTTCCTTCCTTCCTTCCTTCCTTTCTTTCTTCCCTCCTTTCTTTTTTCCTTCCTTCCGTCCTTCCTTCCTTCTTTCCTTCCTTCCTTTCTCTCCCCCCTCTCCCTCTCCCTCTCTCTGTTTTTGGAGTTTTTGAGACAGGGTTTCTCTGTGTAACAGCTCTAGCTGTCCTGAACTAGCTCTCTAGACCAGGCTGGCCTTGAACTCACAGAGATCCTCCTGCCTCTGGCTCTCAGAGTACTGGGATTAAAGGCATGTGCCACCACTTCCCAGTGTAAAACCTTTCTTTCCAACAAAATTCTTCTAACTTTTCTGTCTTCTTTTTGTGCCTCACTGAATTTGATTATGTTTACTTACATGAACATAGGTGGGAGGTTATTTACTGGATCATAGGCAACTTTTCAGTGGCTATAACACTGAAGAAAATGATACCGTTTTTCCATTCAACTATTAATTGCCAATGGCTCCCCATGGAGGAGTGAGGCTCCTCCCCATACATGATGGACTGTTTAAGTTCCCAATCTTGTCCTGGTCTTATGTGGGTAAACATACTTGTGAGTTAATGACAGTGATGGCAGTCACATTCGGAAAATAGTGTTTTTCAGCACTCCTCTCTATCTTCTGGCTCCTGCATTCTTTCCTCCCTGGCTTCATGACTGTTTGATAAGCCTCAGAGGGGTTGATAGAGGTGTGGCATTATGGATGAGTGTTCAATATTATCTTCATTTAGACTTTTTCCTCCACTACCTGTTACACCCTGGAAAAAGAAACTTCTCTGATGAGGCTGAGAGCACCTCTAATCTATGGATAAAGCAAAAGTATTGTGGAAATATTTCTGGAAGAAGTACTCCAACACCAATGTCAGTAGATGAGAGGAGATGTCTCTGGTGGACCAAAGTCAGGGTACCTCCTGAAAAGTTTTGCTGACAGGCCTAGTTTGTATTCTCATTTTATACACTCAAACTACAAGGTAGGGTGGGCAAGCAAGCAAAGTATTACAAAACCCTAAGTAGCTGTGCTGGATATTTTTATGTCAACTTGACACAAGCTAAAGTAATATGAGAGGAGGGATCCTCAATTAAGTAAATGTCTCCAAAAGATCCAGCTGTAGTCAAGCCTGTGGGACATTTTCTTAATTAGTAATCAATGGGGGAGGTTCAAGGCCATTGTGTGTATTGCTCACTGGGCTGGTGGCCCTGGCTTCTGTAAGAAAGCAAGTTGAGCAAGCCATGAGGAGCAAGCCAGTAAGGTAAGAAGCACTCCTCCATGGCATTTGCATGAGCTCCTGCTTCTAGGTTCCTGCTCTGTTTCAGTTTCTGTCCTGAATTTCTTCAGTAATGAACTATGACAAGAAAGTGCAAGCCCAATAAACCCTTTTCTTCCCAACTTGATGTTTGGTCATGGTATATTATTGTAGCAATTGAAACCTTAATTAAGACAGTGAGGTAGTTTAGAATTTAAAAATCGATATGATATTTCTACTAAAATTAGCTTAGAATGACTTAGACTATTTGGTAATTGGAATAATATTCACTTGTGAATACTTTGTTATTTATAGGGTTCCCATTCCCATGAATTTATGGGCATTCTTTTCATTGAGTATCTCTCTCTCTCTCTCTCTCTCTCTCTCTCTCTCTCTCTCTTTCTCTTCTTGCTATGTGGATCACAATCACAATTTAGATTTCAGTCACCCTGCTTCAGCATCCTATGTGCTAGGATGGCAAGTATGCACAACTACACCTAGCTTATTAGTAGTAATTTCTTCTCTTCCTCATTGGATTTATGGATTATTTTTGAACTATGGATGAAACAATGGAATGTATAATATTTAATAAGTTCTTCCTGAAGAAATGACATTTACCTGCATAAATTTCTTAGAATAAAAATGCTTATTTCTATAATCCATGGGTAATATTTGCTAGCATTGAAAGAAATATTAGAAACTTATCATTTCATTAATTGTTTCTAATGTTGTTTGTACTGGTTTTAAAAAGTTCATTATTTCCTTAGAATGAAAATGGTAATCATTTTGGAGCTAAGTTTTTTTTTTAATTTTTTTTTATTAATTTATTTTATTTTATATAACAAAGTCCAATTAAATGAAAACAAATATTTATACACAATATTTGGGAATTTGGGCGTCATTCTTTCCAAACTACTTCCTGCTGGTAAGGGGCACTGTCATGGGGGATTCGAAGAAGATTCAGAAATCCTGGCTGTAGTCTCTAGGGCTGCTTTGTCCAGCTGTTTTGAATGTAGGCTCACCTTGTACTCTGTTTCAGGCGGTCTGGCGTGATCAAACCACATTAGTCTGGAAGGAATCCACATCTTTTCATTTTTTGGGGAAACAAAAGTAGAAATCCTTTTCCCCAGTAACTTGTCCTTCAACTTAAATTTTGGAGTCAAAGCATTTTTTTATTTAATTTATTATTTTACATGTCGATCCCAGTTCCCTCTCCCTCCCTCCCCCTCACTCCCTCCATCCCTCCCTCCTTCCTTCCTTCCCTTTTACCCTCTCTGCCCTCTCACATGCACTCTAACCACCCTCCCCTCCCATCCCCCACCCCACTTTCATATGTAGGGGAATGCCATCCAGTTGGGGTCATGTAGCTCTGACAGGTCATGTGAAGTAGGGACTAGGGCTTCTCTCCTGTCTCTAGATTAAGGCAGTTATCCCTCCATGGGGGATGTGTTCGCAAAGTCCTTTTGTGCACCAGGGATACTTCCTGGCTCCACTGTCTGAGGTCTCTTAGACTGCTCAGTCCTTCTGGCTGAGACCCATATTCAGGGGGACCTGAGTCAGTCCCATGCTGGCTTCCCAGCTATCAGTCTAGTGGCCATTAGCTCCTCCTTGTTCAGGTAAGCTGTCTCTATGTGTTTCTGCTGCCTGGTCTTGTCCTCTCCATCTGCATCTGGGTTCTACTTAGACTCAGTGTTTATGTATGGGTGTTTGATCCTGTTTTCAACAGGCATTAGTTGAGGGCTCCATGGAGAAGTTAGTTGTTGATCTCATTCTCCGGGAATGGCATTTATGATAGCCTTTCCACGGAAGCTCAGATTGTTAGTAGGGAGCAGTGTTGTAGTTCTCTAGACCTTTCTTTGTGTTCAATTTTATCTTCAAACCAATATTGGCTCCCTCTTTTATGTTCTCTCTCTCTGTCTCTGTCCCTCTCTTTCCTTTCTTCTATTCCTAACCAGGCTCAATCTTCCTGGTCACACATGTTTTTCTTTCCTCCCCCTCATTTTCTCCTACTTCTCTCTCCATTTGCTGCCTCCCCACTTCACCTTAATTCTGGGGGACTTGTCCCTTCCCAGTTCTGTGAGGGACTTTATATGAATCTCTTAAAATACACCTTGTATCCTAGTTCCTCTGGTGATGTGAATTATATGCTGGTGATCCTTTGATCTAGGTCTAAAATCCATATATGAGTGAGTACATACTGTGTTCCTCTTTTTGTGACTGGGTTACCTCATTCAGGATGGTTTCTTCAAGTGCTATCCACTTGCCTGCGAATTTCAAGAAACCATTATTTTTTCTGCAGAGTAGTATTCCATTGTGTAGATGTGCCACATCTTTATTAACCATTCTTCAGTTGAGGGGCATCTAGGTTGCTTCCAGGTTCTTGCTATTACAAATAGTGCTGCTATGAACATAGTTGAACAGATGTCTTTGTTGCATGGATGTGAATCCTTTGGGTATATGCATAAGAGGGGGATTGCAGGGTCCTGTGGTAAACTAATTCCCATTTTCCTGAGGAACCGCCATACTGATCTCCAAAATGGCTGTATGAGTTTGCACTCCCACCAGCAGTGGAGGAGTGTTCCCATTTCTCCACATCCTCTCCACCATAAGTCATCACTGGTGTTTCTAATTTTAGCCATTCTGGCAGGAGTAAGATGGTATCTCAAAGTAATTTTGATTTGCATTTCCCTGATAGCTAAGGATGTGGAACATTTTCTTTTCTTAAGTGTCTTTCAGCCTTTTTGATTTCCTCTATTGAGAATTCTTTCTTCAGTTCTGTACCCCATTTTTTAATAGGGTTATTTGGTGTTTTGTTCACTAGTTTCTTGAGTTCTTTGTATATTTTTGAGATAAGCCCTTTGTCAGATATAGGATTGGTGAAAATCTTTTCCCAGTCTGTGGGCTGCCGTTTGGTCTTGTCCACTGTGTCCTTTGCCTTACAGAAGCTTCTAATTTTGAAGAGATCCCATTTATTAATTGTTTCTTTTAGTGTCTCTGCCCCTGGAGTTATGTTCAAGAAGCAGTCTCCTATACCAATTTGTTCAAGGGTACCTCCTAATTTCTCTTCTGAGAGGTTCAATGTGGCTGGATTGATGTTGAGGTCTTTGATACATTTGGACTTGAGTTTTGTGCATGGCGACAGACATGGGTCTATCTGCAGTCTTCTACATACCCTCATCCAATTGTGCCAGCACCATTTGTTGAAGATGCTGTCCTTGCCCAATTGTATAATTTTAGCGGTTTTGTCGAAAATCAGGTGTTCATAAGTGTGTGGATTGATATCCCTCCCTCCCCTCCTTCCTCCCTCCCTCTTTCCCTCCCTCCATCCCTTCCTTCTGTTTCCTCAGAGAGAATCACATCATTGGGATTTTACATAGCTCATTTTATGGGTACCAACTTTAATAGAGTATAGGATTATTTACTAGTTAAAGTGGAGATTTCTGGGGATAGGTCGAGATTTTCTAGGAATAGAGTTTTTCCCCTTTTCTGTCCTTTGTGGAGTTTGCTGGCCTTTGTCATAGAGTTGGGTATATAATGGCTTCTGGCAATAATGATATGGTGATGCCATTATATGGAAGCAAAGGTCAGTTAGGAATGAGCTCAGTGGGCTATATTGGTTGTAGCCATTTTGAGGTAGTCTTATATCTGTACTCTTTGGTCAATCAAATGATATCCTGCTGTGATATAGCTCTGTAATTCTATAAGCCCCCAACCACTGTGTACTTTACTTCTTTACTCATGTCATTTTAGCTTACTTCATTTACCTGTTTATTTATTTATTAAATTTCACTGATATTGGTTTATTTTTTCTCTTTTTTATTCTTTTTTCTCCTTTTATAATTTCTTTTAATTTTACATGTCTATCCCAGTTCCCTCTCCCTCCCTCCCTCCCTCCCTCCCACATTCCTTTCCTCTCCCTCTTACCCTCCCACCCTCTCACATGCACCCTGACCACCCTCCCTTCCCATCCCTCCCATTCAAATTCCACATGTAGGGCAATGCCTTCCAGGTGTTCATGTAAATCTGTCAAGCCATTTGAAGTAGGGACTAGGACTTCTCCCCTTTCTCTAGGTTAAGGGTGTATCCCTCCATGAGGGATGTGCCTGCAATACTTCCTGGTTCCACTGTCTGAGGTCCCTTAGACTGCCCAGGCCTTCAAGCTGAGACCCATGTACAGGGAGTCTGAGTCAGTCCCATGCTGGATTCCCAGCTCTCAGTCTGGGGACCTGTTAGCTCCTCCTTGTTCAGGTCAGCTCTCTCTATGTGTTTCTGCAACCTGGTCTTGTCCTCTCCCTCTGCATCTGGATTCTAGTTCGACTCAGTGTTTAGTTATGGGTATTTGCTTCTGTTTCCAACAGGTACTAGATGAGGGCTCCATGATGGTGGATAAATTTGTTGTTGATCTCACAATTGGGGAAGGGCATTTATGGTAGCCTTTCCACGGTTGCTCAAATTGTTAGGTGGCAGTCTTGAAGGTCTCTAGACCTTTCTTTAGGTTAAGTTTTCTCTTCAAACCAATATTGGCTCCCTCTTTTATGTTCTCTCTCTCTCTCTTTCTCCCCTGTCTTCTATTCCTACCCTGGCTCAATCTCCCTAGTCACACATGTTTTCCTTTCCTCCCCTTCTCTTTCTCCTACTTCTCTCTCCATTCACTGCCCCTCCCCCACTTCCCATGTGCTCTGGGAGACTTGTCCCTTCCCCCTTCTATGAGAGACTTTAAATGAATCTCTTAGAATATACTTTGTATCCTAGTTCCTCTGGTGAATCCAGAGGCTGGTGATCCTTTGCTCTAGGTCTAAAATCCATATATGAGCATGTACATACCATGTTCCTCTTTTTGTGACTGGGTTACGTCATTCAGGGTGGTTTCAAGTGTCATCCACTTGCCTGTGAATTTCAATATTCCATTTTTTTTTCTGCATGGTAGTATTCCATTATGTAGATGTGCCACATCTTCTTTATCCATTCTTCAGTTGAGGGTCATCTATGTTGCTTCTAGGTTCTTGCTATTACAAATAATGCTGCTATGAACATAGTTGAGCATATGTCTTTGTTGCATGGATGTGGATTATTTGGGTATATGCCTAAGAGGGCGATTTCTGGGTCCTGTGGTAAACTAATTCCCATAATCCTGAGGAACCACCATAGGCTGATGTAGCTGGGACCTGGCACTTTCCAGCTGAGGCCTCTTTAGCAGAGGCTCTGCGTTGGGGGTCCTCATTTACCTGTTTAGAGATGTCCATTTCTTAATTTTTTTTAGTTTTAAAGCATTTTTATATATACTTTTTTATTTAAAAATAATCTTATTTTACATATAAATCCCTCCATTCCTTCTCCCTCCCATCCTCCCATGACCCCCACTGACCTCCTCAACCCATCCCCCACCCACTCTCCAAGGATACTGAAAACTTCCATGGGGCTCACCAAAGTCACATAATCCTTTGCTCTATGAATAAAATCTATATATGAGTTAGTACATACCATGTTCCTCTATTTGTGACTGGGTTACCTCAATCAGGATGGTTTCCATTTCTTAATCTTAAGGAGTTAGAAAGAGTCAAATATTAATTTTCCATAGCCTAGGGAAGTAGAAAGCAGCATATTTGCTACATGAATTCAAAGCTATAATGAGCTCATAAGGAATTCACAAACAAGAAACGAGTTTTACATTATGACAGGATATACAAACATATGTGCTCATGTATGAATACAGACGTAGGATATATGAAAATTATACTTATTATATAGTAATCCTCCTTTATCTGAGGTTTTTATTTGTTTTAATTTTCTAAAGCTAACAATTTCTGAAAATATGTATTTATATATTTGTTGTTTTGTGCTTCTCTCTCTCTCTCTCTCTCTCTCTCTCTCTCTCTCTGTGTGTGTGTGTGTGTGTGTGTGAAGGTATGAGAACAACTTGCAAGAATTAATTTTCTTTTACCATGTGGATTCTGGAATTGAATGCAACTTCTCCAGCTTGATTTTACCCATTGAGCTATTCAGCTGGCCAAATTTCTAGAAATGTTAAATGAGAAATTTCAGAAATAAACAATTTATCTGACTCTGAATAGGAATAATTCTTTTGTTCAGTGTTGTCAAACTGTATATATTAACCACCCATTAGTCACTTAGTATCCCTCTCTCTTACCATTGAAATATTACAGAGCCTGTGTTCACATAACCCTATTTACCTTACTACACCATGTAGGCATCATAAAATTTCATGACAGCATAGGAAGGGTAAGTACAAATAAGTGAAGATAAGTATAAGTTCAGATATTTAGAGTGAACTGACATTTTCAAAGCTATATTGCAATATATTTTTACAAGTGTTTGTTTTATTTCTAATTGTGCCTAATGTTGATAATTAACTCCATCATAGTTATCATGTATAGAAAGTGATGGTTTATAGAGTTTTGTACTATACCTAGTTTCACAAATTTCCTAAGGAGATTTTGGCTGGAACAGGTCCACCAGGAATAAGGGGGAACATCTATATATGTAAATAACTTTATATATAATTCTTCATTGTAAAATGATGAAGAGGCTGAGGAAGATTACTTATTCATGGTTACATTATCAATATGCAGAACTTGGCAGAATTTATATGCATTTGTGTGAAGTGAATCTGGTAGCCACTACACTCAGGAAACTGTGCAAATTTGTAATGTTCACACACTCAAAATATTTTCATTTGTTAGTTAAGGAAGAATGGAGCCCATTTAGATATGAGAGAAAAAAGACTTAGAGCTCATCTTTAATTTGCATATGATAATTGATTCATGAACATTATAATTAGGAGCTGACACATATCAAGATAGAAAATACATGTGCAAAAATACCCTTAAAGAATTTCAGTGGTTTGTAAGAACCAATCAAAGATGAAATTTTATGAAATACTGGTTTGGGGAAATTATTAATCATCTTCTTTAAGCATTATAACATTGTGGATTACTATCATTTAACTTCACATGTATAGAGATTTTAAGTATTATAATTACAGAAATATTAATACTAGGTATACATATTATCCAGTCATAGCCATTTAAAGTAACAATAGAGAAAATGTTTTAGAGACAAAAGAACCATATAGACAAAGTTTTAATCCTTCATTTAGCCTATAGAAAATTAGAACCTGAAAAATTAAGAGAATCTGCATCCTCTCAGGCTCCACAAGTCATCCTAGTGTTTTATAGGTAGTAAGAAATTAGTAATCATTAGGGTCACAGCATTGATAGAACACTCGTAGGACCTTTAGACCCTCAGGTTTTGTATCTGTTTTAAATTTTAGAAACAAACTTATTTTAAATATCAATCCCAGTTCGCTCTCCCTCACATTCTCCCATATCTCACACAAAACCCCCCAGCCCTCCCACATCCATTCCTGAGGAAGGGTGAGGCCTACCATAGGGGATCATCAAAGTCTGTCACATCATTTGGTGCAGGGCGGAGGCCCTCTCCTGTTTATCTAGGCTGATAGAGTATCCCTCCATGGGGAATGGGCTTCCAAAATCCATTTGTTCACTAAGAATAAGTACTGTTCCACATTCAGGAGGCTTGGTTCAGTCCAATGCTGGTTCCCCAGCTATCCTACTCAGGTTGTTGTGCTCTCACTTGCTCATGTCAGCTGTTTCTGTGGGTTTCCCCAGCATGGTGTGGACCACTTTGCTCATCTGTTCAATTGGATTCCAGGAGTTTGGCTCAGTGTTTAGCTGTAGATGTTTGTTTCTGCTTCTATCAGCTGCATGAAGGCTCTATGTCATTTGAGGTCGTCATCAATGTCATTATAGGGGAAGGGCATTTAAGTTTGACTCTCCATTATTGCTTAGATTCTTAGTTGCGGTCATCCTTGTGGATCTTTGGGCATTTCCCTAGTTCCAGATTTCTCTTTAAACCTATAATGGCTCCCTCTATTAAGGTATCTTCTTGCTCTCCTCTATTCTTCCCTGATTCAATCTTCATGATCCCTCATGTTCTCCTCCCTACTCCTTTTCTCCTCTCTTCTTTCTCTTACCTCCCTCCACCTCTCCCAGGCTCCCAGTTTGCTCAGGAGATCTTGTCCTTTTCTCCTTCTCCAGGGACCATGTATGTCTCTCTTAGGGTCCTTCTTGTTTCCTAGCTTCACTGGAGGTGTGGATTGTAGGTTGGTAATCCTTTGCCCAATGTCTAATATCCATATATGAGTGAGTACATACCATGTTTATGTGTCTGGGTTGCCTCGTTCAGGATGGTTTATTCTAGTTCCATCCTTTTGCCTGCGAATTTTTATAGTTAATTAGTGCTTTTATTTCTTGAATTCTTTTTTAAGATTTATTTTAGTGCCTGAGTGATTTACTTTGTTACTGAAGGACAGAAAAGGGCACAATATCCCCTGAAAATGAAGTTATGGGTGGTGGTAGGCAACCATGTGGGTGCTGAGAAGTGAATACAGGTCCTCTGTGGATACATCTTTTTACTACTCTATGTTACATGATATTGGCCCAAAGAATGGGATCTGAGTTGTATCTATGGCCATGGGTAGAAACATGGTTTTCTGAACTTCCTGGAAGATTTAAAGATTATATATCATAAGGCTTTCTGGTAAAGACATAACATTGTTCCCTACATTAAGAGTTAATTGCAATGAACCTGTCAATCATCTGAACAAGAAAATATCCCTCAGGAAAGTTATTTGTTTTATAGACTGTAGAAAATTGTATAAAACTTACCTAAATATTGACATTAGCATCATGGTCTATGAATGTCATTTATTCTCATCCATGATAATCTTTTCTTCCACAGTGGTCTCCATTCTTACCCCATGAGGGTGTTTTCCTCCACAATGGCCCATTTGATCATTTCCTACTCTTACTCTTGAAAGTGCCTCATGGTGTTCTATAATAAACTCTATTTTCTATATACCCTTTTATGTCTTTTCTGAAGAATCTAGCTTTGATAGATTTGATTCCCAATAATAGGAGCATGCCTCATATTCTGATGGATGACTCCCAGGGCTGCCTAAAGTCCTTCATAAGAAAGGACATTTTGCATGTGTTTATAAGTTAGGTTTAGGAGAGGGAAAAGTAGTCCTATCAACCCCAGAAAACTTTCCTCTTCTAGTCTACACTGAAGCTTCTTCTCTCTTCTTTTCTCCATCTCTAAAATCTACCCATGGGCCCAGCTTTCTTGACATAATAAGATGTTTGTTATGACTTTTATGCTTTGCTTTGGTTTTAATTTTGATACAGGTTTTATATGGTATAAAATACTAATGTACTAACAAAGAAAACTAACACATTGAGATTGACAGAGTTCAACAGAAAATCAAAGGCTAATTATAGCTGTTGTCACTGAAGAGCTCCTAAGGTAGGCTCTTCCGAGGCCTTAATGCCCAAAGAGATGATTGCTCCTGCTCCACAAACACTTGTAAGTGCTAAGTCTAATCTTAAGCCCCCTGGGATATTTTTCTTCCTGAACTACACTCATTAGAATTACCTGTGGAGGGTAGATCCTTTTTGGAGGCATATTACCTAGTTCTGTTCATCTTAAGATAAGTTTAATTTATCCTTAAAGTTGAGAAATACCAAAATGGAGTTGAGACAGTTTTCTTTCATTATACTGAACATAGTCAATAAACCTCCGGAATTAGCATTTCTGCATGTTAAACCTCCGGAATTAGCATTTCTGCATGTTTTATAGGTTAGTTAACATGCTATTTTTAGCCTTTAAAGCATTTTGAAATTTTAGGTTGTATATATTCATTATACATGGTACATGTTACATAGAGACATTTTTATACAAGTTTATTTTGTACTTTGAGCAAATGATGGATTTTCCCAACCCTCCTTTTTTCTTATTCCTTCCCCTTCAGTTAGTCCCCTTTATTTCTCAGATAGTTTTTACTTTTACTTTTACCTTTCTTTTTATCATATTTTGTGAGAGTACACTATAATTAAATTAATTTATCCTCCTTCCTCCCTTTATACACTCCCATGTTTCCCCATTGTTTACTCTAAAATTCATGGTTTCTTTTATTCTATATAAAATTATTTTTAATGGAAATAAAATTACTTCTCTTCCCCTACTTCTTTTCCTCCTTTTAGCTCCTCCCATCTGTAAGGAGTATGGGTTTTTCCTCCTGCTGCCTGGTCTGGTCCCTCCTCCTCACCAGCCCCAAACAATACACTGAGACTCTGTATTAGATATAATTCTGTTGGCCCGGTTACTTGTTTCTTATCCACTAGCTCTATGTTAATTATTAGCCCATTTCTATGTATTTCCACCTGGTCTTACCAGGGAGAGGCGGCTGGTGGTTCTTCCTTCTCCAGACTCTCCATCTAGGCTCTCCTTACTACTTCCTATTTCCTCCTTGTCTCCTAGTCCCTCCTATCTTCCTTTCCTATTGACCAACAGTGCTTTATTCATTAACCAGTATGAGAAACATATACAGAATGACCTCTCCCATCATCTCCCCTTTTCTGTCTAAATAAAAAGAAGAGTTTTAACCTTAACATAGCAGAATATATCACATGACAGTTATCAAATAAGAATCACAGTTAACACTATTTAGTCCATTAACATTTAGCAAGATTTGAAGAAAATATTTCATCATCTATCCTATCTTTGTGTGTCTAAAGTCTATGTAACTTATCTTTAATACTAAGGAAAACTATAACTATAACTATCTGTCTTCAACTCCTTCAAAGACCACAGAAGGATAGTCTATAAACTCTAGAAATGACAGAGACAACTCATTGCCTGGTCACCCGAAGTTCTTTTGTAATCTTCCATCTTCAGGCCATAAGCCATAGTGTGTCTGGCAGACTCTTCAGCAAAGCAGGAAACTTTAAACTGTCTTCTTGTATTGGCAGTCTGTCAGTCACTTTCCTCTGTGTCCTGCAGACTGTCTGGCAGACTCTTCCATGAAGCAGGAATTCTATAGCAATGTCCAACTTGAATCAGCAATCACTTTTCTGTGGGTCCTGCATGTCCAGTCTATATAGCACAAAGTCAAACAGTCCAAACAAGAGCAGTATCTTGTCCAAGTGGCTAGTCTTGCCATATTGGAAGTAAACTCCATAACGAGTTTCTTCGATGTCCATCTTCCTTTTTGACGAAGGTGGTGTTGCCAGGAGCAATTATGTCTCATTGTCAAGAAAAACCCTAAACCATTTTAAATGCCATATTCTGTTGGTCTTTGAAAGGTTTGAAGAATGCCTATCCATCTCAAATACATCTCTATATATCTAGAAAACCTAACTAACTTAACTTAAGTTTTGACTATTATAGGTAACGATCTATAATCTTTACTAAATTATACATTACATTTCTAAATGAGCTACAAAAACACAATACCTAAACAAAAGGAGAATATACACATCACAAAATTGACCTTAAATTATATCAATAAATGAAAATCCATTCCAAAACAAAGTATTCATATCTATACCATAATCCCCTTTTTACCTTTAAAAAGAATATTGGTTGTGATCATCAACCAATTTATAACTATTTATAACCCATTTATAAGCCCATTTAAAGAAAACAAACATTTATAAACAATATTTGGGAATTTGGGCATCGTTCTTTCCAAACTACTTCCTGCTGGTAAAGGGCATTGTCATGGGTGATCCTGGGAATTCGCAGAAATCTTGGCTGTAGTCTGCAAGGCTGTTTTGTTCAGCTGTTTTGAATGTAGGATCAGCTGGTACTCTGTTTCAGGGGTCTGGCTTGCACAAACCACATTATTCTGGAAGGAATCCACAGCCTTTTATTTTCTGTGGAAACAAAAATAGAAATATTTTTCCACAGTAACTTGTCCTTAGACTTAAATTTTGAAGTCAAAGCATTTTTAAAATATATAATTTGAATTAATTTAGCAGCATTTGTTTTAACAGTTGTTTCCTCAGCAGTCAAATAATACAAAGACAATATAATACCATACAGTGTCCAGATTCTCTCCATCTTTACCACTTTTTTTATTATTCTGTTTCTTTTCTATTTTTTGAGACAGGGTTTCTCTGTGTAACTCTTATCTGTCCTGGAATTTACTCTGCATACCAGGTTTACCTTGCAAATCACAGAGATCTGCTTGCCTCTGTCTCCTGAGTACAGGGATTAAAGGTGTGTGCCACAACACCCAGTTCCTCTTTGTCTTTTTAAAACCATTTTATTTTTTTCCATGTCTACGTATATTTTAAAACACACTGTAAACCTTTAGAGGCTTTTCTTAATATGAATCTGTCCTTACTGTAAATCTTTATCTTTGCCTGGCTACAAGTCTTTATCTGTTAAACAACAACATTACTAAAATGAAAGTCATAGCTGTGTCAGCTGCGGTTTACCAAAGATGGTGGCAGGTACTTTTACCGCCAGCATGGAAAGCTGTACTCACTGCCTTGGTCTGTGCTGCCACCCAGAAAGCATGCTGCCGGCTTGGAGATGTGGTCACTGCCATTGCCATCTCTCATACCCATCTACCATCACTGGAGCCTCTCCCATGCACCCCAAGTAACAAGTTGATAGCTTCTTTTTCTTTGATAATTATTGATACATACACACAAATGTATATATTTGTATATACATGTATGCTCATCCCTGAAATAGGATAAGTCCCCTTCTCTATTAGTTATTCATTGCCTATAGTTCTTTGTCTAGGAATGGGACCCCATGAAAATTTCCCTCTTCCATGTTAACATGTCCATTGATGTTGCTACTCTTCTGGTCTTGTTCATGCAGCCATTTCTTGAGATTGTGTTTCACAAAAGACTTATATTCTGTGTCTTACAATTTTTCTGGCCCCTTTCTCAAAATGTTTCCTGAATGCATGAGTTGTGATTTAGATGTATCTGTTAGCACTGAACTTCACATGGTCTGCTGAATTCTGCACTATGTTCAGCTATGATTTTCAGTGACGGTCTCTATTTACTCTAAATAATGCCTTTTTAATAGGGGTGATAGCCACACTCATCTATGTGAATTGGATAAAATTTACACTTGATCTTAGCCAAAATGCCCAGAAGCAATTAGGATAAAATTTAGAATGCAGTTGGAATTAAGCTGGTTTAGCAAAGTAGAAGCAGTAGATTCTTTTCTAAGATCTATGATGTCAATAGCCGTGGAAAGCTGGCTGTGTTTCCAGTACAATGAATGATTTCTCTCCTATTGTGTGAATTTAGTTACATAGCTGGTGGTTGTCACCAACATGTAAGTATCACTTATTGCACCTTTATGCATATCTTGCCATAGGTCTTGCAGCTCTGTAATTGCTTTCCTCCCTTGGTAACGTATATAGTATTTTCTGAAACCTTGGGAGCTAGACTGCACAAAAGAGACATTCAGGTCAAATCTAGCTCAAACCATATGATTCCTGTTGTCCTAAGTGTAAGCTATCTTCAGCAATAGTATCTGACCCTTAACCCCTGAGAAGCAGCCAAGAGCTGCTTCTATATTGATAATCTATATTGTTTTGGGTATCACTTGGACTACCTTTAACAACCATTCAAAAGGAGGTTTCTTATGGGTACTGAGAGTTTTGTTATTTCATGGCTCTTGTGGAAAGCACAGACTGCTTTTTTATTTAAAAGTGACTGTTATTTTAGTCAGTCTTGCTACATAGCATAGGCTGGCCATAAATACACTAACCTACTATCCAAGTCTCCCAAGTGTTAGTATTACAAATATGTGCCACCATGACCAATTCAACATGATATTTTTGATTCTTGAAAATATTTGATTGGGCTAATTTACAAATTATTATAACTTTTAGTTACATGTGTTCATCCTTGAATCACTTATCATATCACAGTAGTTTCTATGTTAATAAAATAATGAAGAAAATGTTATAGATTTTGAGAGAGTAATTACATATCTTAGAATTTCATCCTAAACACCTTTTACTTTATTCACTATACTGTGTTAGTTGTTTCTTGGTAAAAGAAAACATAAAATTATTTATTTTTAGGCTCATGGAGATACTGTTATTTTTTTTTTTTAATCTTGGAATGTTTCCCCATTTCTCATGTGAAATTTTTGTACTGGTGCCTGAAGACTACTTGCACGGTCTGATGATTCAACTTGCAAGTAAAACATTAATTACATTGAAGGTGTATTCTGTGGGAAGGACCTATGAGTCATACTAACATAGGAACTTGAAACTTGAAATTGGTTTGCTTATAGCTGTCAAGGTTTTAAAATTTATTAGGATTAATTAACACATTACTCACATGTAAACATCATTTCTTGAATTGTACATTATATTTAGTGTCTGTAGCATCTTCACCAACATTGATAAGGAGTGACTTAATCTTCCTTTTATTCTTTCTATATTTCTTTTGTGTGCTGTCAAAATTATTTCCAACTTAGCATCTCTTCTTTTAAAATCCATTACTTCTTTAAAAGTCTTAGATAGGATCTGTCTTATATTCATGCTACATCACTATTTCTGAAGTCATAAGAACCCATTATTTACCTCTTATGGTTTAAATATGGTGGCAAAACCTACTTATTTACTCATTCTACATCAATGAATTTGTCAGCATCTTCTCAGATGTGTTGGACAGAATAAAAATATTTAGTGATATTCCATAGAAACATGTTTTTGTTTTTTTTAAATTATATTTTATTGAGTATTTGGGAATTTCACATAATGCACCTTGATCAAACTCACTTCCCAGTCCTCTCAGGTCTTCTCCCCACCCTTGTTACCTCCCCCACCCCCCCCCCCAAAAAAAAAGAAGAAGGAAGAAAAACCAGCAAACAGAAAACCAAAATCCCCCAAAGTCCAATTTGAGTTGCCCTTATACTCAATGCAGTATGGTAAAACTCTCAATGGCTAGCCCATTAAAGAAAACTGACACTTTCTCCACCCACACACCTGCCAAAGCCATCAGTTGTGGAGAGCTACACTTCACCATCCTTGTCACAATTTCAAGAGTTTTCTTTGATGGTTTCCTGTCTAGGCTGTTACTTTTGGAGGACACAGGGAGTGGGCATAGGAGTTGTCAGAGAAGCTTTCCATGGCCTTCTTTCTCAACTGTGAGTATGCAGTCATCAGTGTCACTGCAAAACTACCTTCTTTGTCATTTACAATCAGTAGGAGCATGAATCATGGACTTCAATATGTTTCTGAACAGTATGAAGCATGGACATCCTCATGGTCTCTGTTGGTAGTATAGACCATGGGTAACATCAACATGGACCTCTGATGAAGTATGGGCCATAGATACTATTGTGGCTATTATGGCCTTTGGCAGCAGCACAGGACACAAACATCAACATGCCATCTAGGGGATGGGTCATGGATACTAATATGGATCCCACCAGCAGTCATGGTGTTTCATTGCAGCTTAGACCATGGAGATCAATATAGTCCTCATTTAAAACACCAACCATGGATACCTTCATGGCCCTTGCTGCAGCATAGACTATGAGGAATTTATAATTTATTCTTTTCTCATATATTATATCCCAACTGGAGTTTTCCATTCCTCCTCTCTCAGACACTCTCCCCTACCTCCCCCCATATACTTTTCCTGTTTTCTGTTGTTTTAATGATCAGGCAAACTTAGAGGATGCTAGACTGAAAGAAAATTAAATTGGTTCATTAAAAGGAAAGTTTGGTATAGTACTTAGTATACAAATATATGCTCTGAATTTCCCAAGGAAGCCTTTTACTTGAACATTTTACATATTCATTTTATTAAGAAATTTGAAGGACATGCAAATGTGGTAATATAATTGTTCCTTCTGGTAATAATTATCTTGTTTATACAGATGAGAAAAGTGAAGCATAAGGGAGTTGATGATTTTTTTATGGACAGAGAGCTATAAGATAGATCCTTGACACAGATTCACATCAGATCTATTTGGAGGCTTGTGCTCATTCTTTCTTTTTCTTGTTTCCATTTTTTGTTTTATCTTTTAGGTTGACCACAGTCCAGGCCAGACCGCATTCCTCAATGTATTTGGGTAACACAGATTTGACTGGGTGGGTTTACAATAAGAAGAAAACTCACAGTGGGGTGGGAGGTGAGGGTAGACAGTGGATTTGTGTGAGTTGAGGATTGGATGAATATGATCAACATACATAATATGAATTCTCAAAGATTTGAGAAAATATTATTGATATTATATTTAATTATGAAAGTAATATAAGTTTAGAAAATAAAGAAAAGCAGAATTGGTTAAAGGATGTGGATTATGAATGAGTTGAACAAACTAATATGACTGTACTGTATATTCTAAACTTACTAAGGTAAATCTCAAGAATTCTCATCACCAAAACAATGATAATTATTAATATAGAGGCAAACGCCACTCGTGTAGAGGAAAGAAAGATGTTAATAGCAGTTTTTCATTGTAAGAGATATTTTACTATATATAGGTATCAAGATACTATAAATGAATACATTTTATTTGAAAATTATACTCTACTAAAGAAAAAAATGAAATGAAAGTTACAGTTATCCCATCTAAAATTAAAATTATATTTTTAACATTGTTTCTTATACCACATATATTCCTAATATCATATGGTCATTTCTATAAAATTCACTGAGTCCAGTTAGTGTTGCTCATATGGGCATGATGATAAGAAAATTTATTGGAAGATTGTTTCTTAATTCTTTTTTTTTTTTACAAAGTCACTAATACCATATACCAAAACCACACGCAAAGACCCAACAAAAAAGATAATTATAGACCATTATCCCTTAGGATGTAAAAGTTCTCAATAAAGTACTTGCAAAACGAAATCAAGAGTACATCAGAAAAATTATGTACTAAAATCAAGTTGGCTTCATCCCAGAGATAAAGATGATTCAACATACATAAATCAATAAAAAATATCCATCACACAGTTTAATGAACAAAATCTGAATGAGCATCTTATTAGATTCAGGTTCAAAAAAAGTCTTTGACAAAATCCAGCACCCCTTCAAGATAAAAGTCCTGGAGAGATTCTGGAGACAAGGGGGGGATATCTCAATATAATAAAGGTCATTTTCAGCAAGCCTACAGACAACATCAACCTTAAAGTCAAAGCAATTACACCAAAATCATGACTGAAACAAGACTGTCCACTTTTTCCATACCTACTCAGTATTATACGTAAGTCTTATCCAGAGCAATAAGACAACTGAAGCATAGCAAGTGAATTCAAATAAGAAAGAAGAAAGTCAAAGTATCTTTATTTGCTGAGGTTATGATTGTATATACATAAGTTATCTTAAAAACTTCATCAAGAAGCTTCTACAGTTGATAAACACTTTTATCAAAATAGCAGGATATAACTCAACAATGTATGACAAATGAACTAAGAAAAAAATAATGAGAACAGTAACTTTTCAGTTGGTTAGAAAATATCTTGGGGGTAACTCTAATCAAGCAAGTGAAAGGCTCATACAACTTTTATGAAACTGAAAAAATAAATCTCAGTTGGACACTATTTTGCAAGAAACAAGCAGAAATTCGCATGGCTCTTTTAAGGGAGATTTCCTGACTCAGCATAAGCATCAAAAACCGCAAGTCTTTTAAGAAGCAGGGCTAGGCCAACAACTTAATGGTGTGTATGAGAGCTAGGAATGGTATTGACCACATCTCCAAACTGGCAGCTGCTGCTGGATGGTAGCATAGAACACAGCTCTCAGTTCTGGAGGTAAAAGTACCCCTGCCATCTTGGATAGACGGCAGCTAATATAGTTGTGGCTTTCATTTTAATAATGTTGTTGTTTACCAGATAAAAGACCCATGGCCAGAAAAAGATAAAGATTTACAGTAAAGACAGATTCAGTCTAAGAAAATCCTCTAAAGGTTTAAAGTGTGTTTTAAAATATACATAGGCTTGGGAGAGAAAAAGAAACAGGATACAATGATTTAAATAAAATAATAAAAAATGAGTAGCTGGGTGTGGTGGCACATGCCATGTTTAATTCCAGCACTCGGGAGACAGAGGCAAGCAGATCTCTGTGATTTCAAAGTAAACCTGGTATACAGAGTTAATTCCAGGACAGATAAAAGTTACATAGAGAAATACTGTCCTCAAAAAATGAAAAAAAAATAGAGTAATAAAAAAGCCACGTAAAGATGGAAAGCACAGAGAAACTTGGGGTACTATATGCTTTTCTGTTATATTTGTATTGTTTGACTGCTGAGGAAATAGCAACAACTGTTAACATAAATGCTGCTGAATTAATCCAATTTATATATTTTTAAAATGCTTTTACTCCAAAATTTAAGTTCAAGGACAGGTTACTGGGGAAAAGGATTTCTATTTTGTTTCCACAGAAAATAAAAAGCTATGGATTCCTTCCAGACTTACATGGTTTGATCAAGCCAGACCCCCTGAAACAGCGTCCCGGGTGATCCAACATTCAAAACATTTGGGATAAGGCAGATTTTCAGACTACAGCCAAAATTTCTGTGTCTTCTTAGGATGCCTATGACAGCGCCCCCTACCTGCAGGAAGCAGTTTGGAAAGAACGACACACAAATTCCCAAATATTGTCTATAAATGTTTGTTTTCATTTAAATGGGCTTGCTTACAAATGGTTAATGGCCATATATATATATATGAATACTTTGTTTTGGTATGGATTTTCATTTATTGATACAAATTTAAGGTCAATTTTATGATATGTATATTTCTCCTCTTGTTTAGTTATTGTGTTTATATAGCTCATTTAGAAATGTAATCTATAATTTAGTACAGATTATAGAGAATGACATATGATAGTCAAAACTTAGAGTTAAGTTAGTTAGGTTTTCAAGAAGTATTTGAGATTGATAGGCATTCTTCAAACCTTTCAAAGACCTACAGAATATGGCATTTAAAATGGTTTAGGATTTTTCTTAACAGTGAGACATAACTGCTCCTGACAATACCATCTGCTTCAGAAAGGAAGATGAACAGTGAAGAAACGCGTTATGGAATTTGCTTTCAATATGGCAAAACTAGCCATTTGGGCAAGATACTGCTCTTGTCTGGACTGTTTAACTTTATTCTGTATAAACTGGACATGCAGAACCCACAAATGTGACTGCTGAAACAAGATGGACATTGCTACAAGGTTCCTGCTTCATGGAATAATCTGCCACACATTCTGTAGGACACAGAGAAAAATGATTGGCAAACTGCCAATACAGGTGGACAGTTAAAAGTTTCCTGCTTTGCTGAGGAGCCTGACAGACTCACTATGGCCTATAGGCTGAAGGTAGAACTTTACAGAAGAACTTCTGGTGATTGCCAGGCAGTGAGATGTCTCTGTCATTTTTAGAGTTATATATTATCTTTCTGTGGTCTTTGATAGAGTTAAAGACAGATAATTATGTTTATAGTTTTCCTTAGAATTAAAGATAAGTTACATTTAAGACTTTAGACTCACAGATATAGGATAGATGCTATAATGTTTTCTTTAAATCTTGCTAAATGTTAATGGAATGAATATTGTTAACTGTGGTTTTTATTTGATAACTGTTTTGTTATATTTTACTATGTTAAAGTTAAAACCCTTATTTTTTTTAGATAGAAAAAAGGAGATGATAGGAGATATCATTCTGTAAATATGTTTCTTGTATTGGTTAATGAATAAAACACTATTGGCCAATAGGAAAGCAAAATAGGTGGGACTGGGAGACTAGCCGGAGAGAGGAAGAAGTAGGGAGGAGATTCAAGATGGAGCATGGAGAGAGCAGAATCCTGACCCCTCTCTCTGGTAAGATGATATCACGAGGAAATACTTAGATTAATAGAAAAGGGTTCATATTTAAGACAGAGCTAGCCAAGAAGAAATGCTAGTAACAGGCTAATAGCTTTATATCTATTACAGCATCACTGTATATATGAGACAATCCCCAAGGTAGATCTTGTGCCACCAAGTAAAATTTCCAATGTCAGGAATGGTTTACATCTTTTTGAAGTGTTAGTCAAAGACATCCATTGCAATCCTCCCATACATCACATGCTATTGGCAATACTATTGGTTGCCCTCTACAATGGGATGGTTAAGATTCTATTGCCTATGAATCTACTTACTTGTGACTTGAATGCAGAAACCTTGAGCTGGGTCTCACCTAGAAATTTCAACCTTTGTGTTTTGGGAGTAAGCAATTACTTTTTTGGTAAGATTTAAAGTCCATTTCCTAGCTGGGTTTTGGTGATGCATGCCTGTAATCCCAGCACTCAGGAGGCAGAGGCAGGCAGATCTCTGTGAATTCCAGGCCTGCCTGGTCTATAGAGCTAGTTCCAGGACAGACTTCAAAACAATACAGAGGCATTCTGTCTCAAAAAACAAACTCCCCTCCAAAAAAGTTCATTTCATATGGTGGAACCCAAATCTGCCACTGCTAAAGTATTCAAGAACCCGAGAACAGACCATGAGCCTAGTGGAATCATGCTACTATTATTCTGCTAGGGGTACATAGCAATAAAATGACTCCTGATGAGATGTTGCTATACCCATAGGTCAGTGTTTTCCTCAACCTTCTTCAGAGAAACTTCTTACAGTAGATTAATATATTGAGTCTCAATGGGAAAATATACAGTGTGAAAGACTTTGGAGCACTCAGACCAAAATGGAATATATTCTTTACATCTCCTCTCTCAAGGCTCAGGGAATCTATGAGGAAGAGGAGGTAGAAATGATGTAAGAGCCAGAAATGATGGTTGACTCCTAGGAAACAGTGTCTTGCATATACAACAGATCTGATGCACATATGAACTCCCAGATTCTGGGATAGCATGCACAAGATCCGCACAGGTTCAAATCAGAAAAGGTTCCAGCAGGAAAAGTGGAGAGCATACATGGAGTCCCACCCATAACCAAGAAACTCTGCAATTGATACAAGCTTGAAAAGGGAAAGTCAATTTCCCCCAATGAAGTGACACTGGATATATCAACCTCCCTCAAGGGCAGACATCCATGCCAAAGTATAGTTGGCCAACACAGAAGGAACTCTGTACTTTGTTTTATTTTGTAGGTTTTTTGTTTGTTTTTTTATTTATTTATTTTGGTCTTAGTTTTGAGTGTTTGCTTTTAAAGAGAGGGAGGGAGAGAGGAAGAGAGAGAGGGAGAGGGGGAGAGAGAGAGAGAGAGACAAAGACAGAGACAGAATAAAGTTGGGTATATAGAGAGATGAAGAGGATCTTGGGAATGGGAAAACATGATCAAATTGTATTGTGTGAAAAATGTTTTTTAAACTGAAAGCCATTTATTGAAGCATGGATAGCCTCTCAGGCAGCACTTCTGAAGAACACTTACTTTTCCTTCCTCAGCAGTCATCAGTTGCCAATAGCTCCTCAGCTAGTTGTAGGACTTAATGAGCCCCTCACCCACTAATTCTTGAATTTTGGAAGACTTGATCATGTACCTGAGAACAGTCACAGTTGCTGTGAGTTCTTGTTAAGATTTTCAGTGCTCTAAATAATCTTTGTAGTGTGATGTTTAGAAATCAAGATAATATTAAATATACTTATAAGCTTGTAATATTAAACAATATTTGATTTTTTTATTATTATTATTTTATTTTATATAACAAAGTCCAATTAAATGAAAACAAACATTTATACACAATATTTGGGAATTTGGGCGTCATTCTTTCCAAACTACTTCCTGCTGGTAAGGGGCGCTGTCATGGGGGATTCGAAGAAGATTCAGATATCCTGGCTGTAGTCTGTAGGGCTGTTTTGTCCAGCTGTTTTGAATGTAGGATCACCTTGTACTCTGTTTCAGGCGGTCTGGCGTGATCAAACCACATTAGTCTGGAAGGAATCCACATCTTTTCATTTTCTGTGGAAAGAAAAATAGAAAACCTTTTCCCCAGTAACTTGTCCTTCAACTTAAATTTTGGAGTCAAAGCATTTTTTTATTTAATTTATTATTTTACATGTCGATCCCAGTTTCCTCTCCCTCCCTCCCTCCCTCCCCCCATCCCTCCCTCCCTCCCTCCCTTTTACCCTCTCTGCCCTCTCACATGCACTCTAAACACCCTCCCCTCCCATCCCCCCACCCCAATTCCATATGTAGGGGAATGCCATCCAGTTGCGGTCATGCAGCTCTGACAGGTCATGTGAAGTAGGAACTAGGGCTTCTCTCCTGTCTCTAGATTAAGGCAGTTATCCCTCCATGGGGGATATGTTCACAAAGTCGTTTTGTGCACCAGGGATACATCCTAGCTCCACTGTCTGAGGTCTCTTAGACTGCTCAGTCCTTCTGGCTGAGACCCATATTCAGGGGGGCCTGAGTCAGTCCCATGCTGGCTTCCCAGCTATCAGAGGAGCGTTAGCTCCTCCTTGTTCAGGTAAGCTGTCTCTATGTGTTTCTGTCGCATGGTCTTGTCCTCTCCATCTTCATCTGGGTTCTAGTTTGACTCAGTGTTTATGTATGGGTGTTTGATCCTGTTTTCAACAGGCATTAGTTGAGGGCTCCATGGAGAAGTTAGTTGTTGATCTCACTCTCCGGGAAGGGCATTTATGTAATCTTTAATGGAGATTCACTAAATTTATTTAATTTAACTATTTTTCACTATTTAAGGATTAAGGTTTTGAGACAGGGCCTCATGTAGCCAAAGGTGGCTTCAAAGTCACTATGTACCTGAAGTATGAATTTCTGATGCTCCTGCCTCTACCTCCCCGTTTCTGAAATTATGGGGATGCTCTACTGTGATCATATTGTGGGGGGGCATGAAATGTATTGGAGGGGAGGGAATGGAGGTAGATTTGATTAAAACACATACTCATGTATGAAATACTCAAGCAATAAAAAGGAAAGAAAATTTTGAAAAGAACTCAAAATAATAAAGGTAATTAATTTCATTTAACTGATGTTCCTTTAATGTATCCCTTATTTTCCCATAAAAAATGATCAAGTCAGAGAAAGATATTCCAACCAGAGAAATCTCAGCTGCAACTCCCTTGCTTGGGATAAAGGAGTGCATTGTAAAAAGGATTATTAGTCTTAAATAGAATGTGCTTCATTCCTGGTTTTTCCTAGAGTGGATTTTGAAAATAGTTTCATGCCTTGATCATGGCTGATTTAATCCTGCAATTCTTGTGATACATCTAAACCATGTGGAAAGAATAATCTGAATAAATAAACATATCCATGCATATTATGTAGATATAGCATGAACCTTTTATTTGTGTTCAATTCAGGACATAATTAGCAATTTGAAAGATGTGATGTTTATAAGATTCACATTTCTGAGCAGTCAGTAAGTATTCTTGTGTTTTGAAGTATCGTTCTGAAACTCAATGCTGTCCAAAAGGTCTTTAACCTTATGTAATCAAGATAATAAGTAACAAACTCTTGTCCTAAATCTACCCCTTTTGCTAAATTTGCAAATGTATTTTGTGTAGTATATGTAATTAGGGTATGTTTGGAAGCATACATTGTTTGGAGGCATACGTCTCAGCTTTCAACAAGCCTGCTCCACTTTAATTCCTGGTTTGTGTTCAAATTCTCCCTAGAATCTAAGTCCTATTTTTCTAGGGCTGCTTAATAAGGAATCTTGATTAGGATCAAGAACTGATCCTTGCCAATAACTTTCTATCTTCCTGGTGATTGGAGATCTGTCCTCTGCTTAAAGCCAGGTTTTCCAGCTCTTTCCTGACCCAGGAAATCACTATGTTCCAAACTTTACCCACTGTGTTGAATTATTTGATAATTGGTGTATATCTGGATAGAGATTTGTTTAGACTGTGGGATTGAACTATGATGCCTATTCTTAGTTTGCCTTGATATTGTTTCCTAGAATGCTTTGTGGCTCTTTATTCAGCCTGTAGTGGTCCAAGTCACCCTTTCCCACTATTAATGTTATATTTATACTAGGACAGTGCTTCCTGTGTTACAACATTTGATGGGTCAATGTGATGGATAGTGATAAACACCTACAAAAATACATGCATATTTGGAAAGCACAATCAACTGAAAACCACATTTTATTTTATAGAGAAATAGAAGAAATAAAAACAACAAAGAACACTACTTTAGATATAAATTAAAATTCCATAAATAATTTTTAATAATTTTATTTTTAAAAATATAATGTAGTGAAGCACAAATCTTGGAACTCTCTCAATACTGTTGAACTCACAGATACTCAAATTTATGATGCATTCTAATCTAATGACATGCATTTTCAATGGTGTAGTAGATCAGAAGTATAGATTTGAGTTTGAGTAAATCTATTTTCATAATAAAAATATTAGAAATTAATATTTGTATACAAAAGATTTATTAATATATTTATACTCAACATCAATTTAAGTAATTTGTTGACACTCTCCTATGTGTTGGCAATACAGCATTAAATTAAAGTTTAAAGTCTATAATTTCATATAGTGTTATTGTGATGAAATCATGGCCAAAAGTTGAGGTAAGTTAGCAGAGCGTGAACCAGTCAAAACACACTTCTTTTTTGCCATCTACTTAGCCAACAGATTTGAGTCTGATACCACATAATCTTAGTTAGTTCTTCTGTAGTAGCAGGCCTGGCTGAAGAACACATAGTTTATCCAGAGTGAGGGAGAAGGTAGAGGAGTAGGAAAATGTGTGGTGATATCTTGTTTATGATCTAACAAATAAAGCTTGCTAAATATCAGAGAAGCAGAACAGTCAGCCACTAGAATTCTTACCTCTACCAATGATTAGATCAAAGGGGTGATCCTATCCACAGACTGGCTCCTTAGATTGGCTACTCATACTGGCTCCTCAGACTGCTTCCTCAGACTGACTGGCTCACACTTCACTGCATCTCAAACTGCTTCTTCAGACCATATCCTCAGACTTCCCTACTTCCTCTAACTTTATCCTCAGCCTGCATACTCAGACTGACTGCTTAGACTGCCATGAGCTCCTGTCTCCTCCTGCCTTATATTCTTCTCTTCACACAGCCATATCCTTTCCTGTCTCCAACTTCTTAACAGGATTAAAGAGCCGTGACTCCCAATTACTGGGATTAAAGGTGTGAGCCACAACTGCTTTGCTCTGTTTCTCTTTTAGACTGGATCAATTTCATGTAGTCCAAGGTGGCTTTTAAGTAACAGAGATCATCTGCCTGTCTCATGAGTGCTGAGATTAATGGTGTGTGCCACCACTGCCTGGCAAACTAGTGCAGCTAGCTCTGCACTCTGATCTTCAGGCAAGCTTTATTTGTTAGATTACAAACAAATAATCATCACAAAAATGGGACAGGTATGAGAAAGCAGCTTTAGCAACGACTGTTACTGACTTTCCATTAATTTCATTTGAAATCCTAGAAAATAGAAACTCCTTCTAAAGGAACATGGAAGCTAGGATGTTTATTCCCAATCTCCCATCAGTCATTGGTTTGGATATCCATCTGGCCTGCTTTATGAGCATCAAGATAAGCTTTTGGATCTTTAGAAAGCCCCCAGGTACAGGCATCTAGCCTCTGCAAGTTAGAATGATGTGTACTGAGTTGGTAAGAGCTGTGGTAAGGAATGTGGCTGGGATCTGTGGATGTTGAGGGAGAATAGTGTTTTTGTGGTAAAAGAAAGTTACTTACTATTTCAAAGGTGGAGCTGATGTGTGGTAAATGCAGATGGAAACAATGCTAAGACTTAATTATAGTTGTGGTAATGCATGAAAGTAAGGCATGGTGGTTAGCTAGAAATAAAAACTGTTTCATACAAGGGAAGGAGATGACATCTTCCTAAGAAACACTAGATGGTGTTCTTCTCTAAGTAGAAAACAATTTACTATTATCTTTTGATGCTGATTTATTATTACAGTTTAGCACACAATTTTAAAGCAGTTGGGCTTCAATCAATCAAAAAGTATTTACTGAACTTCCATTAAGTGCCAGAGTTGGGCCTGAAATAGAAAGAAAAATTACATTAAGAAGAGAAAGACAGCAAAGCACAAAACAGCAGCAGCAGCAGCTTTCCAATTTAAATTGGTGTGGAGTTGATTTTTTTCTTTCCTTGTAGAACTGTGTAGCCTTAGGAGTTTTGCAAACTGAAAGAACTTTCTAACTATGGGATGGGTTTACTGTCTGTTTTTTTATTTAATGATGATATTTAATGAATGTTATATATCAAGTTCTTTATTATAATTGTCATTTAGCTATATAATGGGATTAAGAGAGATTAAGAAATATGACATTATCTGTAAAATGGTATTTGAATATCCTATTTAAGAACATTTTTATGAGTTTTTTTGTTAAATCCCCCAGGTTTTAATAACTCCAAACTTCTAGTATCACTCTGAGTAACTTACATAGTCTTAGAGATCTTCTTAACCTTTATTGTGCATAGTAGGCTCAAGGGCACCTGGTTACATCAGCCTTGCTTCCTGTCAAAAGATACATGGATATAGGACACACACACACACACACACACACACACACACACACGAGTATATTTTAGCCATAAGGAATGAAATGTGGTCATCAGCAGCAAAATTGTTTAGTGGAATCATTTTGGCTCTGAAAGAAAAATATCACATGGTATCTCTTGTTTATGAATCACAGATTTTACATAGATGCATAAAATCACATATATATGAAATGAAAGTAGAATTGATATTGGGGGAAAGAAGAAGACTAGTGGGAAAAGATGGAGAAATAGAGGAAGAAAGGAATATTAGGTCAAAGTCAGTGATACACTTGAATGAAAATACCATTATGAAATTCATCACTATAAAAAATAAACACATGTCAATGAAACAAGTCAACAAATAAAGCCAAACACACAAACAAACAAGAAAACTCCAAGAAGAAAAAGCAAATAATGATTAGTTGGTCTGGGGTGGGCCAGAGATTTTTCTGTTTCTGCCCAACACTGATCTTGTGTGTGTGTGCGTGTGTGTGTAGGAGGAGGTAGTTATGGTTACTGAATGAGTTTGTTCCTGGTTAAAAGCATGTTTGAATTTTTAATTTCCTCTAAGAAAATTACTTTACCTATGTCAGTCTTCCTCCATTTCCAATCTCCTTTATCTGTTCTCTACTATTGTCGTACAATTAATCGTATATTTCATACAGTACTCACATGATAGATGTAAATGATAAATGGGCGAAAATGTTTACCCGTAAAATGTGGTATGTTTTTATAGTCTCAATGTCATTGTCTACTTAATTTTACCTCATTCTTTGCCCCAGGATGCTGGTCTACAGGATCGTCATCAAAGGGCCCCTGTTTTCCTCTGTCTCCACGTTATTTTTGGTCATGGATGCCTTAAGAGAAGGTGTGGGCAGACACACTGGGGAAAGGGAGGCAGACAGAGACAGAGAAAGATGGAGTCGGATATGTATGGTTTCCTTGATTAATCTGAAAATATTTTCTTGTCAGTTCTCTTTTCAGAGTATTACATTTCATGTACCTTTCATTTTGGGTTTGTGGAAACTGCCCTCTTCCTCTCTTTAGGTCTAGTGATTCATAACTGCTCCCATATTATTATCTTCATCTACTTATGGCTACTATTTATCTTGACCAGTGTTTTTAGAAGTTGCTTTGAGAGTAAATGTTCCTCATATTAACTTAATTTCAATGTGCCCTTACTGGAACACTTGGTTACCATTGATTTTGAAAATACAAACAGGCAAAATCTGCTTGGGCTATAGAAGGACAAAATAGGGGAATGCATTTAATACACTACTTGTTTTTATGGTGACAGCACAGCAATTTTAAGGAATATAATACATTGATTATGGTCACCTTGTACAACAAATCTCTTCTTGAAGCATATATTATGTAGGTTGATTTGGCCATTGAAAATGTGCACATATTTTATAACACCATGCCATATACTACAAATTTATACACTTTTATTTGTCAAGTAAATAGATGATCCAGGGAACATGTGAAAAAATTAAAAGGGGAAGTTGAACCAAATGGGAAAGGCTCAATTTGACAAGTATTTAATTGCTCTACAACTTTTCGTACATGGCAGCATTGCATGACTTTATCAGTTGGGGCCATTTGAGTTAGGTTTTCATTAGTTCTGTGGCATTTGAAATGTTCAGACAAATTCTTCTGTTTCTCTGGTTGTTTTGAATCAGAGTCCAAGTTAGCTACAGCTCAGCAGGGGCTTCTTGCTTGTTCAGGAATATTTCCCAGACTGCTGGTCTGGATTCTCCATACAATTGATGATGACAGACAGCAGAAATAATAAGTTTAACTTATGTTGAAAAAAACAATAGTAGTTATCTTTTTTGACCCAGAATTTTATATGAACAGTTTAACACTGTCATTCTCTCATCAGGGTTCCTATAATATTTAAGCATAAATTTTGAAGCATAAAGATGTACAATCTAAGGTTTTGGTTTAAAGAGATTTTCTTTTAAGAGCTGGCACTGGTGGTGCACACCTTTAATATCAGCACTTGAGATTTCCTTTTAAAATATGTTATTTTTAAATTCTCTCTCTCTCCCTCTCCCTCTCCCTCCCTCCCTCCCTTCCTCCCTCCCTCCCTCCCTTCCTCCCTCCCTCCCTCCCTCTCTCTCAGAAATGTGTGTGTGTGTGTGTGTGTGTGTGTGTGTGTGTGTGTGTATCTGTGTCTGTGTATGAATGTGCACATGTACCCTCAGAGGTCCAGAGGCATCAGATCTCTCTGGAGCTAGAGTTGCAGATGACTGTGAACTGCTAGACTTAAGAGTTAGGAACCAAACCTGGGCATTGATGGCATATGCCTTTAATCCCAGCACTCTGGATTCAGAGGCAGGCAGATTTCTGTGAATTTGAGGCCAGCCTTGTCTACAGAGCTAGTTCTAGGACAGGCTCCAAAGCAATGCAGAGCAACCCTGTCTCTAAAAACCACAAAAAAAAAAAAAAAAAAAAAACAAAACTAAACTAAACAAAAAACATGGGACTTCTGCAAGAACAACATGTGTTTTTAGCCACTGAGTCATCTCTCTAGGCCCCCCCCCTTGTGTTCTAGTGGCCAGTTTGGAGGATATTTCTTTTTGTGTTAAATGCACCCACCATTTTATTTAATTTGAACCTATTTAAATGTCAAAAGATTATGCATCTAGCATTTGGCCAGGAATATTCTAGGATGATAAATGTTGTAGTCTTTAATGTGACAGGGATTTTCTTCTCTGCCTTATTGGTTCCTTCTTCATTAGACTTAACATTTGAAGCTTCAAACTCATCTCCATCCTAAATAAATGGTAAAGAACTTTACTAGAATTTTATTTCGATGATGGAGAATTTGTGGGTAACTTATAAAATGGGGAAATTTCATGGCTTGCTTTTAGAGTTATTACTCAGAGAAACAGATATATAGCAAGGTTTCATTTTTATTTTATAGTTATCAACAGAATTGATTGTAAAATGGCCAACTCCATTGCTCAAGTGATTATGAATGGCAACATTTTTTCATTTGGGACAATTAAGAAGTCTAGTTGGATGTTTGGAAAAACATAAGTTTTGGTGGCTTAATTTCTTCTCTTCCTGTGTCATTCATCTATTCATCTGGTGATCAAGAATGTCTAGATTAGCAAATAGAAGTTTCCTCAAGGAGTTATTTTTAGGAGAATAGCACATCTATATAAGCAAATTTTAATTCATTTTTAGCAATTGTAATAATATTATTCATATGCTATATAGAAAGACAGTGTTGTTTAATTGTTGGACTGGAATTGGTTGAAAGATGTATAGGAAAGCTGTTGACTTCTGAGTGGGGTTTGAAGGCTGAATTGAAGATAGGAGATAGCAAAAACTAAAAGTCTGAAAGATCTTATGGCTCCTATTTAGGAAGTTGCTTTTTTCTCCTATAGACTGTGGAAAACTTCAAGAGAATTTTAACAAGAGAGGAAATACCAAGTTTACATTTTGGAAAGACCTTTTTGAAAATATATAAGGAAATGCACTTGGGGGGGAGAAGTGTATGAGGTAGTAGGTACTGGGAGCAAGCAAGATAATATCCTGAACCAAAGTTGGCCAATAACAGTGAAGAGACACAGGCAGATTCAAAACACAATTTTTGGGTTAATTTAATAAACTTACTGTGTTTAAACATGTTTCTATAACATGACATATGCAAAGGAAAATGGATAGGGAGAAAAAATGAATTTACAATTTACATTTAGATTCACTGAAATTATTTTTAAAATCCTTAACAGGTGACTAGATAACTAGATAACTTTGAAATAGAAAGCTAAACAAGCTTTCCCTTAGCTATTTTTTTTTCATGATAGGGTTTCTCAGTATAGGTCTGCCTGTCCTGGAACTTGCTCTATAGACCAGGCTGACATTAAACTCATAGAGATTTGCCTGCCTCCTGAGTGCTTGGATTAAAGGTATGGGCCATCACCACTTGGCTCTCTAAGCTTTTTTTTTTTTTTTTAAAGAATCACTAGAAACTAAAGTTTTAAGTGCATTAGTAATATAGTAAAATAATAACATATATAAAGCCCAAGAATCTAAAGATGGTTTTATGATTGTGAAATTCCATCACTCAGTGGGGTAGATTGGGCTACTATGTATAAGAAGTAAACAGAGGGGAAAACTTTCTTGCATTGATCATGAAAGTAGTTTCTTGGACATGGTACCAAAATATAAGCAGCAAAATATATAAGCAGAAATATGAAACTGAGAAGTTTCTGTAAAACAAAGACAGAAGTAGAGAGAATATATGTCTTACAGAGTAGGAGAAAATCTTGCAAACCACCTTCTAGCATGGGATTAACTAGTAAGGGATAACTGAAAATAGAGGATATTCTACACAAATTCTATTACAAAATTCTGTAGCAGAATTCTATAAAAACTTGAAACTCTAACTAAAATGGGCAAAGTGTGTGTGTGGGGGGGAGATGGTCAGTTGGTAAAGTGGTTGCCTTAAAAACATGGGGACTTTAGTAAGAAAAATAAAGCCAAGCTTGGTTTCATGCACTTGTAAATTCAGCACAGAGCAGAGATGTCTCATTAGTTAGCCTTTCTAGCCTAATTAGTTAGTTCCAAGCCAATGAGAGACCTAGTCTCAGAAAACAAAGTAGATAGTTTCTGAGAAATGATACCCGAGGTTGTTCTCTGGCCTCCATGTTTATGAAAGTACACATACACACATGTGTGCATTCTTACACACACACACACACACACACACACACACACACACAGAGAGAGAGAGAGAGAGAGAGAGAGAGAGAGAGAGAGAGAGTGAAGAACAAATAACTTGGGTATATATGTAGATGGCTCAGATATCTACAAAAATCAGCTCAATATTAACAGTCAGCATGGAAAAGAATATGAAAATCATGCTAAGGTTTAAGAGTCAAAAGTAAAACATAAACAATCATTTGCAAGGATATAGAATAATTAAAACCCCTTTGTAGTATTTATTTAAAAGAATTCAGTCAGTATGACAAACAGCAAGTTTTGGAGGATGCTCAGGACAACAACAACAAAACAAAAACAAAAACTAGAACTAACACACTGCCTGGTATGCCTCTATAAGGACTTAGGTCTGAATTTTGATGAGAATTATACACTCCCATGTTCATTACAGTATTGTTCATAATAGGCAACATTTGGAAGCAAGTGTCTATCAGTGGAAGAATGAATAAAGTAATGGGGTATATAAACGTATGCAACAATGGGAATAGCTCCAGTATTAAAAAGGAGATTTTGCTATATGCAACAACACAGATGAACCGTTGCCACATGATACTAAGTACAATATAGCAGTTACTAGCAGTTACAGGATAAACAACACATTCTACCTAAATGAAGTGCCTTCATTAGCTAAGTTTATAATTGCAGAATTAGAACGGTGCTTGCTAGGGTCATGATGAGAGGATCAAAATGTATCTGAAGTGTATTAAGTTTTAGTTATGTAAGATAAGTAAGTTCTAGAGATCTTTTATGTGTCTAGACGCAACAATTCAAGTTGTATATCTAAACAATTTGTTAGTGGGATAGATAACGTGTACACCCCTCAAAATGTATTAATATTTTCAAATGTTTGGAAGTGATATGTTTATTATCTTAAAGTACTGATGGTTTCATGAGTATGTGTTTCATAATTATGCATGTTCAAACTTACAGAATTGTATATGTAGATTTTATATGTAAAAAAGAGAACATTTCTGTTGTCTCTTGGAGACCTGCTATTTTCTGAGGGGGAAACAGAGGGATAGTGAATCTGAGGGAGAAGGGAGATGAGGACCAGACTGGAAGGAGTGGAGAGACAGGACACATGGGTCAGGAAATAGCATATGAGACAGGAATCTATTTTCAGTAAAAATTAATACATATATGAGACAATAATCATAATTTATTAGAAATTAGAAGTCTAATTCTACAGAATAGAGATGACTCCAAGGCCAGAAATTTTTGTGGTCTTCCAAGTATTTGAAAGGGTTGTCATAGACTGCTTCATTAAAACCTTATGTCTTTGACAGCATTTTCTTCATTTCATTTTGAACAAACTGATATTTTTACTAGTTGCAAGAAGTACTTGGAACATGCCTTTAAAAATATTTTCTTCAGGATTTGCCTAATCATTACATCTCCAATTCAGAACATTAAGAAAAGTAGGGTCTTAGAACGCCTGGGCAGTCTACGGTACCTCTGACAGTGGTACCAGCATGTATTCTGGGTGCATGAAAGGACTTTGGGAGCACATTCCCCATGGAGGGATACTCCCTTAGCCTACAGGCAGGAGGAAGGGCCTAGTCCCTATTCCAAATGGCTTGACAGATTTTGATGATTCCTCCTGGAAGGCATCACCCTCCTTGTGGAATGGGTGGAGAATAGGACAGGAGGGGGAGAGGGTGTAAGGGAGAGAGGGAGGGAGAGTGAGGGACTTGTGATCAATATGAAAATAAGGAAAATAATTTTAAAATTAAAACATTCATTAACATAAAAAGAAAAGTGAGGGGAAATCAAGGCTTGGTTTTTGTTTATTTGTTTTGTTTTGAAAATATAATTATATACTCAAACTTCTCAGATATTAGAACTCAGAGTGTATTCAGATAAGATGGTAGTAAAACTCCTCTGTCTACACTAGTGGTGACATTTGATGGACCTGATTTGTAAAAACTGCTGTATACCCTGGATCACCTATGGGATGGCTTTCAACAAAACACCCAGGCTCCTGTTGCTCTGAGTTTTGCTACTGTTAATCAGACTTACTTCTTTACCAGTAGAGATGCTGAGCTGTCCTAATCGTGAATCAATGTAAGAATAGTTGGATCATCTTTAAGAATTTTGCAGAAATACTACAGTGAATACAGAGCAGCTATGTGTTTGTGAATATACATACATTTATATGTGGTTCAGCACTCTGAAATCAATGCTGAAAATACTCAGAGTCCTACTCTTAGCTGCATAGCAAGGTTCTGGGACCCTGCCAAAGGATCTGTTACTGACCTGTACCCCTAAGGTCGTTGAGAAAGCTGATGAGAATCTACATATTAAAGAAAGTTGATCATAGCTTTTGAAGCCAATTGAATTGGATGAAATGTGATAATAATAATCTTAAAATACAATGGAAATATCCATATTGGTGTGAAATTTATGTGTCCTGTTGTAATTAGGCACTGGCTACATTTTGACAAACAATGTCAATCCAGCTGAGAAAGTTAGATATTTATTCTGAAGGCAAGAGAAAACCAACTCCTAAGTCATATATTTGGTTTAAATAGGGTATACCATGTCCTAGGGTTTCCATGAATTCCTTTCATTTGAATGATTTCAGTAAAGTCTATTCAGGTATAATTTATGTGTAGAAAATTGACTTGTCTAACGTATAAAGTGAAGTAACCACTACCACAGTTAAGCTATGAAATACCAGGCAAATTATACTCAATTTGTATCAATCCTCCTTCCCACACTAACATATGTTAGCCACTAGTATTTTTCTCTGTTACTATAATTTTCAAACCTTGGTACACTCACTATAGAAAACAGTTTCGTTGTTTATTCTCAGGTAAAATGTGAACTTACCAAATGATTTAGCAGCAATATCTGATAAGTCTAGTTATTCCATTCTCTAATACCTGATAGAATTAGCTTTGTAACTATTCATAAGAGCTTTGTAATGTTAACTTACTGCTTGCTTTATTTTTATTATTTTAATGAGTAATAGTGTTAATCATATTTTTGAATGCAGATACATATTCTGCAAATATTTTCTCCTATTGTTGGGTCAAAGCACTTGTTATCCTGTAGAATATAAACTTGTGGTACATTTACACAATGGAATACTACTTGGAGGGGAAAAAATGGAATCTTGGAATTCACAGGCAAATGGATGGAATTTTAAGAAACCATCCCGAGTGAGGTAACCAAGTCACAAAAAAGGAACATTGTATGTACTCACTCATATATGGATTTTAGACATAGAGTAAAGGATCAACAGCCTGTAATACATACCGCAAGAAAAACTAGGATACAAGGACAAATCTAAGATTCATACATACAAGGTCCCCCACAGAAGGGGAAAGGAACAAGATCTCCTGATCATATTCTCCTGAGTGGAGGAATTAGGAGAAAGAGAATGGGAGGAGAGGAGATCATGTGCTACCAGGAAGATTAAGTTGGGGGATGAATAGATGAGAGTTAAAAAAAGGGGGGGATACCATAATAGAGGGTGCCATTATAGGCTGAAGAGAAAATTGACTCTGGAGAAATGTTCAGCGACCTATAAGGATGACGCCAACTAACAATCTGAGCAGCAGTGGAGAGACTACATTAAATGCCCTTCCCTGATAATGAGATTGATAACTAATATGCCATCATAGAGCCTTCAGTTGGTAGCTGATGGAAACAGAAGCAGACACCCACAGCTCCACACAGAGCTGAACTTTTGGAATCCAGTTGCAGAGAGGGAGGGGTCAAGACCAGGCTACAGAAACCCAGAGAGACACCTGATCTGAACAAGGGGGAGCTCATGAACCCTCAGACTGATATCTAGGAAACCAGCATTGGACCAACTCAGAGCCCCTGAGCATGGGTCTCAATTAGAAGGCCTGGACAATCTAAGGGACCTCTTACAGTGGGACCAGGATGTATCGTGGGTGCATGAAAGGACTTTGTGAGCACATTCTCCATGGAGGGATATTGCCTTAGTCTAGAGGCAGGAAGGAGGTCCTAGTCCCTACCTCCAAATGACTTGACAGATTTCGATGATCCCTCCTGGAAGGCATCACCCTCTCTGTGGAGTGGGTAGGGAATGGGATGGAAGGGAGGATCGGGAGACATGGGAGGGAGAGGGAACTGGGATCGATATGTAAAATAAGGAAAAAAATATATATATATAAAATTTTTATTGTTGTTGAAAAGTAAGTTATTAAAGCTTTTGTTTTTAAAAGATATGTTTTCTTATTTTACATACTGATCCCAGTTCCCTCTCCCTTCTATATTCCCTTGCCCCAAACCTACCCCCATCCCCAGGGAGGGTGAGGCTTTCCAGGAGGGATCATCAAAATCTGTCAAGTCATTTGGGGGTGTGGTAAGGACTAACTAGGTCCTCTCTCATGTCTCTAGGCTAAGGGAGTATCCCTCCATGGGGGGTGGTCTCCCAAAGCAAAGCTTTCTTTGTTA
The DNA here is from genome assembly GCF_943737965.1 of Phodopus roborovskii. Classification (NCBI taxonomy): domain Eukaryota; kingdom Metazoa; phylum Chordata; class Mammalia; order Rodentia; family Cricetidae; genus Phodopus; species Phodopus roborovskii. The sequence continues at coordinate 245,638 of NW_026126051.1, read as the reverse complement.
AGTCTTGATTTCAGCACTTTTTCCCTTATTGAATGTAATAAAGATTTTCTCTCATCTCGCATGTAGATTTGTAGTTTAAAGTTTTAGATGAGTTCATTTTTTAGATGATATGGGCTATCAGCTAAGAATCTCCCTCTCTCCTCTCTCTTTTATTTTAATGAGCATCCAAATGTTCTATGTTGTAGAACCATTTATTGAATACATTATTTCCTGTATTGAATTTCATTTGCACCTCTGTTGAAATCATTTGACTGTGTATATATGGGTCTGTTTTTGGACTATCTATTCAGTCTTATTGATCAATGTACCTATCTTGTGTCAACATAACACCAGCTTGATTACTTTATAGGAAATCAGCTAAGCAAAAAGTAGTATGAACTATCTGTTTCTCTGAGGGGAACAACCTTTACTATTATGGTTCCTTTGCTTTACCATGAAGACTTTAGAATTAGTTGATTGATTTCTACAAAAGTCATGCTGATATTTCCATTGAGGGTATAGTGAATTAATAGATGAGTTTGGGGAAAACTTTATTTTAACAATATTGAGTTTTATAATTCTCTAAAATTACATATCTTCATTAGAAATATGACTTGGTTATTTTTTAGCATGATGCTTAATTTATTATGCAACTATTTGCTTTTTATCTATATTGTCTGGTTTACTTGATATTATTGTAAATGGTACTGATGAGTGTGTAGCCATAAGTGTCTTTGTCAGCTAAGGTTGGTGATAACAATTCTTTTTGTCAGCACTATGGATGTGTAAAGCAGTGCTGAATGTTGCTGGTATATATGATGGCAATAGTTGATAAAGCCTGAACAATTGTTCACTAAGGAAGCTGGGATTAAAAGATACCTCCTGCTAGTGGGTGTGGATTCTAGACCTCTGTGTGATCTGTGCCTATGTGTGGAAAGTGTCACTTATGTAGTAGATAAGGGGAGACTTGAAAGATGCACATGCATGATAAGACTATGACTATGAGACTTGGTACCTAGGATACAGGAAGTCTCACTTCTGTCCTTGCAACAATGTCAAGAAACAGATACTTGCAAAATAGCTAGGAAATAAATATGACCTAAGGCATTTGAAGACTTAGGAATAGCTCCAGTGTTGGAATTGGGCTAAACTCCTCATGATGTCTAAGTTAAGTTCCTGGGACATGGATGATGTGCATTAGGACTTTGCTTTGGGGCCCTGGGTATGACACAACTCATTTTGGCAATAAGGTGTGAGTGGTTTCATTGTACTCACAGATCTTGGGTCATGAAAGTAGGCATTAGGAAGGTGGCTTTGGGATTGAGAGATGTTCAAGAGCAAATGTTTCTTGGGTAGAGGAGAGATACACGACCTTAGTTCATTCTCTGGATTTCTCTATTGGGAGTGGCTATTGGATGTGCTCATGGCAGGGGATACTTTCCTTTATGGAGCAGGCTGCTATGAAACATGGTTGCTCCTATCCTGTGGATGGTAAAAATTATTTTCATATTTCTTCTTTGCTTATAACAGTCTCCTGTTACAACATATATGCCAATCTTACCAACATTCTCCTCTCTCTCTCTCTCTCTCTCTCTCTCTCTCTCTCTGTGTGTGTGTGTGTGTGTGTGTGTGTGTGTGTGTGTGTGTGTGTGTGGTATGCTCCTATCTTTCTCCCTGCCTTTCCATTTTTTCTTTAGTAGCCCAGGCTTGTCTCAAATTCATTGTGCAGGTGAAGAAGACCTTTCATTCCTCTTTCTCTTGACTCTACCTCCTATGTACCAGGGTTGCAGGCATGTATCACTGTACCAGGCTTTTTAATAATTTTTAATAGGATCTGATTGTGAAGCTCAGACTAGTCTTGACCTTTTATTCTTTAGTTCTGGAATTACAGAGGTGTGCCACTATGCTAAGCAGTACCATTGATAGATTTTATGTGGATATTATTTTTTGCTTTACTATGTTGCTGTAGATCTTTAATGGCTTATTAGTGAATATATGTCTTTGGGGGGGATATATGAAGGCTAATCTTTCTTACTTTGCTTGTACATCGTATTTAAAAATAGCAGTTTCTAGTTGTTCATCGATAGAACATAGAAATGTAATTAATTTTTATATGTTGACTTTGGTGCTACAACCTCATTAGCATCATTTGTTAGGTTACAAACTTATTTATAGATTTGTTAGAATTCCTCACATAATATAAATGTAGTCATGTCTTCTGTAAACTGACATTCTTTTTATTTCTCTTTTGTTGGTTGAGTGCACTGGAAATTAATTATTGTATGTTACTGAATAGGAATAAAGAGAATCAATAATTTTGCCTTACTCTTGATCATAAAAGAAAAAAATCTAGTCTTTCTCTAAATAGTCTGGCTTTGGATTGAAAAAAAAAGCAAGGATGATTCACCAGGCCAAATTTATGATTCACCAGGCCAAATTTGTGACTGATTACCCATGTTTTCCAGGGAATCATTGCCTTCTCCATACCAGACTTGCTGCACAGGAGGTGCAGGTCTTTATCTGGAGGAAGCTATAGTGAAGAACTCACATCCATCTGTTGGGTCATGAATATATATATACTTTTATAATCAAATCAGCCCCTGGAAGAGTCCATCAATAGGTAGGTGTGTGTGTGTGTGTGTGTGTGTGTGTGTGTGTGTGTGTGTGTGTGTGTGAACTTGAAGACATCTTTTGCTACTGTGATTCAGAATTCTGTACTTTTCCATTCTTGCCCTTTCACATTCCAACCTTTTGGCCAAAGAGTATAAATTCTAAGAGCTTTTTGTCTGAGTCTTTTTCAGCTGTGAGGCAATCTATCACCTCCAACCATCTGTGTGTTCTATTAACCATCCAGAAGTGGGGAAATAGAAATCTTGTTCTCTTGTTTGATTCCATGCTTATACTTCTGTAATAAGGAGTTACAAGCTTTACTGTTAATTCTATTTTGGCATTTTGCTTTAATAGGCTACCTTTGACACCTTGATGCTCAATGTTCCCTATCTCATCTCAATTCTTGAGATTCACTCTAGAGTACTTCCTTGGCTGTGGGTTCTTTGCCTGGTTTTGACCTTTATGAGAGTAAGGGCATTTACTTATATTTCTAGTTGTCTGAATTATTTTCTTCTAAACTATGACTAGATTCTGACTTTTGTTAATTTTTTTTCTGTATCTTTTGGGTAACCTTTACACATTTATTCATTCCCTATATAGCCATTGTTTTATTCTCTGTATTCAGTATCCAGGTTACTCTTTGTAATATGGAATCCATTATTCTGAATGATTTAAGACAGTTAAAAACTACCTGACACAAAGAAGTTTGTCATTTTGTTTATCGTAATTGATAATTCTCTCAAGTCTGAAGTTTCTACTATAGCAGTGATGAAGGTGAATAGTATGGAAGCTGCTAAGAACTTCAAGTATTTATAAGTGACCTCTTTAATTTTCATAAAATAATATATTTTCCTAAGTGTATAATGAATACAAAAATATGTAGTCAAGCCATCATTTCCGTGCTGTTTTCTTTGGGGGATAAAAGAGGAAAATAAAATATGTGCTTTTGCGGTTATTAACTTAAGTTTTAATTTTATTGTTTTATTGTAGATGATATCTTGCCCCTAGCACTAAAATTTTTGCTCAATAAAGCATATTTTCTATAGATGTAAAAAATGCTTTCATAGACTAGCAGCAAAGCAATGGATTTGTTATAACATCTTCATACATGCATGTCAGACATCATTCTCTTTTGCTTTTCTCTCACACTCCCCTCTTCAGTGCCCCCATCTCCTCTGACTTTGGCTGGTTCCTTTCTTTCCTGATTTTTTAGGTTGTGAGCCTAGCCTTTAACAGTGGAGCCATCTCTCCAGCTTTCCTTTTCTTCCTTTAGGTTGAAAAATATATTCCATTGTTCTTTGTTTTTTCTTTTTCTGCTAAGATCTTTTCCTCCCTACTCATGACCCCCACTCTGGTTGTCAATAAATATAAATATATGAATACACATATTATTTTAAATTTAAATTCAACATTTGGGAGAAAAATGCATCTCTTAATACATTTTTTGGCCCACCTTTCAGGATGTATTAATACTCTTGCTTCCTCTTGCACCTTTTATTTTTTTGAGACAGGGTCTGAGTGTGCAGTCCTGGTTGTCTTGGAATACCTCTGTAGTTCAGGTTGCCCTCAAACTAACAAAGATCCACCTGCCTCTGCTTCCAAAGTTCTTGGATTAAAGTCCTGCACTGTTATACTTGGCTCAAGTTTTGTTTTAGGGACAGGAATATATCAAGTTCCTCCATTGACGGAGCGTGTTAAGGGCTATTTTCCAATTATAAATGTCATATTCTCTGCAAGAGACATATTTTCTTCTCACCAAATCTCCTTTTTTATACCAAATGTAGCTTCTCTAATTCCTAGAGGAAGAGTAGATGTTTTGCATTAAGAATATAGTCTATATTAAATTTAGACATAAAGAAGTGAATGATTTTATTTTCAATAAATTTTTAATTTTTTGCTTTAATCATTGCAGTGTATGTTAAACTTGGTGGCAAATAAAATATGTGGATAGCATTTCACATATTTGTTATGTATTTAATATTTTCTTCTCTGAATGACTTTGTTTCTCTCCATGTAGTTTGAGGTTGGCTATTGATTTTCTGTATACTGATTTTATTATGTTTAGGTATGCTCCTGTTATCCCTGATCTCTCCAATACCTTCATCATGAAGGGGTATTGAATTTTCTCAAAGATTTTTTAGCATCTGGTATGATGATTGTATGGTTTTTCTTTCTCAATTTTTATATGATGGATTACTTGATAGATTTTTGCATGTTGAACCATTCCTGTTTTGATCATAGTGGATGGTTTTTCTGATGAGTTCCTTGATTTGATTTGCCAATATTTTATTGAGTATTTTGCATCATTGTTAATGAGGGATATTGCTCTGTAGTTCTGTTTGTTAGTTGTGTCTTTGTGTGTCTTGGGGACCAAGGTAATTGTAACCTTGTAAAAAGTTTGGTAATGAACCTTCTGCTTCTATTGTGTGGAACAATTTGCGGAATATTGGTATTAGCTCTTCTTTAATTTTTGTTAGAATTCTGCACTGAAACTATCTGGCCCTGGGTGTTTTTTTTTTTTTTTTTTTTTTTTTTTTTTTGGTTTGGAGACTTTTGATGACTGCTTATGTTTATATTTCATTATTGGTTATAATTCTATTTAAATTTCTTATCTGTTCTTGATTTAAATATGGTAAGTGATATCTTTCCAGAAAATGGTCCGTTTCCTTTAAAGTTTTGAATTTTGTAGAGTACAGGTTTCCAAAATTCTCTGAATTTCCTCAGTGTCCATTGTTATGTCCCCCTTTTTGTTTCTGATTTTGTTAATTTGCATGTTCCATGTTTGTCTTTTCATTAGTTTGGATAAATGTTTGCCTATCTTGATGATTTTCTTGAAGAACCAACTCTTTGCTTCATTGATTCTGTGTATTATTTTCCTAGTGTTTACTTTCTTGATTTCATCCCTCAGATTGATTATTTTCTAGTGTCTACTCCTCAGGAGTGAGTTTGCTCATAATTTAGTGCTATGAACTTTCCTCTTAATACTGCTTTGAAAGTGTCCCACAAGTTTGGGTATGTTTTATCTTCATTTTCCTTGAATTCTAGGAAGTTTCAATTTCTTTTTTCTTTTTTTTTTTTATTATTTCTTCCTTGACCCAAGAATGGTGCAATTGTGCATTGTTCAATTTCCATGAGTTTATAGGGTTTCTGCAATTTGTACTATTGTTGAATTCTAACTTTACAGCATGGTGATCCGATGAGGTATAGGGGGTTATTCCAATTTTTTGTTCCTGTTGAGGTTTGCTATGTTGCCTAGTATGTGGTCATTTTTAAAGAATGTTCCATGTGGTGCTGACAAGGAGGGATATTGTTTTATGTTTGGATGGAATATTCTATAGATGTCTGTTAAACCCAATTGTGTCATAACTTCTGTTCTTTTGTTTCTTTGTTAAGTTTCTGACTGGTGGTCCTGTCTAGCAATGAGAGTGGGGTGTAGAAGTCTCCCACTATAAATATGTGAGGTTTTATGTGAGGTTTGAGTTTTAGTAGCGTTTCTTTTACAAGTGTGGGTGCCTTTGTATTTGGGGCATAGATGTTAAGAATTGAGACTTTGTGTTGATGGATTTCTCCTGTGATGAATACAAAATGACTGACTTCATCTCTTTTGATTAATTTTGGTTTGAAGTCTAACTTGTTAGATATTAGAATAGCCAAACCTGCTTGCTTCTTGGGTCCACTTGATTGGAAGATATTTTCCCAGCCCTTTACCCTGAGGTAATGTCTATCTTTGAAGCTCTGATGTGTTTTGTTTTTTTTTTTGTATGCAGCAGAAGGATGGATTCTGTCTTAGTATCTATTTGCATTAGCCTGTGTCTTTTTATGGCCGTCAGGGAGAGTAAGGACCATTGATTGTTAATGCTTGTTTGTTTAGATTTGTTGTTGGCAGTGGAATTATGAATATATTTGTCCTGCTTTACCCTTGGTTTCTGGTGTAGTGGGATTATCTTTTGCCTACGTCTTTGTGAGCATAGTTAACTTCCTTGGGTTGCAGTTTGCCTTCCAAAACTCTCTGTAGGGCTAGATTTGTAGATACATATTGTGAAAATCTGGCTTTGTCATTAAATATCTTGTTTTGTTCATCTATAGTGATTGAGAGTTTTGCTGAGTATAGTATCCTAGGCTGGCATCTGTGGACTCTTAGTACTTGTAGAACATCTACCCAGGACCTTCTGGCCTTGAGGGTTTCCATGGAGAAGTCAGGTGTAATTTTGATAGGTCTGCCTTTATATGTTACCTATCCTTTTTCCTTAGCTGCTCTTAATATTCTTTCTTTATTCTGGGTAGGGCACAGGGTAGGGGGAGGGCAGGCTCTCAGTGGGCGTAGGTGGGGGTGTATCAGAGCTCCAAGAGCACTCTTGATGGGGACAGGACACAGGGGAAGCGAGATCCCCAGGGAGTTCCCGGGGAAGGGTGTAGCTGAGAGTCTACCCGAATTGGTCCCAGTCTTACCTCTAGCCAAGGCCTGGCAATGGGGGACAAAGACTGTCTGATTCTCAGGATGTTTCTGCATGGATAGGAGGATCTAGCTGGGACCTGGCACTCTCCAGCTGAGGCCTCTTTAGCAGAGACCCTGCGATGGGGGTCAAGTATCCATCTCCCCCATCCATGTTCTCTTAATGTTGGTGGAATATCTATCCAGGACCTCCAGGCTTTCAAAGTTTCCACGGAGAAATAAGGTGTAATTCTGATAGGTCTGCCTTTATGTTACTTGGCCATTTTCCTTTGCTGCTCTCAATATTATTTCTTTACTCTTTACGTTTATTGTTTTGATTATTATGTGGCAAGGGGCATTTTTTGTGGTCCACTATATTTGGTGTTCTGTCAGCTTCTTGTACTTTCATTAGCTTGTCTTTCTTGAGTCTGCGAAAGTTTTCTTCTATGATTTTGTTGAATGTTTTCTGTATCCGTGAGCTGGGTTTCTTCACATTCTTCTATACTCTTAGGTCTAGCCTTTTCACAGTGTCCCATATTTCCTTGATTTTTTGTGTTAGGGATTTGTTGGATTTAAGATTGTTTTTGGTTGATGAATCTATTATTCTTACTGTATATTCAATGCCTGAGTTTCTCTCTTCCATGTTTTGTATTCTGTTAGTTATACTTGCATCTGTAGTTCCTGATCATTTAACCAGCTTTTTGTAATTTCAGCATTACCTCAGAGTATTTTTTTTAATTGTTTCTATTTTAGCTTTCAAGCCTTGCACTGTTTGAATTGTTTCCTTTACTTGTTTGGTTGTATTTCTTGGCTTTCCTTGCTTTCTTTAAGAGATTAATTTATTTCTTGCATTATTTTTGTTTTTTCCCTCCATTTCTTGTATACATATAATTTTGGCAAAGAAATTTCATACAATTTCACTTTAAAAGGCTGGAATTCTAGGCAGTATATTTTTGTCTTTGAATATAAAATGTCTTCAGAAACAAACAAACAAAAATGAAATACCCCTGCTGAAATCAACTTTCACACACACACCTTATTTCTTCTTGACTAACATTTCCTAGCTGCTCCTTGGTAAGAGACTTACATAGTTATGCTCAACATTTAAGCAAGGAATATTATGCAGAATCATATTTCCTTATATTATCAAAGCAATGGTAAGCTATAGTAAGAGGCATTGTCATATGCTAGAGTAAGAAAACAACCAACTTTTACACAAATTTCCAGAACCTTAATGAGGATGACACTTTCTAATAGGATTGTTGTTGAGGGTAATTTCTTTAAAACTAAATGCTTAAAATATGGAAAACCACACTCTTTGGTAGTTTTCTGGTAAAGTCAAATATCATGACCAATTGCTTTTTAGTTTTTTAAACCCTCCTAGCTGAGGCTAAAATAATTACATTCATTTTCTAGAGGGTATATGTGATTATGCACTCAGTGGTAGAGCTTGCCTAGAATAAACAAAGCCTTGGGTTCCATACCCTGTTTCAGACAAAATGGAAAACTGAAGAGAAGGCTTTATTTGATATGAATCATATCAAAACACTACAGAAGTAATCGTAGAAAACTTATATAAAGTTAGAAAAAAATGTGGAGATAAACAGTGTATACGGCCAACAAGGGAAATTAGGAAAGCACTACCACTGAGTCATACCCCTAGCCTTTGGTTCCCTTTGTAGTAAACTTTAGAATTTACATTTTTTCCATTTTGAAATTTTATTTTATATAACCAAGTCCATTTAAATGAAAACAAACATTTATAGACAGTATTTGGGAATTTGGGCATAGTTCTTTCCAATCTACTTCCGGCTGGTAAGGGGTTCTGTCATGGGGGATTCGAAGAAGACTCAGAAATCCTAGCTGTAGTAAGTCAGGTTGCTTTGTCCAGCTGTTTTGAATGTAGGATCACCTGGTACTCTGTTAAAGGTGGTCTGGCTTGATCAAACCACATAAGTCTGGAAGGAATCCACATCTTTTCATTTTTGGTGGAAACAAAAATAGAAAACCTTTTCCCCAGTAACTTGTCCTTGAACTTAAATTTTGGAGTCAAAGAATTTTTTTATTTAATTTATTATTTTACATGTCGATCCCAGTTCCCTCTCCCTCCCTCCCTCCCTCCTTCCTTCCCTCCCTCCTTCCTTCCCTCCCTCCTTCCTTCCATCCCTCTCTTTTACCCTCTCGGCCCTCTCACATGTACCCTAAACACCCTCCCCTCTCATCCCCCCACCCAAATTCCATATGTAGGGGAATGCCATCCAGTAGGGGTCATGTAGGTCTGACAGGCCATGTGAAGTAGGGACTAGGGCTTCTCTCCTGTCTCTAGATTAAGGCAGTTATCCCTCCATGGGGGATGTGTTCGCAAGGTACTTTTGGGCTCCAGTGATACATCCTGGCTCCACTGTCTGAGGTCCCTTAGACTGCCCAGTCCTTCTGGCTGAGACCCATATTCAGGAGGACTGAGTCAGTGCCATGCTAGCTTCCCAGCTATCAGTCTGGTGGCCCTTTAGATCCAACTTGTTCAGGTAAGCTGTCTCTATGTGTTTCTGCCGCCTGGTCGTGTCCTCTCCATCTGCATCTGAGTTCTACTTTGACTCAGTGTTTATGTATGGGTGTTTGCTCCTGTTTCTAACAGGTATTGGTTGAGGGCTCCATGGAGAAGTTATTTGTTGATCTCACTCTCCGGGACTGGCATTTATGATAGCCTTTTCAAGGAAGCTCAAATTGTTAGTTGGCAGCAGTCTTATTCTCTAGAATTTTCTTTGTGTTCAATTTTATCTTCAAACCAATATCGGCTCCCTATTTTACATTCTCTCTCCCTCTCTCTGTCTCTCTCTCTCTCTTTCCTGTCTTCTATTCCTAACCAGGTTCAATCTTCCTGGTTGCACATGTTTTCCTTACCTCCCCCTCATTTTCTCCTACTTCTCTTTCCATTCGCTGCCCCCTCACTTCCCATGAGCTGTGGGGGACTTGTCCATTACCAGTTCTGTGACGGACTTTATATGAATCTCTTAGAATACACCTTGTATCCTAGTTCCTCTGGTGGTGTGAATTATAGGCTGGTGATCCTTTGATCTAGGTCTCAAATCCATATATGAGTGAGTACATACTGTGTTCCTCTATTTGTGACTGGGTTACCTCATTCAGGTTGGTTTCTTCAAGTGCCATCCACATGCCTGCGAATTCCAAGATACCATTATTTTTTTTCTGCAGAGTAGTATTCCATTGTGTAGATAGATGTGCCACATCTTCATTAACCATTCTTCAATTGAGGGGCATCTAGGTTGCTTCCAGGTTCTTGGTATTACAAATAGTGCTGTTATGGTCATAGTTGAACAGGTGCCTTTGTTGCATGGATGTGAATCCTTTGGGTATATGCCTAAAAGGGGGATTGCCGGGTACTGTGGTAAATTAATTCGCATTTTCCTGAGGAACCACCATACTGATCTCCAAAATGGCTGTATGCGTTTGCATTCCGACCAACAGTGGAGGAATGTTCCCCTTTTACCACATCCTCTCCAGGATAAGTTTTCATTGTTGTTTCTAAGTTTAGCCATTCTGGCAGGAGTAAGATGGTATCTCAGACTTGTTTTCATTTGCATTTCCCCGATAGCTAGGGATGTGGAGCATTTTCTTAAGTGTCTTTCAGACTTTTTGATTTCCTCTTTTGAGAATTCTTTCTTCAGTTCTGTATCCCATTTTTTAATAGTGTTATTTGGTTTTGTGTGGCCTAGTTTCTTGAGTTCTTTGTATATTTTGGAGATCAGCTCTTTGTCGGATATAGGATGGGTGAAAATCTTTTCCCAGTCTATGGGCTGCCGTTTGATCTTGTCCACTGTTTCCTTTGCCTTATAGAAGCTTCTAAGTGTGAAGAGGTCTCATTTATTAATTGTTTTTCTCAATGTCTGTGCCCCTGGAGTTATGTTCAGGAAGCAGTCTCCTATACCAATTTGTTCAAGGGTACCTCCTACTTTCTCTTCTAAGAGGTTCAATGTGGCTGGATTGATGTGGAGGTCTTTGATACATTTGGACTTGAGTTTTGTGCATGGCGACAGACATGGGTCTATCTGCAGTCTTCTACACACCGTCATCCAATTGTGTAAGCACGATTTGTTGAAGATGCTGTCCTTGCCCCATTGTATTTTTTTAGCTGTTTGTCGAAAATAAGGTGTTCATAAGTGTGTGGGTTAATATCAGGATTTTCAATTTTATTCCATTGGTCTACCTGTCTATTTTCATGCCAATACCAGACTGTTTTCAGAACTATAGCTCTGTAGTAGAGCTTAAAGTCAGGAATGGTGATGCCTCCTGAAGTTCTTTTACTGTACAGGGTTTTTTTTTAGCTATCCTTGGTCTTTTGTTTTTCCATATAAAGTTGATTATTATCCTTTCAAGGTCGGTGAATAATTGTGGTGGGATTAAATGGGGATTGCACTGAATCTATAGATTCCTTTTGGCAAGATTGCTATTTTTACTATGTTTATCCTACCTATCCAAGAGCATGGAAGATCTTTCCAATTTCTGGTATATTCTTTAATTTCTTTCTTTAGAGTCACAAAGTTCTTATTACATAGGTCTTTTACTTGTTTGGTAAGCGTTACACCCAGATACTTTATGTTGCTTGTGGCTATTGTAAAGGGTGATGTTTCTCTGATTTCTTTCTCTGTCTGTTTGTCATCTGAAAAAAGTAGGGCTACTGATTTTTTTGAGTTTAACTTGTATCCTGCTAGTTTGCTGAAGGTGTTTATTAGCTGTAGGAGTTTCCTGGTAGAGTTTATTTGGTTGCTTATGTAAACTATCATATCATCTGCAAATAGAGACAGTTTGACTTCTTCCTTACCAATTTGGATCCCCTTGATCTCCCTTTGTTGTCTTATAGCATTAGCTAGAACTTCTAGTACGATATTGAAGAGATACGGAGAGAGAGGGCAGCCTTGTCTTGTTCTTGATTTTATAGGAATTGGCTTAAGTTTCTCTCCATTCAGTTTGATGTTGGCAGTTGGTTTGCTGTATATTGCTCTTATTATGTTTAGGTATGGTCCTGTTATCCCTGACCTCTCCAAGACCTTTATCATGAAAGGGTGTTGAATTTTGTTGAAGGCTTTTTCTGCCTCTAGGGAGATAATCATATGGTTTTTCTTTTTCTGTTTGTTTATATGGTGGATCACATATAAACACATATAGATGTGTCTTGTATGCAGCGGAAGGATTCTGTCTTCGTAACCATTCTGTTAGCCTGTGTCTTTTTATAGGTGAGTTAAGACCATTAATGTTGAGGGTGAGTATGGACCATTGATTGTTGATGCTTGTTTGATTTAGGTTTGTTGTTGGCAGTGGTATTGTGAATATATTAGTTCTGCTTTACCCTTGGTTTCTGGTGTAGTTGGCTTATCTGTTGCCTACATTTTTGTCGGCTTAGTTACCTTCTTTGGGTTGGAGTTTTCCTTCCAATACTTTCTATAGGGTTGTATTTGTAGATACATATTGGGAAAATCTGGTTTTGTCATTAAATATCTTGTTGTCTCCATCTATAGTGATTGAGAGTTTTGCTGGATATAGTAGCCTAGGCTGGCATCCGTGTTCTCTTAATACTTTTAGAACATTTATCCAGGACCTTCTGGCCTTGAGAGTTTCCATGGTGAAGTCAGGTTTAATTTTGATAGATCTGCCTTTATATGGTACCTGTCCTTTTTCCTTCGCTGCTCATAATATTCTTTCTTTGTTCTCTATGCTAGGTGTTTTGATTATTATATGTCAAGGGGTCTTTTTTCTTTGGTCCAGCCTATTTGGGGTTCTGTATGCTTCTTTTACTTTCATGAGCACGTCCTTCTTCAGATTTGGCACCTTTGAGCTGGGCTTCCTCACCTTCCTCTATGCCTATTATTCTTAGGTTTGGCCTTTTCATGGTGTCCCACATTTCCTGGATGTTTTGTGTTAAGGATTTGTTGGATTTATGCTTTTCTTTGGTCGATGAATCTATTTCTTCTAGTTTATCTTCTGAGCCTGATTTTCTCTCTTCCATCTCTTAAATTCTGTTGGTTGTGCTTGTGTGTGTAGTTCCAGATTTTTTGCCCAGTTTTTCTATTCCAGCATTTCTTCGGTTTGTGTTGCCTTTATTTTCTCTATTTCAGTTTTCATTTCTTGAACTGTTTACCTGCTTAATTGTTTTTACTTGGCTTTCTGTACTTTCCTTAAGGAATATGTTCATTTCTTCCACTTTTTTGTTTGTTTTTTCCTCCATTTCTTTAAGTGATTTTCTCACATCTTCTTTGAGGATCTCTGTCATTTTTATGATGGTAATTTTTAAGTCGTTCCCTTCTGCTTCTTCTGCTTTGTTGTTGTGTTCCGTTCTTATTGGTGTAGATTCCCTAGATTCTGGTGGTGTCATGCTTGTCTTTCTGTTGTTAGGTGTTTTCTTATATTTCCTTCTTCCCATTGCTTCTTCCAGTATGTGTTGGTGGGGTCTCCCCTTCTCTCTATGGTACTTCCCCAGTGGGCTTATGTAGGTCTGAGATTCAATATCTGTAGCTCTGTGTGGTCCAGCTCTCTAGGAGGTTTCTCTGCAGACAGGGACCCAGGGATGGGGTCAAGGATGAGGATCCAGTGGATGATGCCAGCAGGTACTCACAGTGATCCCGCAGAGATATGTGGATCTTTGCGAGGGGCCCGGCACTCCAGCAGAGGACTGGAAGTGGGGTCAGAGACTAGCAGGTGGAAATTACGGGTGGTCCAGCATGGATAGTCAGGTCTCCTTTTTTCAGTGTTGCTCAGAGAAGTCTCTGAAGTAGGGTGGACTGTTGGCTCCACCCTCTGTCCCAGTGCTCAACCAGAGTGGCAGGACTGTGGGTAGGGTAGGGCACCGGGTAGGGGGGCAGGCTTGCAATGGGGATGGGTGGGGCTGTATCAGAGCTCCAAGGGTGCTCTCGATGGGGACTGGAGACAGGAGCAGAACGATCAGGGGCCAACCCAGGGAGTTCAGGCAGGGGGGCGGTGGCAGAGTTTTTAGGGGACAGGCAGCCCCGATTGCGCCCAGACTCACCTCTGGCCAATAGTTGGTGGAAGAGGACAAGGGCTGAGCTGAAACTTGGGAAGATTTTGCAGGATAGTCAGATCTCACTGGAAACTGGAACTCTCCAGCTGAGGCCTCTTTCTTTAGCAGAGGCCTGGATTTGGGGGTCAAGTAATTTGCCCACAGGAACTCAGAGTGGACCTGCCTAGAATTTACTTTTAAAAAATGTGAATCTATCTGTGGTGGAATTGAAAATGCATACTTCAATGACCAGAGAATAAGGGCCCTTAGTTGAAAAATTACCTCCATCTGATTGGCCTGTGGGAATGAATGCCTGTGGAGTATCTTCTTTATTAATAATTTATGGGGAGCACCAAGTTCACTCTAGGTGGCACCACAACTGGAAAGGTGATCCTGGGTTATATAAGTTATATAACAAAGGAAGCTACCTGAGACAATTAGCAGCATTCCTCCATGGTGCCTGTTTCAGTTCTTTCCTCCAGCTCCTGGCACTGAGTTTCTGCCCTAACTTTCCTTGATGAGGAAGAACTGTATTCTCTCAGCTGAGAGTTTTTCCTAAGCCTTATATGTAGGAATTGTTATGTAGGTGTACCTACCATTTGAAGTTGGTCACCACAAAGTCACTTATTCTCTTCATTTTAACCATTTATGGATTGCTGTACTAGCCTCCATACATTGCCAAAAAGAGAAATATTTGAAGAAGTCTGACACTATACTTACATGTGGGTAAATAGTTAGAATTCTAAATATTTAGAATACAGTTATAATTCATATTGGCTTAGGAAAATAATTCATATTGGCTTAGGAAAATTAGCAGAATGTTCTTATTTTGGGTCTATGACCTCTTCAGCCAAGGGTAGTTGGATAAGTTTACAATACCTTGTATAAATTCCATTTTCTTAAGTGGGCGTTAAGTCCAACTATACTGCTGTCAGTCAACTCCAAGATAATAGTTTCCCATAGCAGACATACACATAAAATAAAATAAAGTTTAAAAATAAATTTAATATTTAGTGAAATGCGTTTCTCTCATTCTTTCACTTTCTACATTTATACATTTAATTCATGAACAGTTATACTTTAACACATATAGTATAGACATTCAGCTCTGTATATTTTCCATAATTTTAGCTCTTCTCATGAACAAATTACTTAAAAATTGCTCGTCTCTCACTCATGGATGAGACAGGCACTTTAGTTGATGAAACTGTAGAGGCACCCATTGCCCATTTAATTTAAATTGTCACTTTTATCATGAGTTAAATTTCACTGTAAACTAATATACAAACTGATTACCTAATTCCAAAGAATAAACTTTTGAACTATTTTCTGCTACTTCTGAATCAAAAACATTGCTAGTGCTAAACGTTATTCTCAACTATTTATTAAAAGTAACTTTCCTGGGAATTTTTATTAACATTTAAGCTAGCATGCTAACGGTGCATTTCATTAAGTAATCTGATGCATATGTGTTATTGTGCAACAATACATTAAT
This sequence comes from Phodopus roborovskii, assembly GCF_943737965.1. NCBI lineage: Eukaryota > Metazoa > Chordata > Mammalia > Rodentia > Cricetidae > Phodopus > Phodopus roborovskii. The sequence goes on along the minus strand of NW_026126051.1, from coordinate 230,092 downwards.
GTATCATATGTTGGGAAAGACATGAAACTCTGTGTCTTTATAAGGCACTCTAAAATTTGGGGTCAGAATGTGGCTCACTGGACATAGGTGCTTACTTTAAAGACTGACAAACTGAATTTGATCCCTCAAATCCACATGGTGGAAAGGGGGAACTGTATCCTTTTGCAAGTTATATTTTTAGCTCCATGTACATATGCATACATGTACATCATTCATTCACACATATACTCATGTGTGTACATGCACACACACACACACACACTAAATGTACACAAATATTCTAAAATTCATGCCACCTTTACTCTTGACATTGATGATACCTATCTATTGCATCTTAATTTCCTTCTCTCCTCCAGATTCACTTTGCAGCCCTGGTTAGTTTAGAACTCACCATGTAGCTTAGACTGGCCTTGAGTTTTTAAATTTGCTTACCTCAGCTCCTCAGGCTTTAACAATACAGATGTGAACTACCATACTTGAAATTATCTTTTATGGTCTTTTTATTGTTAGTTACAATGTTTTTATTTAGCTCTTTGAATAATAGAGTCTCAAGGGCTAGGAATGTAGCTCAGTTTGTAGAACAGCCCACTTAGCACCCACTTAGTATCTCATACACTGAACATGATGCACATGCATGTAATCACAGCAATCAAGAGGTGGAAACAGAATGATCACAAGCCCAAAGGCATCAGTTACATAATGAGTTTGAGGCCAGCGGGGGCCTGTCACAAAAAGTCTCATATATATTAAATTTTACTTATTTTTCTTTTCTAATATGGTACTGGGATAGAACCCAGGTCCTTGTACATACTGAGCATGTGCTCTCTACTTATGAGCTAATTTTCTTGCCATATCAGTGATCAAACCACGACCTTGCATATGCTACCCATTTGCTCTGTCACTGAGCCACACCATCAGCATCTCATCATTCATATTTTAACATGACAAAATGTTTACCATCTTTTAAAAATGTTTAATAACTGACCATAAGTCTAGGGAGGTGGCTTAGTCAGAAGGTGCTTATTGCACAACATGGATACCCAAGTTTGCATCTCCAACACCAGTATAAATGCTGGACAGGCATGGAATCCTATCTGTAATCTAAGTGCTTAGGAGCCAGTGATAAGATACCTGGGGTATGCTGCTAGCTAGACTAGCTGAGTCTGTAAGCTCTGGGTTTAAGTGAGAGAACATAACTCAATATATAAGGTCAAAAGCAACCAAAGAAGACACTTAACATCAACCTCTGGCCTCCAAATGCATGCACAAATGTACACACATACATACCTGTGCACAGCAGTACACACATGCACATGCGCGTGCGCACACACACACACACACACACACACACACACACACACACCATATAGATACACAGGGAAAAACGTCCTCGCTATAGATATAACTGATTCATTTGACCCTTAGCAATTTAATTTTTAAAACCCTTTTCTTTTGTATTTGATGGAAGCCAATTATGTTTGTTTTGCTGCCTCTTAAGTGGCATTTTTGGTCAGAGTGGCATTTTGTAGTAAAGCAGGATTTATCACCTCACTTCACTTCTGGATCATCTGGAATGTGTCTTCAACCAAGACATACTAAATCAGCACCTCTGGGTATTGGCTTAAGTAGTTGTAAAAGCTTCCCAGAGGATTCTCTGATATTCAGCAAAGATGGAGTATTATTGAACTATAGAGACTTCAAAATCATAAACAGTGATCCAAAATTATTCTGTAAAAAGATATTGAAGTTATGAAATTATGACTGGAGTTTTAAAGAGGGGTATAGTTCAGTTTATAGGTGTGCTTTTAATATTTCCCTGTGGCCATCTTAAAATTTGTTGGTAAAGTTTGTGCAAGTGTTTTTCATCTTTCCTTTCTTCTGTTTTGAGTACTTTGAAGTTAGGCAAATTACTTCTGTTTACTTGAGACTCTGTTATATAATTAATAATAAAGTTATCAAAACTATAAATACCATTATGTCCACTCAAAATCTGTGTATGGCTATCAATGCAAAAATCTTGTTTGGACAGACAATCAATATATAAATACTTATCAATATCTACTCTTTTAAAGAACATAAATTTTTGCTTTGGTGGTTTTCAAAATATATGTCTAGATATGACTTACCCTCACAAATCCAGGTACACATATTCAGCTTCCTATTAGTATTGCCTCGTGGTCATATAATGGGATTCTGTAACTCAATATGTCTAAAAGAGAACTTTTGATTTATATGTCTAAATCCAATCTTCACCTAGTATTTTCAATTTTAGTAAAGGGTACCTGTGCATGACTTTTCCTGGGGAGACACAAAATAATGTCTATTCACTCCAGATAGAGCACTGACAGACCAAAGAAATGATTATGTCCAAGTCTATCTTGGTGAAACAGTGAGGGCTTCTTTCCTTTCTTCTTTTCTTTTCTGTTTATAGCAGGAACATGGATGAGTAATTCTTGGACAGCCACATTGCTGAAAAGCTGCAGCACCTTAGCGTTGAAGTCTCATGAAAGTTGAGTCCCAACACTAATAAGTTATCCACCTCCTATGTACGCTAGCACTTTGAACATTGCCTATGTGGGGCAGATTTCTGTGTAGTGGGAGATAGGCAGGAGGTATTGGTGGCTGTAATTTCAGGTGAGGGTCTGATGGCTCTCTCCATCTCTCTCTCTTTTTAACAGGCCTAATCTTATGATCTTGTTCTAAAGATAACTGCTTGAATCAATTATTTCATTAGCATTTTCAAAATAATTTATTTGGTAAATCCATTCAAGAATAGGAGAAATCTACTGGAGCAACTTTTGAGATTACTCTGAAGTATCATTTCTGTGAGGAACACAATATAAATGGTTATCTCTTCAGCTATGTTTATATATATATTTATAGTTATACTATAAATACTAGAAAGACAATATATAAATGCTTATCTCTTCAGCTATACTTATGTATGTATTTATAGTTATTCTGTGTCCTATGGATGTAACCTAGGGCTTTGTGTATACCAGATAAGTATGATATCTCTTAAGATTTTTAAGATTAATTTTTATTTATAGACAATCTTATTTTACTTACCAATCCCAGTTCCCTCTCCCTCCCATCTTCCCATTCCCCTGAATATCTCCCCATCCTAACCCCATCTACTCTGCAGGGAGGGTGAAACTTCCCATGGGGGATCATCGAAGTCTGTCACATCATTTGGGTCATTACCTAGGCCCTCCCAACTGTTATCTAGGCTGAGAGAGTATCCCTCTAAAAGTCCATTCATGCACTAGAGATAAACTCTGGTTTCATGGCTAGAGACCCCATAGCCTGGCTAAGCCATGCAACTGACACCCACATTCAGAGGTCCTGATTCTGTCTTATGCAGCTTTCCAAGCTGTCAGTCTGTGGTCCATGAGCTCCCACTTTCTCAGGACAGCTGTTTCTGTGGGTTTCCCCAGTCTGGTCTTGACCCGTTTGAACTTCACTCCTCCCTCTCTACAACTGGAATCCAGGAGTTCAACTCAGTGCTTAGTTGCAAATATCTGCTTCCATCAGCTACTTGATGAAGGCTCTATGATGACATTTAAGGTTGTCATCTGTCTCGTTACAGGGGGAGAGTATTTATTTAAGGCAACTTCTCCACTATTGCTTGGATTCTTAGTTGAGGTTATCTTTGTGTATTCCTGGGAATTTCCCTAGTGCCAGGTTCCTCATTGAACCCACAATGGCTTCCTCTATTAAGTTATCTCTTTCCTTACTCTCCTCTATTCTTCAACTTGACCTTCCTGATCCCTCATGTACTTCTCCCCTCCACTTCTCCCCTCCTCTTTCTACTACCTCCCTCCCCACCATGCTCCCAATTTATTTAGGAGATTTTGTCCATTTTCCCTTCTGAGGGGAAGGTTGGGATGCATATATGTCTCTTTTAGGGTCCTTCTTGTTTTCTATCTTCTTTGGGGTTGTGGATTGTAGGCTTGTTATCCATTGCTCTATGTCTAATACGCATCCACTTATAAGTGTATGGGTTACTTCACTCAGGATGGTTTCTGTTAGTTCCATCCCCTTACCTGTGAATTTTCAAATGTTATTTTTTTTAAACAACTGTAAATGTACCACATTTTCTTTATCCATTCTTCAGTTGAAGGGCATCTAGGTTGCTTACAAGTTCTGGCTATTATAAATAATGCTATTATGTTATACTATGATTGTGCAACCTTTGTATATATGCCTGAGAGGCAAATCCAAATTACTGGGTCTTGAGTTAGACTGATTCTCATTTTCCTGAGAAATTGCCATACTGATTTCCAAAGTGGCTGTACAAGTTTGCATTCCCAATGGAGGAGTCTTTCCCTATCATGGCATCTTCTCCAGCATAAACTGTCATTGGTGTTTAGATTTTAGCCATTCTGACAGGTGTTAAGATGGTATCTCAGAGTTGTTTTGATTTGTATTTCCCTGATGGCTAAGGATGTTGAACACTTTCTTAAGTGCCTTTTCAGTATTTGAGATTCCTCCATTGAGAATTCTCTATTTAGGTTTGTACCCCATTTGTTAATTAGATTGTTTGCTATTTCAGTGACTAGCTTCTTGAGTTCTTTGCATATTTTGGGCATCACCCTCTGTCAGATGTAGAGTTGTTCAAGATCTTTTCCCAATCTCTGGGCTGACATTTGGTCTTGTTAACTATGTCCTTTGACTTACAGAAGCTTCTCAGTTTCAGCAGGTCCCATTTATTAATTGTTGATTTCAACGACTACTACTGTTGTTATGTTCAGTAAGTAGTCTCCTGTGCATTCTAGGGTACTTCCCACTTTCTCTTCTTCTAAGAGGCTCAGTCAATCTTTCACATGTCAGCATCTAGTTATACCAGTACCATTTGTTGAAAATGCTTTCTTTTTCCATTGTATAATTTTATCTTATTTGTCAAAAATCCAGTGTTCATAAGTGTGTGTCTTTGATTTGATTTCATTGGTCTTCCTGTCTGTTTTGGTGCCAATACCAAGGTGTTTTCAGGAGTATAGCTCTATGGTAGAGCTTAAAGTCAGGGATTGTGATGCCTCCAGAAGTTACTTTATTGTATAGGATGGTTTTGGCTATCTTGAGTTTTTTGTTTTTCCATATAAAATTGAGTATTTTTCTTTCAAGGTCTGTAAAGAATTGTGCTGTGATTTTGATTGGGATTGTATTGAATCTGTAGATTGCTTTTGTCAAGACTGTCAGTTTTATTATGTTGATCTTGCCTATCCAAGAGTGTGGGAGATATATTTCCTTTTTCTGGTAATTTCTTTAATTTCTTTCTTTAAAGATCAAAGTTGTTGTCATACAGGCATTTCATTTGTTTGGTTAGAGTTACTCCAAGATATTTTATGTTGTTTGTGGCTATTGTGAAGGGTTATGTTTCTCTGATTTTGTTCTCAGCCTATATATATATATGTGTGTGTGTGTGTGTGTGTGTGTGTGTGTGTGTGTGTGTGTGTGTGTGTATGAGATCTACTGATTTTTATGAGTTAAACTTGTATCCTGCCACTTTACTAAAGGTGTTTATCAGTCGATGGGATTCCCGGGTAGAATTTTTCAGGTCACTTATGTAAACTACCATACCATCTGCAAATAGTGAAATTTTTACTTTTTTCCTTTCCAATTTGCCTCCCCTTGATCTCCTTTTGTTGTCTTATAGCTCTAGCTAGAACTTCAAGTACAATATTGAAGAGATATGGAGAGAGTGGTCAGCCTTGTCTCATTCCTGATTTTAGAGGAGTTGCATTGAGTTTCTCTCCATTTAGTTTGATGCTGGCTGTTAGCTTGTTGTATTTTGTATTTACTGTGTTTAGGTATGTTCCTTTTATTCCTGATTTCTCCAAGACCATTATCATGAAGGGGTTTTGGATTTTGTAAAAGAAAATTTCAGCATCCAGTGAGATGATCATGTGGTTTTTCTTTTTCAGTTTGTTTATATGGTGGATTACATTGATGGATTTTCACAAGTTGAACCATCTTTGCATCCCTGGGATGAATCCTACTTGATAATGGTGGATGATTTTTCTGATATGTTTCTTGATTTGATTTTCCAGTATTTTATTGAGTATTTTAGAATCAATGTTCATGAGGAATATTGGTCTGTAGTTCTCTTTCATAATTGTTTCTTCGTGTAATTTGGGTACCAAGGTAATTTTAGCCTCATAAAAAGAGTTTAGCAAAGACCTTTCTGCTTCTATTGTGTTTAACACTTTGAGGATTATTGGTATCAACTGCTTTTTGAATTTCTGGCAGGATTCTGAACTGAATCCATCTGAGCCTGTGATTTTTTTTTTTAAGTTGGGAGACGTTTGATGACTACTTCTATTCCATTAGTCTATTTAAATTGCTTATCTGTTCTTGAGTGATATCTATCCATAAAATTATCCATTTTCTTTAAATTTTCCAATATTGTGGAGTACAGGTTTTCTAAATATTACCTGGTTGTTCTCTGGATTTCCTCAGCGTCTGTTGTTATGTCCTCCTTTCCATTTTTGATTTTGTTAATCTGGGTATTCCCTCTCTGCATTTTAGTTTGCATAAAGGTTTGTCTATCTTGTTGATCTTCTCAAAGAATCAACTCTTTGTTTCTTTGATTCTTTATATTGCTTTCTTGGTTTCTCTTTTATTAATTTCAGCCCCTAACTAGGGAGATTATAGAACGTAGGTTGAACTTGTTATTATTTTGGTAAGTGCTCATGCTATAAAATTACCTTCTAAATACTTAATTTATAGTCATATACATGGGCTGCTCACAGAATCTCCTGTTTATTGTTTTTGATTAATTATATCTTTTAATTTTGGGAATTATCATCATATACTTTCCTTTCCCCTTTCCTCACACTCCAAATACTTACATATACCTCTCTTTGTTCTCTTTTAAATATTTGGCCTCTTCTTTTACATCAATTGCAGACATGAATTTATATGTGTATACATATATTATTAAATATAATCTCAATTTGTGTAATATTGCTGTTATGTATATTTTAAGGGATGAACATTTGATATTGGATAACCAATTGGTGTACTCTTTCCCGGGTAAGACTGTTTCTCTTGTTCTCATCATTTCTTCATTGCTTGTAGCTTTTTTTCTGTGGGGTTGAGGCCTTCTTGGGCTTTCCTACCTTCACAATGACATGTCTATTGCTATTTTCCTTGTTCAGCTCATGTTAAGGATTCATGTTGATAAGATTTTTAAGGGTGTAGCTTCTGGCTTTAATAGGATTCACAATCCCATAGCAAACTCCACTATTTTCTGGCACTTACTATCTTTTTCATCCCTCTTTTGCAATTATCTTTTATCACTGGTTGAAGGTATTGTTTTGTAGTTGTATCAGTTCCACAGCTCTGTATTTTGTGTGGCTGTGGTTCTCTATAGCAGTCTCTGTCTCTTGCAAAGAGAGGTTTCCTTAATGAGAGATGAGGAATAACCTTATATGTGTGAATAAGAACAAATATTTAGTTTGGTTAGGGATTATGCTGGTTTTGTATATTGGAGGTTGTTTCTCTGTCCTGCTCCACCCTACAGCTGCTTCTAAATAATCACTCAGAGGCTTAATTACAGAATTTTGGCCTATAATTCACATCACCAGATGAACTAGGATACAAGGTGTATTCTAAGAGATTCATATAAAGTCCCTCACAGAACTGGGAAGGGACAAGTCCCCCAGAGCTCAGGGGAAGTGGGGGAGGACAGCAAATGGAGAGAGAAGTAGGAGAAAATGAGGGGGAGGAAAGGAAAACATGTGTGACCAGGAATATTGAGCCTGGTTAGGAATAGAAGATAGGAAAGAGAGAGACAGAGACAGAGAGAGAGAACATAAAAGAGGGAGCCAATATTGGTTTGAAGATAAAATTGAACACAAAGAAAGATCGAGAGACCTATAAGACTGCTCCCAACTAACAAGTTGAGCTTACGTGGAAAAGCTATCATAAATGCCCTTCCTGGAGAGTGAGATCAACAACTAACTTCTCCATGGAGCCCTCAATTAATGCCTGTTGAAAACAGGATCAAACACCCATACATAAACACTGAGTGGAACTAGAACCCAGATGCAGATGGAGAGGACAAGACCATGCTGCAGAAACACATAGAGACAGCTTACCTGAACAAGGAGGAGCTAACGGCCACTAGACTGATAGCTGGGAAGCCAGCATGGGACTGACTCAGGCCCCCCTGATTATGGGTCTCAGCCAGAAGGACTGAGCAGTCTAAGAGACCTCAGACAGTGGAGCCAGGATGTATCCCTGGTTCACAAAAGAACTTTGCGAACATATCCCCCATGGAGGGATAACTGCCTTAATCTAGAGACAGGAGAGAAGCCCTAGTCCCTACTTCACAGGACCTGTCAGATCTACATGACCCCAACTGGATGGCACTCCCCTACATATGGAATTGGGGTGGGGGGATGGGAGGGGAGGGTGTTTAGAGTGCATGTGAGAGGGCAGAGAGGGTAAAAAGGCAAGGAAGGAGGGAGGGAGGGCTGAGGGGAGGGAGGGAGAGAGGGAGAGGGAACTGGGATCGACATGTAAAATAATATATTAAACTAACTAACTACCTCTTGAAATTAAATTAACCCATCTGTGTTTTGCTATATGACTCATTGCTTTACCTGTGCTCTAATAAGTTCCTCTGGCAGCTGGCTACCATCTCCCTCAACACCTTCCCTCTTCAACAGAGTCCTACATTTGATTGTTGTGCTTAACCTTATCCTGCCTTGCCACAGGCCAAACAACTTTTATTATTTAACCAATGGAAGCAATACATATTCACAGCATACAGAAAGATCATCCCACAACAACAAACATATGTTTTCCTATATACATATGTTACTTTAAAGATTTATGGTAGATATTTAGTTTAAGCTTATTTTCAACCTATTTTTTTACTTTCAGCAAGTGATAAATACCCACACCCAGAACCCCCCCTTCACACACATATGCATATTTGAACACAGATACACAAGCTGGTAAAAGCTGCTTCCATTGGAAATCTACAGCATCCTAGGTTCTGTTATATTGTTTTCTTAAAGGCAAATTAAACTTAAAGAGGGTGAATATACAATAGGAAAATAGATAAGGTATATAGTTTTGTTTGTTTTCTTGTTTTTGAGACAGGGGTTTTGTGTAACCTTGACTGTCCTGAGACATGCTGTGTAGACCAGGCTAGCCTTGAACTCAGAGTTCCATCTATCTCTGCCTCCTGAGTGCTGTGATTAAATGGGCAGAGGTGCATAGTTAAATGGTCTGAAGGCATGCTATTAACTTTGTTGTTAGTTCTGGCAAAAGTATTTTAAGAAAAAAGCTAAACCTACAATAAGTTCTCATCTTCCTGGACAAAGCTTATTCAGTTAGTTTTAATTTTCAAGACAGCCTTCTTACATTTTAAATGTTTTATTTTGACTTCAGTTCCTCATTTCAGAGAAGATGATTTCCAATATTATAGTTCATCTTCTAGTATTTATATTTTAGATTTAAATTTAGTGAAGACCCAAAGTACATTTATGAGTTTAAGGGAATCACCTTTCTTTGTCAGTAACCAGTGCCTTTACAAGTCATATTTTAGATGAGTTATGTTTTGGGAAGACATGAAACTTTTATATAATAGCCATAATACATTTATTTTATATGTTACCTACTATCCAGTTATTTCATGGGCCATATTTTCTAACCTTACCCAAAATTCTGGAGTAGATCTCTTGAGAATGTTTTTTCTTGTTTGTACTGGTAACGGATGACTTCCAAAAGGAGGTCTCTGACAGCTCAACAGATCAGAGCTTACAAAAGAAGTAATATCAAGCTCTCTTCTCTTAATGCATTTCGTAATTGCCCTTCACAGCTTTAGATGTTCACAGGAAAGTGAATGCACAATCAGTGTTCATTATCTGAAGCTAGTTATTACCTCCATCAACTTTGCCCTGTCCTATTTCTGTGCTCTCACCTGCTGATTGACCAGTTCACTGCCCATTAGCAGTTTTTCAAAGGGCAGAGAAGAAAAAGGTTGTTAGAATTTAATCAGTCTACTTAGGTTAAAATATCAGTTCACATAAATGGCTTTGTCAAAGTAGAAGAGACAGATGAAATTAAGAGAGAAAGCTAAAATTTTGCCAAGACATATTATGTATTTATTTGCTATTTTTCATGATTATCTAACCCTAATGATCATGGCAAAATGTGGCACTGTCATTACATTTACTTTTAAAATATCATATAAAATTGTCCTACTTTTTCATGCATACTCTCCCCACCTCTCTCTCTCCCCTGTGTGTGTGTGTATATGTGTGTGTGTGTGTGTGTGTGTTGTGTATGTGTTTGTGTGTATCTATCTCTGTGTGTTTAGGCATAGAGAAGAGTACACATGTTGGTAAAATATATGAAAACCTAGGTGAACATAGAATATGTTTCTCATTTCTCTCCTTCAAAGGTTCAGGGTTCGTTGTGGCAGAGGGAGCAGAAAGAGTATAAAAGCTAGAAGTGGTAGATGACTACAGGTAGATGTATCCTGAACACAAAAGGATGGGTACATGTATGAGGTAGATCCAAGAACACACTGGTAGAGAAATAGGAAAATGTTTTGGGGACTAAATGATTTGTTCTTAGGTTGGTACCGTTTGTAATTGAGGCACAACTTTATTGGAACACTGAGAGAATGTTCTAGTGCAGACTGTTCTTCAAAGCCATGCTACCTTGTAGTTGCTGAAAGCTGCTTTTTGGTGGGACTCTGACAAATGGATGTGATAGACAGGAACCGCACTATATGGTAAGGTGCAGGTGATGGTAGCTGTTAGCATTGGGTAAGTTATTCATCATGCTAATAAGGTCTAATTTACTATGGACAGATCTGGATATATTTGCTACATTTCTCTTGTAAGAGGACTTTGACTGTCACAGAAGTAATTGGATATGTCCTTGCTTGAAAATAAGACCTGCAAGTTGTATTTTTAAACAAGTGTCAATAAAGAGTATACCTTTTGAGCAGATGATTTCTGTGTGTAAGTAAATTTAATAGAGGGTGTGAGAGGTAATATATACCATGCCTAAGATTATCTTACTCAAAGGGCAAGGGAGCTGCTATTTTGTTTTAATTCTTCCAAGTCTATAATTACTGCCTGAAAAATGCTCTTGAGGAGAATGACTCCCTGTGTTTCCTACCTGACCTTTTATAGGCTAAAGGAAAATTTTTCCATAGAAAATTGCTAGTGTTGGCATTAGTAGACTTAGCCATATCTACAAATTGTGAGAACCAGAGGTCATAGATCCAGGCTACTATCTTTTGAGCTTGGTGTGACCTGGATAGCAAGGCATAGAAGTAGTAATGACATTCATCATTGTAGGAACAATGAGTAGGAATGTTTGATTTCCATTGAACAGCAGGGACTAAGACCTGAATCCTAATGTCATTCACGAGTGAATACCCACAGAGATTTTGCCAGGAGGTTTGCAGAGAACATCAGTGCACAGTTCAAATGGGATGCTCCATGGAATAGCTAACCTTGGGGAAGATATTAAATAACCACATCACAATGATATTGTCCACTTTATTGTACAATGTTTGTTGTAGCCTAGGCAATTCAGATTCCAGTAGAACTCTAGGGCTGAAAGGATCATTAGAAAATAACCTTGTCCATATAGAGCTTCTGTAGTTTGCATGTGGTTATCATGTATACCCAAAAGAATCATGTACTATGAACTTGATCCAAATTGTGGTGATAATAAGAGGTGGTAGGACCTTTAGAAGCAGAGGCCTGGTGGAAAATAATCTGGCTGTTTTAAAATATGAAGACATTATGTCATTTAGAAAATTAGGTCATTCCTTACCTCAGAAAGAATTGATTTATCATCTGTGGAACTACAGTTCTTTAGCTCTCCCATAAGAGGGCTGTTAGAGGTAAGTGAGCCTGATTCCTGATTACTCCATGGATTCTTCTACTCTCACATAGTCTCTCTTAGTTACAAGAACTCCCACTGTGATAATATGTTGTAGAAAAGGCAGCGCTTACCACAGGATAAGACAATGGGACTCATAGTGAGTGTTAGGCAACCCCCAAAGTGAGCTAAGTAAATACATTTCCCGTATATAAGATGCTAAGCTTCAGGTGTGTGTGTGTGTGTGTGTGTGTGTGTGTGTGTGTGTGTGTACTTGTGCATGTGTGTGAACAATAAAATGACTTAAATATGAGAGTCCTGCTGGCATTTATCTATTTAGAGTGCTGAGATTGTTTAGCTCCATCTATTCTGTTACCAGATATTTAATAGGTCTGGCACAGGGATTTTGGATAGCACAAGGGCTATTAAGAATCCTTACATAGTAAAGCATCTGTAAGAAAATCAAATCTTTTACATTGCCAAGAATCACTCCCTTTTAAATTTCTGTGTGTCAGTGTGCTGGAAAAGTTCCTAATGGGTATGTTCTACAGAGTATTTATAAACTTGTGTTAATTGCTGCTGCATGTTTCTTTATAATTTTTTGATTCATCCATCGAGGAAGATTTAATCATTAATCCTCTCATCATTTAGAGTATGCTTGAATCTGAAAAACCAGAGAAAGTTGAATATTATTGTGAAACACAGAGGCAGAATAATGGGCAGTGTCTCTTTTGTTCATCTAGGCTTCCTATATAGGGTATATTTTTGAAGGAAACTAAAAGACCTTGACTTAATTTCATTCATGTGTTTTAACACGTACTACACTTAATATTTTATTAGAAAACACAATAATTTCCTTTAGTGAGATTTAAATTTTTATTACATTTTTTAAAAAGTGCTTTGAGTGTGTTTGTATGAACAAAAAGTCTTCCCCACACCTCCCCAGAGGAACACAGGTATCATTTTATAATAACTATAATGCTTATTCTCCATGCACACCATCAGTGAAATCTTCCAGGATTATTTTTTTTTAATTCATTACTTGATTGATTTTCAAATTCATTCTAACAACAAAGACACATAGAACTCCTACTACCTGCCTGTCTATGTGCTCAACAACACTTGACTGTGCTATGAGTAAATATGCATGAGCTATATTCTCTTGGAGAAGTGGGTTGGGGATGGACTGCCTGCAGATGCAGCCCATGTGTCTCTATGAGGAATTTAAATGACAAAGATACAGCTGATTGAGCTACACGCCTATTTTGTCAGTTCCTACTTCCATCCCCACTCCTTTATTCTGTTTTCTGTCTTCCCTCCATCTGTCTGGAAAGGATTTGCCGGACTGCCTCTTACTTCTAAAGGCTAGGTTCCCCTGGTGCTAGCTCTTGTCACATAGCCAGTTCTTGAAGGTTGTGGAGAGAATGTCACCTTGTTTTTTCCCCCTTAAATTCTTATATATTTAGAAACCCAATGTGATTTACAACAATGATTCATACCCTGCAGTCCTGGGATTGAATGGCTGAACCTAAGGAGCATAACAGCAAGGAATGTCCTGATTCCCTTAGATTCAGACCTTTAGTTGCTTTAAGCATTTGGGAATTATACATTCAAATAGCTCTGCCTTTTTCTCACATCTTACTTGGTGTGTGAGAAGGTGGGAGAAAGACTGGTAGGTGTCATGGGCTAGAAAATGCCATGAAGATTTGCTAGCAGCTCCTGCCTGAGCCTTCTCATAGTGATGTAGCTTTGTAACTGAACCCATAGTCTTGTGGATGTTTGAAGCATTAAGTATGCGATTATTTCTTTCACCCTTTACACCTGGTTCATTTCTGGCTTTGAATTTGTTCTCTTCCCTACAGAATAGGTTTGGGCATTTTTAACTAGTTGGCACCAAACACACTGTTGTTTCCCTTTAAGTTTGTTGGTTGAGTAATTATTTTAGAAAAGCTATTGAGGTAAACATTTTAAGATATTCTTCTTTTGTGGGGAGAGCTAAGACTTAGTAACTACTTTTATAGATTTCTGTTAAAGCAAATGATTTTCTTGTAATCACATTCCTGAGTTTGTCTCTTTTGTGTCATTACAGTGTTTAGCATCGTTGCTCCAAAGTCAGTGAGAAAAGAATGCTTGCTTATAGCAAAGAATAAACTGAATAGTGAAATATACTAAGACTAAAATAGCCTTAGATCATGGTGGAGAAAAGAAAGACATTCGCTAGGAGGCCAGTTTATGTCCTTATACAATTAATTTACTAGCCTTTCATATTATTATTCTAGTTGATTAACTATAACAAAAAACATATCCCAGAATCATAAAGAGTACCCTACTTACAGGAGTAAGATAATGAGGGACAGATTTACCAATTAAAGTGTTGATTTAAATATTAATTTTCCTACAAGGATTTTATTTTCAAACACGATATTTTTGAGACCAAGAACCTAAATAAAATAAACATGAAACAGTGCATGGTTCTAGCGTGCTCCTAGGAGCTTGTTCTATCTGCTTCACATGACAGGTTTGGTGTCATGGAAACAGCTGTTCACTTGGAAAGGCAGAGGACCAGTATGTACGAGTGTGTATGTGTTTAACATTCCCTATCAACCCTTAGCAAAAGAAATACCCATTTCTGCCAGAAAGTATGGAATTATAGGGGAGGGTTAGACTTCTTTTTTACTTTTGGCACCAGATTTTTAGAACAGAGCTTATGAATCATCTGGAGAATAATGTGCAAGCAAAGAGCACAGTTCCATGAGATTTAGCATTTCAGAGGAGTTCTCAGATACTGATGCCATTGTTCAGGGATTATCCTCAGAAACTACTGCTCTGGAGCTATTAATTTGGTTGAAAATTCAAATCACCTTTGTCTTTGGCTTATGTGAATTAATATTTGGCCAAGAGGGAAAAATTTGCTGTTTTCTATGTCAATTTCAAGTCTGGAGGAAAGGTATATAAAAGAAGGTAAAGACTATATGAATGTTTAATTCAATATTGAATTTGACAATGATTTTTTTTGTTTCTTTTGTTTTTGCTTATTTTTGAAATCATAATTTAATTACAATATTTTCCCCTTCCCTTTCTTCTCTTTAAGCCCTTCCGTATACCCCTTCACTGTCTCCTTCAAGTTCATGGCCTTTTTTTTTTTAAACTAATTGTAATTGCAGACCTCAACCCTACACAAAGAACTGTAGACAACTGAAGAAATCTACACTGGAGTTTGGATTCCTGGAAGGAAAACAGTTTGTGTCTTCTAGACTTACATGAAACCAAGAAATCTTTTATAGGGTATCAGTCTGTTAAGAATCATAAGGCTTGGCACCATGGTAAAATAGGAATGGTTACTAAAGTGGGTTGAATAGTGTTCATCAAACAATAAAATGAAATCATGCTCACCTAAAGCTAAGAATATGACCAATGAAGACCTTGGCCCAAATGGCTGATGAAGATAAATGTATACTAAGTTAAGTAAGGGTGGAGTTTATATTAAATTCAATGATAGATACCTTCAAGATCAGAGTGAAAACACCCATAGCAGGGGCAGGGCATATGACAATACATACCAAGAATGGAAAGATGCAACTAAAGTCTTAAGTTTCTTAACTATTTTCAGAAGTCTCTAGACATTAGGAAAAGACCAAGAAGGATTACAAGAAGCTTCTAGAAGAGGCAAAGAAGTAGATGTCCAGGTGTCATGTGAAACATGGTTGGTTTTAGTATTCTGGACCTATGAGTAGTGAGAATAAATCTTGGTGGATTTAAGGAAGCAAGTTTGTGGTAATTTGTTAGAGTAGCCTAGAGATACCAATATACATATAGTGTATTAAGCTATACTGAAGTTTGATCTAATCAGAATTGAATAAAATATGATTTCCTTTCCTTCCTCAGGATACACAAGTACTTTATTTCCTAAGGGAGATATATAATTTTTATTTTATAATCCATATATTGAAATCCATCAGTAAATTCAGAGCTCATCTATTACCCTTTGATTTTAATATCCAATGGTTCAGTACATTATCCCAGCTAAAAAATGGCAACAGTGCAGCCTTCATCCAGGTAAAGCACCTGAAAAGTATACTAGAGGAATTCTATTTAGCTTCAATATCACTTATTCATACCATTGGATCTTTCAGGTTTTGAAATATTTATGTAGAGAGAATGAAGCATGCTAGGTATACAAACAAATTATAAACAAAAACTAATTTTTGTTTCATATCCACTATTACTTAGCCTTAAAGTAATTATATGTAATGTAGAGTACATACATACATAAGTACATGCATACATACATACATACATATATCACTAACATTTTAACTATGGCATATACCATGAAAATATGTAGAATCTTTGTACTTGTTGCCTCAGATTTTGTATTTTCATATTAGTAATTCTCAATCTGTAGTGTTTCATGTGACCCATTCCTGTGTAATTCACTATAAGTGTTTCAAATGCTTATGAACGTCATAGGTTTGATTTGATAAAACAGTTAGCTTTGTTATTTTTCTTGTCCGTAGACTGCTCTTTTAACCCTGGCTAGTGTCCTTGAAATACTTGTTGGAAATAGAACTAAGTGAAGATGTCTGGAGTAATGTCAGTAATGTCAACATTTTAAAAGATGAAACATTTCAAGGCAGAGCCTAGTAAATGTACATCAGGCAGGAGAACATGCAAAGACAGGTTTGTAATTGTGTGCATTAATATACAGCATGTTTAGGTCAGCATTATCACTCCCAGTTGTATGATTGTCTTGGGAAGACATAAAAAAATACCTATTTATTTCAGATAAGGTATGGACAACAGATCAAAGAAATGATTCAGCCCATCTAGTTATACCATTGGAAAACTTACTCTAGAATGGGTGATGACTCATTAAAGCTGCTTCCCTAGACCTCAAGAGTCTTGTAACTTTCTTAGCTTTCTAAGTCTTGTAAGTTTCAGTAGCTTCCTGGGCCCTATGAATCTCCCTTCTTTCTTCAGGGAAAAATGTCCCATTTAGGGGGAAATAGCTACAAAACACACTTTATTAGAGTTTAGTTCAGTTGGGAAATCGAACTGTTTCCCAAGTTGGTTCCCTGTGTCTGTTGGGAGGCAAATAGAGATGACTTTGAAATTTATTAAATTAATTACTTTTATATATTTTATACAGTTGGTTTGAGTTTAAAGGTTAAATTAAATATATTTTGTAGTTGCTTCAGATAGAGCTTAGTGAGTTGCAGGGAGAGTTTGAAGATATGCATGTTAATTTATTTTAGATCTTAGAATTCTACGCCAAATTTGACAATTTTAATCAGGGTTTTAGGGTAATTCCTAGTTTAGAGTAAGCAATGTAACCTGCATGATATTTGTACCACTGCATATTTGCTGTTGTGATTTTCATTTTTATAATTTTTTTGTGTGAAAATCCATGTCCAAAGTCAAAAAATACATAAATGCAGGATCATAAAGTGTAAAATTTTATGTGACCATTTATAATCCAAATAACATGATTTTAAAATATATTTTATTGTATATATTTATTGTGAATGATATTATGTTAAGTAAGGATATTTTTATATACTGATCATATTACCCTCCAGACTACATATTCTTTTCCCCCTCCTCATATTATTCCCCTTTGCTTCCTAGATTGTTTCATTTCCACTTTATCATTATATATACATATATATAATTTTATGTATCTATATAAAATCTAGGAAGCTTATGTGACAAAAAACATATAATATTCATCTTTGTGTGACTGGCTTAATTTACTTAATATGATTATCTTCAGTTATATACATTTTCCTGCAAGTGATAGCATTTCATTATCTAAGGCTTGAAAAGTCTGTTCTTTATATTTATATAGCAGGTTTTCTTTGTCCATTCCTCTGCTGTTTGACATCTATGTTTGGTCTATACTTAGCTATTGTGAATAACTCTGCAGTAAGCATGGGTTTGCAAGCATCTCTGTAATTGTCGGACTTGGCATCCTTTGTGTGTCAATAGTAGTAGTACAATTGGGTCATATGCTAGTATTCTGAGGTACCTCCAATGCTAATTTCCATAGTAGCTGGATTATTTTACATTCACACCAGTAGGAATGAATTTAGGTTCTCTTCTGATCATATCGTCACCAGCATATTCTAACAGAGATATTCTTTAGAAAAGATCTTTGATGTTGTTTCCTTTATGGCAAGATACTGCACTCTTAAGAAAACAGTTTTGTTTTCTTAATGCACTGCTACAATAGGTCCACTATTTACAGTAAACATTAATTATGAAGTGTGTTAGTAGAGGCCTGGGTCAAAGAGTTAAAACACATGCCTTTCTGAGGATTGAATGACCTTATTACCCTAAGATGAAAGAAAGAAATAGATTTGTCTTAAAACATTAGAGATTTGAATGAAACATTTGTAAATGCTCTATCATAGTACAGCATTTCACAGAGTCTCAGAGGTTAAGTAAGCTTTGCTGTAGGTTTAGCCAGAGAAAGAATTTGGCAGATTACCAACTGATTACATTAACAAGATGCCCTGCCTGCACAGATTGTCTTATGTACTGTCATTTGTTGCAAGGATGAGTGCCTCACTCAACATTAAATGCTAGTTCACAGGGCTTCCCATTTTCATTTCATTACAAGAAACTGAGGCTTAGTGATATAATGAAGTTTTACAAGAGCCATACATCAATTAAAATGGATTATGTGCATACTAAATTTTCTTCAGTTAACCATTGTTGACTTTTAAAAGAAATTAAATAGAATATTAAGTTCCACCTCCAATGGGTACTTTACTTTTAACTACTGAAAAGTACTAGTGCATGCTCAGGCCTGGGGGAA
The DNA here is from genome assembly GCF_943737965.1 of Phodopus roborovskii. NCBI lineage: Eukaryota > Metazoa > Chordata > Mammalia > Rodentia > Cricetidae > Phodopus > Phodopus roborovskii. The sequence continues at coordinate 211,410 of NW_026126051.1, read as the reverse complement.
TGACTGTCACTTCAAAGTTCACATTGACTACTTCTTAGCTGTGGCATACTGGGAGTTCAGAATGCCCTGGCAGTGATTCATTTTTAAAGTATTTATTTATTTATTCATTTACATAATTTATTCAAACCTACTTAGCAGGGTTATTGTGGTATAATCCAAAAAGTTCTGCTTGATATTTGATTGGTGGAATTAGTGTTCATCATGGACCTCTGTGAAGATACTATTTAATCAGCTGAGGAAATTACCCATCTGGCCTGCAGTGGACTAGAAGGCATGGAGAAGCAGAGCTGCAACAGATTTTGAGCCCAGTCAGATGCTAAACCCAGAGCTATTTACAGGGGACATAGTATAACCTTATGAGTACCTTAAATGTTTGTGTAGTCTCTCAGAGGGAACGAAAAACATCATACAACTGTTCTCTGGAATATACAAATCCCAGTACTTGTAACACCAGGGTTCTGGTTTCCAGAGGTGGCTCAGTAAACAAGATAAGTAGGCCTTCATATCTTCCTCATTCAGTGTCTTCCCTTAAAATATAGAACCACTGCTATATGATATGTCCTCTCTCACCCCATGTACTCCCCCACATCTAGAATTTTCACCTGTTGTCTCTTGTAGAGCTAATATTCAAGATGTTGGGTTATCCAAGACCTGAAGAAAATGGATTTACTGCTGCATGCCAAACCCCTTCTAACTGTAGGTTGTAATGTGAATGTGTGGATGGGCAAGTCAATGCCTCCAAAGCAGTGCTCAGCTAATGACAGATTGAGAAATTGAACAAAAACTCATGGCTTTCTTACCTTTAAGTAGAATGTCTGTGAAACACATTCTAAAGGTGTGCCAGAGGTGTAAACCTCAGTTACTCACAATAGTAACCTGCTTAATAATGCAATGAAGTCAGCCTCCTTTCCTTCCCTAACTTAATTCTATCTCTCCTGGCAGAGCCTCCTGAGATCATTTCTTTACTGAAGACTTGGAATCAGATTCTTGTATGAAGGCCTGATTATGCAAGAATCTAATACAAGACACCTTTTATATTAAGTAGTTTTAGATTGGATTATTTTCCATCATCTTTTTGCTATTTTTGGTAGAGTCACAGGGGAATAAGTTCCTTATCAGATTCAACAATATTTGTGGAGCATTTGCTCTATGTGAGACACAGCACAGAATTAAGAATAGAATGTCTTGATTCTTTGCAGGCCATAACCAGGCACTCACAGACATTGTGCATTCATGTATTCAACACTCCTGTTGTATCCGGTCAACACTATTTTGTAGCAGTAGTATGAGTCTTCCACTACTTTGGTCCTTGCACTCTTTCCTCCGTCCCTTCGTTGATCATCCCTAAACCTTGGCGTGGGAAGAGTATGACACAAATGTCCCGTTTAGAGCTGCATGCTCCCTTATTCCCTGCAGAGTGAGCAGTTATGAGTCTCTGATAATTGCCATTTACTGCAAAAATAAGCTCTGATGAGGGTTGAGAGCTGCACTCTTCTGTGCATATCCTAGCTTGGATATGAGAGGAGCTCACATGTCCCACCCTTGGTGAAGATTTCTGGAGGAGGGAGAATGTCAGTTTTCATTAGAGATGCCTGAGAGGCAACCAATGTTCCAGTGGATGTTTCTACACTCATGCATGTACATGTAGCCCTAAGTGGACTTGGTCAGTTTAAGAAGGCATGTACAAAGTTGAGATTGAAAAGTGGTGGTGGGTATGAGCGGAGTTAGAGGGGATAAAGTCAGCGGTGAATTTGATCAAAATACATTATATGCATTATGAAATTCTCAAGCAAAAAAAAATGAAAAACATTAAATGACATAGTTTTTGACCTTGAGAAATTCTGCTGTGAAGATGGATTTTAAAACAGAAGTCTCCAAGTTCCCTTACAATTCCTTTCCATTGTATTTTTCAATTGCTATACCTAAAGAAATATAAGAAATGGTTTTACTGCAACTCAGATTCAGAGATGACATATCATTGGTGCTTAAGTTTTAGGAATATTTGGTTGTCTTCTGAATAAAAATATACTTATAATCCCACAGGACTCATGTATCAAATGTAAGATATCTCAATTTCTTTGCCAATTCTATTTATATCCATACATATTGTAACAGATAGCAATCACAGCATAGATACAATTTTAAGTTCTACTTTAAAAATCTTATCAATTTTTATTTATATATACATATATATATATATATATACATATATAAACACATATATATTTCCAATTTAAAAACAATCTTCATAATTATTGTCAGGTCAGAGTGTTGTAATGGGATAATATGTCAGAAATTTCAAAATAGTGTTTGTATTATAAATAATTTATATTAATATTATTAAAAATTCTTCTTTTTTGAGATTATATTACAAGTGCATAATTTTATTCTTCCATTACCTTACTCAAAATGTTCCCATATATTTCACCTTGATCTCCTTCAAGTTCAAGGTCTCATAAAATTTATTGTTGTTATATACACATGCACATATATATATATATACATATATATATATGTATGTGTGTGTGTGTGTGTGTGTGTATTCTGAAGTATAACTTGCTCAGTTTTTATAATGTTACTTGTATGTATATTTTCAGGATGCCTACTTGGTATTGGATAACTAATTCATGTGTCTTTTGGGGATAAGCCTATTTCTTCTTTCCTAGTACCTTTTGAATGTTTTATTTATTTATTTTATGTGTATGGAAATTTTGCCTGAATGTATGCCTGTGCACTACATGCATGCTATGCCAATGCAGGCCATAAGAGTGCATGGGCTGACCATAACTGAAATGTAGACAGTTCTGAATTGTCATATAGGTGTTAGGAATGGAACTTGGGTCCTCTGGAAGAAAAGTCAGTGCTATTACCACTAAGCCATTTCTCCAGCTCTTTCTTTTTTTGTTGAGACAAGTTCTCTTTTATATTTTAGACAGAACTTACTCTAATAAATTCCCTGCTGTCTTAGCCTTCTAAGTGCTAGAATCACAGGAATGAGTTATGAGGACTGAGCAGAGATACTTTCTCTTATCTATATTTTTTTCTGAAACAGGGCTTCTAGATCCAAAGAGTCTAAATATTTTTGTAGCTCTTCTTGTCTTTGATTCCTCTGCACTATATGCTGCCTATAACAGAGACAACTCTCTAAATCTAAATATTGTCTTGGTATGGTTACGGGACAGGCCTGTAATCAGTATTTGGGACGATGAGACAGGTGGATTACAAGTTGAAGGCCAGTCTCGTCTAATTGGCAAGTTTGAGTATATGTTAGGTTATTTATTGAGACCCTGTCTCAATGAAAAAAAAATCTAAAAGTTAGCCAGGTGGTGGTAGTGCACACATTTATCTCAGCACTTGGGAGGCAGAGGCAGGTGGATCTCTGAGTTTGAGGTCAGCCTGGTCTAAATAGTGAATTCCAGTACAGCCAAGCCCATTAAACAGAAAAAGCACTGTCTCAAAAAACAAACAAACAAGCAAATATAAATGTTGGGGGAAGTGGGGAGATAGAAGAAACAATATTGGTATATTGAGGCCCTGTCTCAGAAAACCAAGAAACCATCAAACAAAACCATGTATATATAAATATTGGGAGTGACCAGGAGATAGAAAAAAAAGAGAGATTTTCTTCTCTTTTATCCTAATGATTTGCATTAATGTAAGACAATAGTTAATTATCATGATGTCAGTCACTAAGTCTGGCCTCACAGGGTCAACATACAGAATATCTGATCAAGACCACACTCTGGATCACAAAGCAATAGTCCCAGTGTACTTGGTCATGAATTGTGCAGAGTGCTACAAATAGCATTAGGCAAACAGATGGGAAAACCATTGGCAGGCTTTGACTAAGGCTGCTCTTGGCTGCTTGTGTCTGGAAGACTTAACTCAGGCCAGCAGGAACACATAGCAGCTGCTGCTTGCCTAGAGATGGGCTGTTATTTGAATCGTCGCCACCTGTCCCATTGGTTCCCATTCACCTGACATTTGTACTAATTTCTGTCAAAAGTAGAAACTCTGGCTTCCTCTTGCCTAGTGGGTTACTGCTGAAGACTCGTTTGCTCCGAAATTTCATACACACTTAAATTTATAAATTTATAAATTTAACTTCAATAATGCAGAGGAAAAATAGAGCCAGATAACCTCTATATATTTGATTATCCCATTTGTGATTCCATTCATTATTAACAAATAAAAGAAGCATATTTTTCTGGGGGTTTATCATGTATTACCTATTGTATCAGGTGCTAGAAATATAAAGATTAGTAAAATTTACTTTTTCTTGGGGAAATACCATATGATGCAATAATAATTTACATCAGTACATACCACAGAAATCCAAAATAAGAGGAAAGGGAAGTTAAAATTCCAAATTAGTTTTGCAGTTTCAAAAATAATTTAAGGGTCATAACTAAGTCAATAACATGGTTAGTAATCTATCTATAAGCTATTTCTCTATTGGAGAGCATGTATTTATTATCTCAAACACCCCACTGAAGTGCATTCCAGCAGCTTGACTCAAATTTAAGTTACACTGAGATACCTTCTTTTTTGAGATACGTTCTCATTTTGTAACCTTGGCTTAGCTGGCCTGGATGGAACTCATTATGTAGACCAGATTGGCCACCTAGAGATCTGTCTGCCTCTGACTCCCAAAGTATTTTTTTAGTTACATGCTAACTTACTATGACTCCCTACATATAGGTGTTTTATTAGTACATATAAGAATTCATTTTGGGAGTGTGCATTATCTGTATATGTTCATGTTTGTGGATGCCAGAAGTTGATGCTAGTTATCATATCGTCGTTGATCACTATTTGCTTTATTATTTGAGACAGAGTCTCTCAGTGAACCTGGAGCTAACTGATTGGCTTGATTATCTTGCCAATAAGCTCCATAGATCTGCCTGTCCCTATAAACCACCCCATTTCTTGCTTGGTTTACACATGTGTACCCACATGCCTGGCTTTTAATTGGGTACTATAATTCTGAACTTGGGTCTTAATACATGTCTTGCAGATAATTTACTAACTGAAAGATCTCCCTCAATACCCATATAGAATTCTTTCTCCCTCCCATAGATTTTAAATCACATTTTACTTCAAAAAATTAAAAAAACTAAGAAATTTTATACATGAGTCCTGTATTTACATTATTTCTGTCATGACCTCTAACCCTCAAAATCCTCATTTTGCCCTACTACCTTCAAATTCATGACCTATTTTTCTATTGTTATTATTGATAATATTTTCTATAGTTATTATTGACAAACACACACACACACACACACACACACACACACACACACACACTTCTGTGTCCTTTTAGTGTTGTTTGTATGTTATTTATTTAGAGCTGACAATTTGGGATTGGATAACCTATTAGAGAGTACATCCCTGAGAAAATTGACTCTCCCTACCTGAGCAGCCATTGATTACCTATAGCTTTGCATTTAGAATTAAATTTTTCTGAAAATTTCCCCTTCCTCATGGGTATGCTAATTGTTGTCATTGTGCAAGTCTTTGTAGGCAACCATATGAGAATTTATGGGTACTATTATGAAGAGTATTTCTGTTTACACTCCCATAAGTAACTTTTGGTGAATGAAGGAATGCATCAGTATTCGGTACATATCTAGAACTGGAGTTCCTGAATCATAGAGTACAAATATGTTCAGTCTTAGTAGATACTGCGAAAGGTTTTCTAAAGTAGTTTTACCAATCTATTCTCCCATTAGTAATATATGAGACTTACAGTTGCTCCAAATCGTGACTAATATTTATTGTTGTGTGTCATTTTCATTTAAATGTTTTAATGGGCAATATTATGAAGATACACACCTAAATTTGCAAACATGCACAAATAAAATTTGTAAATTTATACAGTTAACAAATATTCAAGCAAAATGTATCCAAAAATTATTTTGTACATTGGATATCTGTATTACTAATGCAATTGTGAGCTGTGAACTTCCTGATAGTTAGGCCAGAATTTTCTGATGATTTTACCCATTATAATTCTCTGAAATTATGTTGTATACACAATTAGTAGTTAGTAATGCCTTTTCTATCTAACTGCATAGTTGGACAGGCAAAGAATTGTGAATTGTCAATCACAGTCAATGGAGAAAGAAAAACATTCCAAAGTAATAACAATTGAGCAGGATTTCAGTATAAATACATCCCTACAAAAGGCACTAGAAAGAAAACTTCAGTATGAGAAGTAAATCACACCCACAAAAATATAATGAATAAATAATCCTAGACCATCGAATCAAAAAAATGAGGGGGAAACCCACACCATGACAATAAAATGGCAGGAATCAATAAAGAGCTCTTCATTGATAATGCTCAAAATTAACAACCTTAATTCTCCCAATAAAAGAACACAGAGTAACAGATTAGATTAGGAAAGAGCATCCATCCTTCTGCTGCATCCAAGAAACACCTCACCATCAATGATAAACATTAATCATCTTAGGGTAAAAGTATGGAAAATTGTTTTCCAAGAAAATAGACCCATGAAGCAACTAATTGTGGCTATTTTAAGTATGAAAAAAATTAGAAAGACTTCAGATCAAAATCAATCTGAACCTACAGGGCAGGACACTGCATACTAATCAAAGGAAAATTCCAGAAAGATGATACAATTCTAAACATTTATGCACCAAAGAATGCACAAAGGCACCAGATTAATAAAAGAAATGCTCTTACAAGTAAAACCTTATAATGACTCTCACACAATGATGATGGGTAATTTTAATATCCCAAATCTTGCCAATAGATAGGCCTTCCTGACAATAATCAAACCAAGAAATGCTGGTGTTGAAGGAAAGTTTCTAGCCTGTCAGGTTCTACTGCCATTCTTAGCCCCAAATAAACACATGGACACTATATTAGTTATAAAATTGTTGGCCAGTGACTAAGGTCTTTTATTGGCTAGCTCTGTCTTGACTATTAACCCATAAATACGAATCTATGCATTTCTGTCTATTGGCTTAACGGAGAATGCTGAACCTGAAACTTCTTTGCCTGCTACGTGGCAACTGACTCTGATGGGCTCTTCTGCCTACCTTTCTCAGAATTCTCCTCCTCTCCTATTTCTGCCTCTCTTCCTGCCTCATTGGCCATTGGCCAAACAGTGTTTTATTCCTCAACCAATGAGAAAAACATATACAGAAAGACAACTCCCATCATCTCCTCTTTTCTGTGTAAATAAAAAGAAGAGTTTAAACTCTAACATAGTAAAATTATATATAACAAAACAGTTATCAAGAAAGAAATATAGTTACAATATTTAGCCCATTAACATTTGGTAACATTTAAAGAAAATATTCTATCATCTATCCTATCTTTGTGACTCTAAGGTCTTATATGTAACTTATCTTTTATTATAGCTCAGGAAAACCATAATCATAACTATCTGTGCTCAACTCCATGAAAGACCTCAGAAGGATAATACATAAACTTTAGAATTGCCAGAGACATCTTGCTGCCTGGACAGTCATCCAGAGTTCCTCTGTAACATTGGAGCAGTCATCCTCAGCCCATAGGTCACAGTGTGTCTGGCAGACTTCACGGTGAAGCAGGAAGTTTTAAATTGTTTGAATGTATTGGCAGTTTGTCAGGCATTTTTCTCTGTGTCCTGCATAATGTTTGTCAGAGTCTTCCATGAAGCAGGAACCCTGCAGGACTGCTGTGCAAGTACAGCAGTCATTTTCCTGTGTGTCTTTCATGTCTATTTTATACAGAATATAGTCAGTCCAGGCAAGAGCAAATTATGCCTAAATGGTTACTCTCACCATATTGTAAGCAAACTTCATAATGAATTTCTTTGATGCCCATTTCCCTTTCTGAAAATTGGTGTCAGGAACAGTTGTGTATTTTTTCCATGAAAAACCCTAATCCATTTTAAATGTCATATTCTATAGATCTTTGAAAGATTTGAAGACTACCCATTTTAAATATCTGTTTATATCTAGAAAACCTGATTAACCTACCTATAAGTTTTGACTATTATAGGTGACTCCATATAATCTGTATTTAATTATACATTACAGTTTAAATGAGCTATATAAATACAATACCTAAACAATAGGAAAAATATACATACAAAAATTAACCATAAATTTGTATCAATGAATCAAAAGCCAGACCAATGCAAAATATTCCTTTATATATCATGTTCACCTTTTTTTTTCCTTTATAAAGAGATTGGCTGTGACCATTAACCATTTACATCCAACCACCTTTAAATGAATACAAACATTTATAAAGAATATTTGGGAATTTGGGCGTCTTTATCTCCAAACTGTTTCCTCCTGCTTGGAGGCACTGTCAAAACCTTGGTTATCCTCAGAAAAACCCAAAGTCATGGCCAACTCTTGGCTACAGTTGTCTGAGGCCGCATTGTTCCAGCTGTCATGGATGTTGGATTACTTGGCACTGAAGACTAAGGATGTTGAACGTTTCAAGTGCTTCTCGGCCACTTGAGTGCTCTCCTTTGAGAATTTTTTGATCAGAACTGTATCCCATTTTTAAGTGGGTTGTTTTCTTTATGTTCACATTTTTAGGTCTTTATTTATTTCAGATACTAGTCCTCTAATTGGTTGTGTAGTTGGAAAAGATATTTCCTATTCTGTAGTTTGACACTGCTTCCAAAAGATGGTGTGTTCTTTGCCATACAAAACTTTTTCAGTTTCATGAGATCCTATTCATTAATTATTCTTAGTGCCTGAGCCATCAGGGTTCTGTTCAAAAAGTATTCTGCTCTGCCAATGTGCTCAAGACTAAACTCCACTTTCTCCTATATCAGATTAAGTGGATATGGCCTTAGGTTGAGGTCTGTGATCTACTTGGAGTTGAATTTTGTGCAGGATGGCTTTATTTGAATTTTTCTACATGCAGCCATCCAATTTGACCATCTCTATTTATTGAAGATACTGCCTTAATTCTAGTGTGTTTCTGGCATCTTTATATATACGAAAAGGGGGTGTCCATAGATGCATAAAAGATTATGTCTAGTTCTTCAATTACATTCCATTGATCAACATGTCCTCTTTTATGACAGTACCATGCTATTTTTATTACTATAGCTCTGTAGTATAATTTGAGATCAGGGAAGGCGATACCTCCAGGAGTGTTTTTATTATTCAGCATTATATATATATATATATATATATATATGGAGAGAGAGAGAGTTTGTGTTTCAATATGAAGGTGTATATTGTCCTTTAAAGTCCTGTGGAGAAAGAATTATATTGAAATTTTGATGGGCATTGCATTTTATCCTTCATTTTTAAAAATATCTTATATGAATTGTATAGGATTTATTATGACATGTTCATGAATGTGTACAATGTTATTTGACCAAACTCATCCATGTAACTCTCTTGTTTCATTACCTCTTACTCATTTTACATTCATGTGTTTATAGTCTAGATTTTGCTTATGCTTATGTTTCTTTTTTATTTCTATTAACATGATGATTCCAAGTTCTATCTATTTTATTGTAAATGACATTATTTCTATATTCTTTGTGATCAAATAAAACTTCCCTGTGTATGTGTCACATTTTCTTCATAGTCCACTGATGAACACCTAGGCTGATTCTATAATTTGCTATATTGAGTTGTGTCACAGTAGGTATAGGTGTGCTGACATATGGTGGTTATATTCTTCTAGGTGTTTACACTTAGCATCTTAATCAGTGTTATATGGCAGCTAGAAACATGTGAGGTATGTCATTACTATTCTCTCAGAAAAATAACAATGTAAACATATAAAATAAAAAATGAAACCGTAATTTGAGATTATTTCAAAACAATATCACTTTTATTTAATTTTAGGCTTGACTACATAGTTATTTTATTTATGTTATAATCTCTGTTTCAAGGTCAAAATCATTGTTAATATTTGTAACTACATGTAGTTTTTGTAAAGAGACAGAACGTTTTGTTTAGAAGATTCCGATTCCAAACTGGAAAATCTCACATATAGTTTTTAAATAATTATGGTGATATTAGTTTTTTAAATAATTATGGTGATATATGGAAATGTGCTGTTATTGTTGCTGAGGGACTCCATTTTCCTAGAAGTTAATAGGAATGGGAATTATTTGTCACATTGGGCTTAGCTAGAAAGTTACAGAAGAACTGCAAAAAGGGGAGAACATAATTGTGGGCAAGTAGGAGTAGGAGGGACTGGGGATACCACAGTTTTTCTTCCTTGCCATAGAGACTAAGTACTATGGCTTTTTAGTCTTCATTATCCTCCTACTTTTTTCCAGTCCTTTTGTGACATTTTTGCTTTGCTTTGATCATGGTGTCTATGTAGTATTTCGTTAATGTTTCCTTTCCTTATCTAAAGTTTTAATATGCACATAGGAGGTATTAGGTGACATTGAAACAAAAGAGGAAACAATTGAGAAGAAATGTCTAGAGAGTATTCTGCTATAGACCAATTCTGCAGTAACAGTTCTCTCAAGTCTCTTCTGATGTGAATAGTCAATAAAAACAGGTGTGCTTGCACACAGTTTTATGTACCTCTCAGACAACTTTCATTTTAAAACTAAAAATATAGCTAAAGTCTATTTTTATGTTTACAAAAATATTTTAGTGAGCATATCAGAACGGCAGAAGGAAATGGGAGAAGGTATATATTTTACAGTGCAAAATTATTATGCAGAAATCTAAAAACATCTAATTCATAACTTTGAATGCCTAATTAAATATTACTTCAAAGAAATTTTAAAGCTCAACAGATTTTATTGAACTGAGATACAGCTTCTGAACCTTATTGAGAATACATCATAAAACATTATATATTCCAAATGAAAACAACAGTGCTTTGCTAGGATTTAAATAACTACCAACAGAGACTTTTCTTTTTGAGACAGTGTCTCACCTATTCCAGGCTGGCCTTAACCTCACTACATAGTTTAGGATGGCCTTGAACTTCTGATTCTCCTGCCTCCACCTCTCAAGTGCTGGGATTACAAGTGCACACCACCACACCCAATTTTTATGGTACTGGGGATGGAGCTCAGGGCTTCATGCAAGTTGGAGCAAGCATTCAACCAAAGGAGTTGCATTCCCTGATCATCATGTAGGCTTCTTTTTTCATCTCAACTTATTAAGAACTCAAGTTATAAAACGTACTAAACCTTAAGCAAATTAAATTCATGATATTGTCAAGATGTTTAAATGTTTAAATAGTGCAGTGTCTTCTCAAGTTACAGTGGTTGCATTGAAGAAAAAAGGATGAGATCCTGTAGAAACACAGAACACAATAATTTTTTTTGGGAAAAGCTGAGCATCATGTATTAGTGGAATGTCTGTCATTATGCACGCATTAAAAAGGAAACTAAGGATTATCAACATGTATACATCTTGCACACTTGCCATCATGCCTGAGAATTTTCTTTAAATGTTCCTGTTACGGGTTTCAAGAACTCCACAAACTTGCCACCAGATCGAACTTTAAAACGGTGGACCTGATGCCTCCAGCCTCCAATATTGCAATGACTGAGAAGCACAACATCAATGTACTTTTAAAACATTCCTATAGACCACCTGTGACAAAAGTTGGGATGGGATGGTCTGCACTCAGTTAATAAAATCTGCTTTAGAAAATAGATTACAGCTGGCTGTAGCGGGAAACGACTCCAATCTCAGTATCAGGGGGCCGAGATCGGAGGGTTAGAAGTTCCAGGCCAGCCTGGGTTACTCAGTGAGACTCCGCCTTTAAAGAAAAGGAGAAAGAGAGAAAGAGAGAGAAATGGGTTGTGGTGGGCAGGAAGACAGGGGCCGTGGCCATTTACTAAAGCTACTTGACCTACTGCCATTCTGGATAAATTAATTTTTAAGTAAAACAAATAAACAAAAAGCCCTCATGCTTCTCAGCATTTCCTTCTGAAACTGACTTAAGCAACTTAAGCTAAATGCAATATCAGTAGTAGTTCTTCTCTCCTTGTCTCAAGCACTTATGCTAGTTATAGAGGAAAAAAGTCACAGTCATACTCAGTAAGTTGTTTCAAAATGGAGCATAAATTAGCAGCAGATAGATTAGGCCTTCAAGGCAAAATGGACTGCAAAATTAATTTTAGTCCTTAAACATGAAATTTTCTTTCTTGTAAAGAATATCCAACTGACAACATATTTTAAATGACTAATATATATTAAAATGGGGCATGTTCTATTCAGGAGCATAACTAAATTACTTTGTAACACCATTGTCACTTTTGAAGGGGCTATTCACTACATATTAATCTTAAGACAAATAGCACATTCCACTATTAATTCTCAGATCATACACAATTATAGTTAAGGGCATAAGCACTGGATTCCGATTGCCTAAATTCAATGTCCGCTGTGAAAATGCTATTTATACATTAATCTTTGTATGTCCCTTGCTTAATCCCAACAAAATCAAATAAAGTATAACCATTGGGTACTTTATTAGGATAATTGAGCCTATGCATTCTTAAAAGTTTTAGTCTTTTTGTTTATTAAACATAGCAATAATCATTGCTTGATTGTATTTAATGGAATACATGATATTTAATGTAACTCTAGTCAGAAAATTTTAGTTTAAGGTGAAAAAAGAATTAACACTTCAGAACCACAGAGAAAATATTCTACCATGCAGGTGTTTATTATTGGGAGAAAGAATGGGGATAATATGCAGGAAATGCAAGAACTGCATGTATGACAGGTCCCTGTAGATTTCCAAAGTTTGTATAAGCTAGAAAAGGTAAGGTGGTGCTAAACCAAGGAGGTATTATCTCCCTAGCACATAAGAATTACTTGAGAATTTTCAGAGAAGTGTTGCTTACTTAAGATATTTTATAGAGACATGGGTGGGGCCCACATATTGGAAATTTAACCAAACTTTCCAGGAATTCAAAAACAGAGTTAGGGTTGAAAACCACAGATATGAACTAAGTGTATCTATCCTGAATGTCATGGTGGGGCTGACTGTAGGCCTTGGGTTTTTACTATTTTGCTATGTTTCCTGTTCCATCAACTTTGCAAATTACATTCCTAATACCCCCATACACAGACTTACAATATTGTGAGACAAGAACATAACAGTTTTCTGGTGTGAAATTGCATGTTTTGGCTCAAAGAGGTAAATTACTTCCTTGGACAAACAGTGTTTTTTTTCCCTCAAGGAGAACATATTTTATTTTCCATAGTTCACAGCACAAAAGATTCCCTGAAGATGTTAAGCAGCGGCAATTCTTTGGGGGATAAAGAAAACATTGTAGTAAAAGGGCAAAACAGCTCGTTGGAAATACAAAGGTGGGAAACAGGCTTAGGGGTCTCCTGCATCTTGTACATTTGAGTTTGGAAATGAATTCTGAGGTCATTTTATCTGGAACATATGATTTATTTGTAAAATAAATGTCCTTTCTAAAAACAAATGTCTAGTTATTAGAACACATAGTCCTCTGTTGAGCATTTAATGAACAGTATTCCAAAGTTACTGGAGAGAAACTGGTAAGGAACACATGAAGAATGTCTAAGATTGCTAATAAATCCCCTTTTCATTTATAAAATTAAGTAAAATGTCAATCAACAAAATAGAGAAAATATTATGTATTTGTAACTATTATTTTATGACTGATGAAATTTTAAGGTAAAACACTGTAAAATGGCATATAAAAGTTTATTGACATTCTACCAAAGCAATTTATGTAGTATCATAAATTTTTATAGAGTTAAATTAACATAAGTATATATTTATCCTGTGTGTCAATGTCTGTCTGTGTAGATACCAGAGGATAAATTTTGGGAGTCAGTTTTCTCCTTTCTCCATTATATAGGTCCTCAGCATTGAACTCAAATCAATAGGTTTGGAGACAAGTACCTTTACAGACTGAGTCACATTGCTGGCTCCTCACATGGATTTTATTGAATATTGATAATTAACAGAACTTTGCCAAGCTAAATTTCATTTCTTCTACCCACTTGCCTTTTAAATTGTGCTGGAGTATTACTTTATTTCTTAAAACATCAAAATAAAATATAAAATATAAAATGGGAACTGTCAAATCAAAGTTGGACAAGGTTATCAGACAGAAAATTAAAAGAGCCCCAAGAGAAAGTACAAGAATTAGAGACCCACTTGCTTAGACACTTAAGAGTCCCATGAAAGAATTAACTGAAAGACAGTATATAGGCAAAAGACCTGGTGCAGACCTATGTAGGCTTTTTTTGATGCTGCCTCAGTCTCAGTGAGTGTATATGATCATTGATCATGTTCATTTAGAGGGTTTTGTTCTTTTGGTGTCTTGCATATCCTGTCTCCTCCCACACCTTCTGTTCCCTCTGCTGCAGGGCTTACTGTGCTCTCAGGGGAAGGGTTTGATGGAGATTTCTCATTTAGAGGTATGTTCCAAGGTCTTTTTCTCTGAGTAATGTCTTGCTATGTGTTTCTGTATTTGTTCCGATCTGCTGCAGGAAGCTTCTCTAATGATGGTTCAATGAACAGATCTATGCATATAGCAGAATATCAATAGGAGTCCTTTTATTCATCTTTCTGTTTTATAATTCCTTTTATTTTGTGGCAACCAGGCTAGCTAGTGTTGTATGATCTGTTTCCATGACATGATTTAAGTGTAAAGAAATCAATGTACATATGTTATGTTTTTAAATATACTCAAGTGCAATATAACCTGACAAAATATTGAAGTTTCTTTTCTTAATTGTTTTATTATTTATTATTTTTCATATTTTATATATCAATCCCAGTTCCTTCTCTCTCCCATACCCCAATGCCCCCCACTGACCCCCACATCCTATTCTCCATGCACTTCCCAGGGAGGTGAGGCCTTCCATGAGGGATCATCAAAGTCTGTCAAGTCATTTAAGGTAGGGCCTAGGCCCTCCCCCATGTCTCTAGGATAAGTGAGTATCCTTCCATGGGGAATGTGCTCCCAAAGTCCGTTTGTGCATGAGGGATATATCCTGGTTGCATTGCCAGAAGTCACATAGACAGCCCAGGGCAACTAACTGAGACCTACATTCAGGGTGTTTGGGTGGGTCTTATGCTGGTTTCCCAGCTATCAGTTTGGGGGCCTTGAGCTCCGCTCTTCCAGGTCAGCCATTTCTGTGGGTTTCTCCAGCCTGGTCTTGACCCCTTCTCTACAACTGGACTCAGGAATTTCAGCTCAGTGTTTAGCTGTGTCTGCTTCTGCTTCCATCAGTTACTAGATGAAGACTCTAGGATGACATATAAAGTAGTTATCAATCTCATTATGTTGGAGGGTCATTTAAGGTAGCCTCTCCACTATTGCTTAGATTGTAACTGTGGGTCATTCTTGTATGTCTCTGGACATTTCCCTAGTGCCGGATTCCTCTTTAAACCTACAATGGCTCTCTCTATTATGGAAACTCTTTTCTTGCTCTCCTTTTTCTTCCTTAGACTCATGTCTTCCTGCTCTCTCATGGTCTCATTTCCCCTCCTCTTCTTCCTTACTCTTCCTCCTAACTCCCTCTTGCCTCTCCCCATGCTCCCAATTTGCTCAGGAGATTTTGTCACTTTCCCCTTCTCAGAAGGACCATGCATGTCGCTCTCGGGGTTGTCCTTGTTTCCTAGCTTTCCTGGCTGTATGATTTGTAGGCAGGTGGTCCTTTGTTCTACGTCTAAAATTCATATATGCGTGAGTACAATATAATTATATATGTTAATAATAATAAATTACAGAGAATGCCATGACTCTGAAGATCTGAGTTGTTTTTAATACTAGTATTAAGCTTTCAAAACTGTACTATAATGCCCTTTTTAAAATTTTAGCATAATATATGAAATACGTGTATGTTCTCATGTGTGTATGCTGTTGTTACTGAATGTGTGTGTGCACACATGTGGAAGCCTAAAGTTGACATCGGGAGTCTTTTTTTGTTACTCTATCATGCTCTGTTTTAAGTGTCAGTAATTCTTAAAATTCATAAAAGGGGACTAATTATTGGGGGTAGACCAAAGACCAGTCAGTCAGTTTATTTTAAAGAATGTGAAGAAACTGACTAGAAAGTTGACGCACAATGAGATGATCTCCAAGATGGGAAAAATCTCTAGAGACATGGTAATTAGTCTGTGGTTGCTCTCCATTAAGTGCTGTTAATTGAAGTTGTGTAGCTTTTTTAATTCATGTGGTGCTTTTTATATAAGCAACCTATGCAATGTTTCTTCTAAAATGGATTGTAGTTTTTGTCTCACTGAGACATCAGACTCTTCTCATGATAGGTAGAGAGATAGACAGACAGACAGACAGATAGATGACAGATGGACATATAGATTACAAACACATCCTTCTTCATGACCCGGTCTGTTTTTATTTGATTCACTGCTTCTGCATCCAGAGCCATGTTTTGGGTGTTTCAAAAGATCACCATGTGCCCTGAGGTTCTTTTTCCTGGAAATAGTAGAGCACTGGCCACAGAATATTGTTCTGTTTTGAACGGAGTCAAGTGTCCACAAGTCTGTTTGGGTTCTGTTTCATCATCCATTATTCTGTGGGTACATCCTTTATTAGCCTTTTTCCATTTAGAGTGTTTCTATGAGTATAAGAACAAAGGACCCTTTAGATGTTTTCTTTCTACTCAGTTGCTTTCAATGTGATTTTGGCTGCAGACCAAATCATTAAATCATCAGTGTTGGGATTTTCCATTGCTCTAGTTCTTGTCCCATTTCTAGTCCTACTTCTCCACAGAGTTAATTTTTTCCACACCAGTTCTTGTGTAGAGCATGTCATTGATTGTATTAGGAACAGTGAAAGATAGCCAAGGTCTTATACTTGTAATACTAATTTTTATTGTGTTCCTCAATATCAGCAAGATAAAATATATTCCTTGATGTGGCAAGTAAGTCTATAGTTTATGGCCCTAGTGTGATTTTTACAGTATAGTCTCATAGGTTGCTTGTCTATGTAGTAAAAGCTATCTTTGAAATAAGAGATAGGCTTCAGGACTCCCTACAGATAACCAAATCTGCAGATGCTCAAATGCCCTACATAAAAAGATACACAGGCCTGAAAGATGGTTTCCTGATTAAAGTTGCTTACTGTACAACTATGAGGGTCTGAGTTTGAATCCCAGCACTACTCACCAAGCTGCATGTGGCTTCACATGTGTCTATCATCATAGCAATGTGGGGAGGCAGAAATAAGAGGATTGATGTGTTTAACTTACTGTTATTCTAGGTGGGAAAACTTACTTCAGATTCATTGAGACACCATACCTCAAAAGAATTATGATGCAGTATAATAGAAAAACACTTTTAAGTATCATCCTCTGGCCTTTCCACACATGAACATACATTTACATTCCTACAAATGTGAATACACTATACACATATATATCAGATTCATTCACATATATACAAAATGAAGTATTTGTGTAATACAATGCACAACAATCACTTTATTTTCTCCTCCTCTTCTTTCACCCCCCTCTACACACACACACACACACACACACGCATGCACATACACACTCATGCATGTGTGTGTGCACACCCACAATGCACCCACACACATACAATAGATTTATATTATTTTAAATATGTATACAGGAGGATATGAGAGGGCACTTGAGAACAGGTGCTTATGGAAGCCAAATGTATTGGATATCCTGATGCTGTGTTCTCGGAGTTGAGTTTGTGTCCCCTGAAAGAGCAGTATGCACACTTAACCACTGAATCTTCTTTTTTAGTCTCTTATAATATATTTTAAATTATCTCAACATTATAAAACCTAAATAAAGTATAAATTCTATGGAAATATACTATATTACTTATGGGATAGCATCAAGAAAAACAATGTGTAAGTGTTTAGTAGGTTTTAACCTACTGTTGGTTGAGTTCATGGATACAGAACACATCCATAGATATGGAAGGTAAACTATACATACCTTTCTAAACCATCAGGTCTTTGCTGATACTAGACCTTCTATGAAAACCATTTCCTTATGTACTCTTAATTACCTTTCAAGATGTGACTCAATATTTTACATACTCTATAACATGAATTTATATATTGTCTTACTCAAAATCACCTAAAGTAGCCAAAGATTTATAAATTTCAGTTTTTTAAGATTCTATTTATAGTGTTCTTTCAAGCCTTCTCTGTGCTCTGAAAATCCTGCAAAGCTATTGGCTGTTCAGCTTTTTATTAAAACAAGCTGAGTGATACATCTTCACAGTTTACAACAGTTGATGTGTAATATGATGACTTATTGGGAGATTGATCTAGATAAAAGAAATATGTCACAGGGGGCATGCCATAAAAAGATAATATTTGAATTTAGGCCCTTTATATATCTGTCTCCTTCTTGCCTCTCTAAGTTGAGCAGGTATGTCCTAGTACATATATTTCTTTCATGATATTGTACTTCATCATAAGACTAGAAATGTGGTTCCAAGTGACCATAGACTAAACCTCTTAAACTGAGTAAAACATATAATAGTCATCTGTTAAGTTGTTCATAGTATATCTTTTACCATAGCTATGAATATATGACTAGAAAAAAACAGTAATAAGCATTAGTTTCATTATGTGACAGAATCTGACCATGTGATTTAGATGCCATTGGAATTTGTTTATGGGAGGAATTTTGAGAAAATCAGAAGCTTATTGGACAATTTTAGTATGACCCCAGAAGACAAGAATTCCAACAAGAATATAGTAAATAGACTTTCTTCATAAGGTGTTACATGGAAATAAGGACATTATTTGATATTTGTTGCTTGCATGCTATATTCTGGCAAAGAATTTGCCCATGTATTGTCCATGAGACTTTGTGGGAGATTGAGTTTTAAAGGTTGCCTCAGTTGCTCTAAAGAGATAACATGATCACATCACCTATATAAAGGAAGCCATTTAATTGGAACTGGCTTACAGTTCAGAAATTAAGTTCATTATTTTCATGTTGGGAAGCATGGTGGTATACAGGAATAAATGGTGCTAGAGAGGTAGCTCAGAGTTCTACACCTGGATCCACAAGGGGCAGGAAGAGAAAGTGAGCCAAAGTGCTCCAGGCTTGAGTATTTGATACCTCCAAGCCCCCAGTGAAACCATTCCTCTAATAAGGTCACACCTACTCCAACATGGTCACACTTCCTAATAGGGCCTAATGAGCCTAAGGGGGCCATTTTCCTTCATACCACCACAAAAGTAATAAATTCGTTAATTTGGTGGAGGAAATTTCAAGAAATCCAGCATTCAGGCTGTGGCATGGCTTTTAGTCAGATCACATTGAGGCTTGTGACTCAAAAGCATTACAGAAAAAATATGTAGGAGCACTGGGACAGAGGGTGGAGCCAACAGTCCACCCTACTTTGGAGACTTCTCAGAGCAACTCTGAACAAAGGAGAACTGCCTCTCCATGTAGGACCGCCCGTAATTTCACCCTACTTGGTCTCTGACCCCACCTCCAGTCCTTTGCTGGAGTCCCTGGCACCTCCCAGAGATCTGCCAATCTCTGGTGGTCCACTCTGAGTTCCTGCATACAAGATCCTTGACCCGCAAATCGGGGGGGGGGCTCTGCTAAAGAAAGAGGCCTCAGCTGGAGAGTTCCAGTTTCCAGCGAGATCTGACTATCCTGCAAAACCTTCCCAAATTTCAGCTCAGCCTTTGTGCTCATCTGCCAGCTATTGGCCAGAGGTTAGTCTGGGAACAATTGGGGATGCCTCTCCCCTACAACCTCTAACCCCCCCCCCAAACTCCCTGGGTTGGCCCCTGATCCTGCTGATCCTGTGTCTTGTCCCCATCAAGAGCACCCTTGGAGCACTGATACACCCCCACCCATCCCCACCGCGAGCCGGTCCCCGCCCCACCCTGTGCCCTACCCTGCACATGGTCGTGCCTCACTGGTTGAACACTGGGACAGAGGGTGGAGTCAAAAGTCTACCCTACTTCGGAGACATCTCGGACCAAATCTGAACAAAGGAGACCTGCATATCCACACAGGACAACCAGTAATTTCTACCAGCTTGGTCTCTGACCCCACCTCAAGTCCTCTTCTGGTTGGCTAGAGGCATCTTCTACTGTATCCTCAGCCCTGACCCCATCCCTGGGTCCCTGTCTGCGGAGAGACCTCCTATAGAGCTTGGAACACCCAGAGATACAGGTATTGAATCTCTGACACACATAAGCCCACTGGGGAAGTACCATAGAGAGAAGGGGAGACCCCACCAACACCTACTGGAAGAAGATATGGGAAGAAGGCAATACAAGAAAATACCTAACAACAGAAAGAAAAGCATGACACAACCAGAATCTAGGGAATCTACACCAACTAGAACGGAACACAACAAAAAAGCAGAGGAAGCAGAAGGGTATGACTTAAAAATTACCATCATAAAAATGATAGAGGCCCTCAAAGAAGATGTGAGAAAATCCCTTAAAGAAATGGAGGAAAAAACAAACAAAAAGTGGAAGAAATGAACAAATTACTTAAAGAAAGTACAGAAAGCCAAGAAAAAACAATTAAGCAGGTGAAGGAAACTGTTCAAGACTTGAAAACTGAAATACAAAAAATAGAGGCAACACAAATTGAAGGAATGCTGGACATAGAAAAACTGGGCAAAAAATCTGGAACTACAGACACAAGCACAACCAACAGAATTTAAGAGATGGAAGAGAGAATCTCAGGCGCAGAAGATGAACTAGAAGAAATAGATTTATCGACCAAAGAAAATCATAAACCAACAAATCCTTAACACAAAACATCCAGGAAATGTGGGACACCATGAAAAGGCCAAACCTAAGAATAATAGGCATAGAGGAAGGTGAGGAAGCCCAGCTCAAAGGTGCCAAATCTGAAGAAGGACGTGCTCACGAAAGTAAAAGAAGCATACCGAATAGGCTGGACCAAAGAAAAAAGACCCCTTGACATATAATAATCAAAACACCTAGCATAGAGAATAAAGAAAGAATATTATGAGCTGCGAAGCAACAAGGACAGGTACCATATAAAGGCAGACCTATCAAAATTAAACCTGTCTTCCCATGGAAACCCTCAAGACCAGAAGGTCCTGGATAAATGTTCTAAAAGTATTAAGAAAACACAGAATCCAGCCTAGGCTACTATATCCAGCAAAACTCTCAATCACTATAGATGGAGAAAACAAGATATTTAATGACAAAGCCAGATTTTCCAAGTACGTATCTACAAATCCAGACCTACAGAAAGTATTGGAAGGAAAACTCCAACCCAAGGAAGGTAACTAAGCCGACAAAAATGTAGGTAACAGATAATCCAACTACACCAGAAACCAAGGGTAAAGCAGAACTAATATATTCACAATACCATTGCCAACACCAAACTTAAATCAAACAAGCATCCACAGTCAATGGTCCTTACTCACCCTCAACATTAATGGTCTTAACTCACCTATAAAAAGACACAGGCTAAAAGAATGGATACGAAGACAGAATCCATCCTTCTGCTGCATACAAGAAACACATCTAAGCTACAAAGATAGACATTACCTCAGGGTAAAGGGTTGGGAAAAGATTTTCCAATCAAATGGAAATAAGAAGCAAGCAGGCGTAGCTATCCTAATATCTAAAAAGTTAGACTTCAAACTAAAATTAATCAAAAGAGATGAAGACGGTCATTTCATATTCATCACAGGAGAAATCCATCAATACAAACTCTCAGTTCTGAAAATCTATGCCCCTAATACAAAGTCACCCACATTCGTAAAAGAAACACTATTAAAACTCAAAACTCATATAAATCCTCACACACTTATAGTGGGAGTCTTCAATACACCACTCTGAACATGAGACAGGAACACCAATCAGAAACTCAACAAAGAAACAAAAGAACTAACAGAAGTTATGTCTCAACTGGGGTTAACAGACATCTATAGAACATTCCATCCAAAGACAAAAGAATATACCTTCTTCTCTGCTCCACATGGAACCTTCTCTAAAATCGACCACATACTAGGTGGCATAACAAACCTCAACAGATACAAGAGAAAGGAATAGTACCCTGTATCTTATTGGACCGCCATGCTTTAAAATTGGACTTCAGTAACAACACAAATAGCAGAAAACCTGCAAAATCATGGAAAATGAACAATGTGCAATTGCACCACTCCTGGGTCATAGAAGAAATAAAGAAAGAAATTAATTACTTTTTATATTCAACGACAATGAGGACATAACATACCCAAACTTATGGGACACCTTGAAAGCAGTGCTACGAGGGAAGTTCATTGCACTAAGTGCCCATATGAAGAAAACAGAGGATAGTCACATAAGAGAATTAATGGCACAAATGAAAGTCTTAGAACAGAGAGAAGCGAATTCACCCCGTAGGAGTAGACGCCAGGAAATAATCAACTTGAGGGCTGAAATCAACAAAATAGAAACCAGGAAAACAATACAAAAAAATCAATGCAACAAAGAGTTGGTTTTTTGAGAAAATCAACAAGATAGACAAACCTTTATCCAAATTAACGAAAAAGCAGAGAGAGAACATGCACATTAACAAAATCAGAAATGAAAAGGGTAACATAACAATGGACACAGAGGAAATCCAGACAATTTTAAGGTCATACTTTGAAAAATCTGTATTCCACAAAAATTTAAAATTCAAAGGAAATGGACAAATTTCTGGAAAATTATTACCTACTACAATTAAATCCAGAACAGACTAATAGACCTATAACCCGCAATGAAATAGAAGCAGTCATCGAAAACCTTACAACCAAAAAAAGTCCAGGGCCAGATGGATTCAGTGCAGAATTCTACCAGACATTCAAGGAAGAACTAATACCACTACTCCTCAAACTGTTCCACAAGATAGAAACAGAAGGTTCATTGCCAAACACTTTTTAGGAGGCCACAATAACCTTGGTACCCAAGCCTCACAAAGACACAACTAAGAAAGAATACTACAGACCAATATCCCTGATGAACATCGATGCAAAAATACTCAATAAAATAATTGCAAACCGAAGTCAAGAATATATCAGAGAAATCACCCACCCTGACCAAGTAGGCTTCATCCCTGGAATGCAGGGAAGGTTTAATATACAAAATCTATCAACGTGTTCCACCATATAAACAAAAAAAAAAAAAAAAAAAAAAAAAAAAAAAAAAAAAAACCATATGATTATCTCCCTAGATGCAGAAAAAGCCTTTGACAAAATTCAACACCCTTTCATGATAAAGGTCTTGGAGAGGTCAGGGTTAACAGGACCATACCTAAACATAATAAGAGCAATATACAGCAAACCAACTGCCAACATCAATAGAATGGAGAGAAACTTAAGCCAATTCCTCTAAAGACAAGACAAGGCTGCCCTCTCCATATCTTTTCAATATAGTACTAGAAGTTCTAACTAATGCTATAAGACAACAAAAGGAGATCAAGGGGATCCAAATTGGAAAGGAAGAAGTCAAACTGTCTCTATTTGCAGATGATATGATAGTTTACATAAGCGACCAAATAAACTCTACCAGGAAACTCCTACAGCTGATAAACACCTTCAGCAAACTAGCAGGATACAAGATAAACTCAAAAAAATCAGTAGCCCTACTTTTTACAGACGACAAAGAGACAGAGAAATAAATCAGAGAAACATCACCCTTTACAATAGCCACAAGCAACATAAAGTATCTGGGTGTAACGCTTACCAAACAAGTAAAAGACCTATATAATAAGAACTTTGTGGCTCTAAAGAAAGAAATTAAAGAAGATACCAGAAAATGGAAAGATCTCCCATGCTCTTGGATAGGTAGGATAAACATAGTAAAAATGGCAATCTTGCCAAAAGGAATATACAGATTCAATGCAATCCCCATTAAAATCCCATCACAATTCTTCACCGACCTTGAAAGGATAATAATCAACTTTATATGGAAAAACAAAGACCCAGGATAGCCAAAACAACCCTGTACAACAAAAGAACTTCAGGAGACATCACCATTCCTGACTTTAAGCTCTACTACAGAGCTATAGTTCTGAAAACAGGCTGGTATTGGCATAAAAATAGACAGGCAGACCAATGGAATCGAATTGAAAATCCTGATATTAACCCACACACATATGAACACCTTATTTTCAACAAAACAGCTAAAATTATACAATGGGGCAAGGACAGCATCTTCAACAAATGGTGCTTACACAATTGGATGAGGGTGTGTAGAAGACTGCAGATAGACCCATGTCTGTCGCCATGCACAAAACTCAAGTCCAAATGGATCAAAGACCTCAACATCAATCCAGCCACATTGAACCTCTTAGAAGAGAAAGTAGGAGGTACCCTTGAACAAATTGGTATAGGAGACTGCTTCCTGAACATAACTCCAGGGTCACAGACATTGAGAGAAACAGTTAATAAATGGGACCTCTTCAAACTTAGAAGCTTCTGTAAGGCAAAGGACACAGTCGACAATCCCACAGACTGGGAAAAGATTTTCACCAATCCTGTATACAACAAAGGGCTGATTTCCAAAATGTACACAGAATTCAAGAAACTAGTCAACAAAGCACCAAATAACCCTTTTAAAAAATGGGGTACAAAACTGAAGAAAGATTCTAAATAGAGGAAATCAAAAAGGCTGAATGACACTTAAGAAAATGCTCCACATCCTTAGCTATCAGGGAAATGCAAATCAAAACAACTTTGAGATACTACCTTACTCCTGCCAAAATGGCTAAAATTACAAACACCAATGATGTCTCATGTTAGAGAAGATGAGTAAAAAGGGGAATACTTCTCCACTGCTGGTGGGAGTGCAAACTCATATAGCCATTTTGGAGATCAGTATGTTGGTTCTTCAGGATAATGGGACTTAGTTTACCACAGGACCCGGCAATCCCCCTGTTAGGCATATACCCAAAGGATTCACATCCATGCAACAAAGATATCTGCTCAACTATGTTCATAGCAGCACTATTTGGAATAGCAAGAACCTGGAAGCAACCTAGATGCCCCTTTATTGAAGAAGGGTTAATGAATATATGGCACATCTACAAAAGGAATACTACTCTGCAGAAAAAAAAATAATGGTATCTTGAATTTCGCAGGCAAGTGGATGGCATTTGAAGAAACCATCCTGAATGAGGTAAGCCAGTCACAAAAAGAGGAACACAGTATGTACTCACACATATATGGATTTTAGACCTGATGAAAGGATCACCAGCGTATAATTCACACCACCAGAGGAATTAGGATACAAGGTGTATTCTACGAGATTCATATAAAGTCCCTCACAGAACTGGGAAGGGACAAGTTCCCCAGAGCTCAGGGGAAGTGGGGGGCATTGAATGGATTAAGAAGTAGGAGAAAATGAGGGGAAGGAAAGGAAAACATGAGCGACCAGGAAGATTGAGTCTGGTTAGGAATAGAAGAAATGAAAGAGAGAGAGAGGGAGAGAGAGAGAGAGAGAGAGAGAGAGAGAGAGAGAGAGAGAGAGAGAGAGAGAGAGAGAGAGAGAACAAGAAAGAGGGAGCCAATATTGGTTTGAAGATAAAATTGAACACAAAGAAAAGTCTAGAGAACTACAAGACTGCCACCTACTAACAATTTGAGCTTCCTTGGAAAGGCTACCATAAATGCCCTTTCCGGATTGTGAGATCAACAACTAACTTATCCATGGAGTCCTCATCTAATACCTGTTGGAAGCAGGAGCAAAGACCCATACATAAACACCGAGTCGAAGTAGAACCCAGATGCAGATGGAGATGACAAGACCAGGCGGGAGAAACACATAGAGACAGCTTACCTGAACCAGGAGGAGCTAACGGGCCACCAGACTGATAGCTTGGAAGCCAGCAAGGGACTGACTCAGGCCCCCCTGAATATGGGTCTCAGCCAGGACTGAGCAGTCTAAGGGACCTCAGACAGTGGAGCCAAGATGTATCCCTGGTGCACAAAAGGACATTGCGAACACATTACCCATGGAGGGAAAACTGCCTTAATCTAGAGACAGGAGAGAAGCCCTGGTCCCTACTTCACATGACCTGTCAGATCTATATGACCCCAACTGAATCGCATTCTCCTACATATGGAATTGGGTTGCGGGGAGGGTAGGGTAGGGTGGTTAGAGTGCATTGGGGAGGGCAGATAGTGTAAAAGGGAGGGAAGGAGGGAAGGAGGGAGGGAAGAAGGGAGAGAGGGAGAGGGAACTAGGATCGACATGTAAAAAATAAATTAAATTAAAAAAATGCTTTGACTCCAATATTAAAGGTCAAGGACAAGTTACTGGGGAAAAGGATTTCTTTTTTTGTTTCTACAGAAAATGAAAAGATGTGGATTCCTTTCAGACTAATGCGGTTTGATCAAGCCAGACCGCCTGAAACAGAGTACCAGGTGATTCTATATTCAAAACAGCTGGACAAAGCAGCCTTACAGACTACAGCCAGGATTTCTGAATCTTCTTCGAATCCCCCATGACAGCGCCCCTTACCAGCAGGAAGTAGTTTGGAAAGAATGATGCCCAAATTCCCAAATATTGTCTATAAATGTTTGTTTTCATTTAAATGGACTTTGTTATATAAAATAAATAAAAAAAATTAGTCTTATTTTATGATTTCTGCCTTTCTTCTGCACTGTTTCCAATATCCCGCACTGTTTCCAATATCAGGTCATCACCCATCATTATCCCCAAGATCCACTCTCCATCAAAAAGTCTAATGGCTCAGAATGGAAATAGGACTTCTCTGTGACACTAATAAATCAACCAGAATGCAAACAGCAACAGTACACCTGCTTTCTCAGTAGTATATAATTGGTTTCATATACATGATAGCTATTTCATATCTATGTGATTTTAACCAACTATGATCGAAAGCTAGCTTACTGGGGCCTCTGTGGACAGTCAGAAAAAGACTCTAAGGGCAGAGTTATTGTTATTCAAAAGACTCCATTTTGCCTGAAAGCTCTTCTACAACCTTTGAACTTTCACCACTACTGAAAGTTCTCCTAAACTAGTTTGGATGTATGATGGAAAAAAGGTCTCTAGTTAACCACCAATTCAAATCATATTTAATTCATTGTATTAGTAGGATCAATTAAATTGCAAGTAACAAAAATAGTTTTAAAGAAGGGCTTATGCAGTCAAAGTCCAGTGTTCAGGCATGCAGGTTTTAGGGTAGATGAAATTCAGTCTAGCAGTCTGCTACCTTCCCAAATACTTTTCTGTATCTAATAACCTTTTCTTCAGTTGTTTGTTCTTTCTAGTACTGTGGTAGCTCTAGTAATTCCTAGGGCCACATGCTCTAAGAAGTAGAGAAAAATTCAATTCAGTGCTAATATGTAGTCTCCAGGAATTGATGTTCCACATACAATGTAAAGAAGGATCCAATTATTTATGTTAACAAACTGAAGTCCCATTCTTTTGGGATATTTTTTACTAATCTCCTCCTCCAAAATATTGAAATCTTTGCCAGTCTTCATTTTCTGTCTATAATGAGGAAATTTCAGCATTAGTAAAAGGTATCACAATTTCTGCTGGGTCCATTCTTGCTAATCTGTCCTGGTGGCATTGGGAATGGTGTGCCACATAGTATACCTTTTTGCCCAATCAGCCTCAGTAGCAAATGTTCATTATAATGTGTCATTGATGTGTTTCACTGATTTCTGGTATACCATCATCATTAGATTCTCACCAAAATTCCTCTGACAAAATCCAAGATTTGTCCCGAGTCATGGAGATTCTGCCTGTAGCATTCCATAGGATCAGTACCTTCATGAAATCCAGCAAGTCATACATGGTGTATATGTTAGGGTGGGCCAACCCAAGACTGACTGTAGGCCTGAGTGGTAGCTGAGCTGGTTATTCTGGTCTAGTGAGGCCTCCCAATCAGGCAAAATGTGGAGTAATCTCTGCTATGCCCATGATATCAGGCTTAGTTCTCCCTCCACTGTGGTGAGGGGTGGAACCATCTCTCCTGAGTATGGGGGATGGGGAGCCTGATCTCCTGTGAGGGTCCATACAAGTTCTCTTGGTACAATGTCCAGTGATATGCAGGTCAAGTTTTCCCAGGGTGAGCAAAGTACAGCTGTTGCTTAGTATGGCCCTCTGATTTCATGACACATGGTTCCTGTGGCCACTTGAGGTGACACAAGCCACAGACTAAATTAACACAAAACTCAACTGCAGCTGGACAAGGACCCAGCCATGACCCATGTCAGCAGCTTAGGCCCAGATGATGTCCTGGCTCCAGGTAGAAGCACTGTCCACTTGGATTGGAATGGCTCTGGCAGAGGAATGACATCAGGTCACCAACAAGTTTGCAGGTTGCAAATCAAACCCTGGGGTTCTGTTTGAACTTTTGTGGCAACACAGGACTTGGACTTCAACACAGACCATAACCAAGGTAGAACCACAGCCCCAGACATGGTCCTCAGAAGCAGCTTGTTCTGTATGTCACCATTGCTGCAGGTGGCAATGTAAGCTGCTCAGATTGGCTAGACCCCAGTGGCAGCATGGCCTTTGGACACTAACATGGCCCAAGATTTCAGGCATCCACATGTTCCCATCCACATGAGCCCCAGACATCAACACAGACCCTTACTGCGGTAGGGCCACAGACCCAGACACAGGCTTTGGCTACATCTCTGGTCCGGAAATGATCATGGCATCGAGTAGTAGTGCAGGCCATTCAGATCTATATGGCAGAGGCTGCAGCATAACTCCCAGACTCTAACAAGGCCACACGTTACTGTACAGACCCTGTACCTCCTCGTGAGTCATGGTGGCAACATGGGCCATGAACTCCAACACAGACCCTGGCTAAGTTAGGACCATGAATCCATACAAGGTACTAAGCAGCAGCCCAGGTCTGGATGTCACCATGGTACCAAGTAGTGTGGAAGGTCACCCAGAGCAGCATGACCTTTGGTCACCAACACAGCTCTAGGTGGTGTTCCAGACTCTGGGAAACAGCCATGGCCCTCACTGGCAACAGAAGCCACAGACATGTACACAGACACTGGCTGCAGCAGGCCCATGGAACCGATGTGGCTCACAGTTGCAGCCCTCACTCAGATGTCACCATGGTACTGGGTAGTAGTATATGTCATTCAGGTCTGTATGGCCTGGCTGTAGCAGCTTGATAAATGAAATGGCTCATGAACAAAATAGTTATTTGTCCTTAGAAAAATTTAAAAACATTTTCATTTGGTGTCATGTAGATCTGACAGGTTATGTGAAGTAGGGACTAGGGCTTCTCTCCTGTCTCTAGGTTAAGGCAGTTATCCCTCCATGTGGGATGTGTTAGCAAGGTCCTTTTGTGCACCAGGGATACATCCTGGCTCCACTGTCTGAGGTCCCTTAGACTGCTAGGTCCTTCTGGCTGAGACCTATATTCGGGGGGGGGGGCTGAGTCAGTCCCATGCTGGCTTCCCAGCTATCAGTCTGGTGGCCCGTTAGCTCTTCCTTGCTCAGGTAAGCTGTCTCTATGTGTTTCTGCTGCCTGATCTTGTCCTTTCCATCTGCATCTGGGTTCTAGTTCAACTCAGTGTTTCTGTATGGGTGTTTGCTCCTGTTTCCAACAGGCATTAGACGAGGACTCCATGGATAAGTTAGTTGTTGATCTCACTCTCTGGGAAGGGCATTTATGGTAGCCTTTCCATGGAAGCTCAAATTGTTAGTTGGTGGCAGTCTTGTAGTTCTCTAGACCTTTCTTTGTGTTCAATTTTATCTTCAAACCAATATTGGCTCCCTCTTTTATGCTCTCTCTCTCTCTCTCTCTCTCTCTCTCTCTCTCTCTCTCTCTCTCTCTCTCTCTCCCCTGTCTTCTATTCCTAACGGGGCTCAATCTTCCTGGTCGCACGGGTTTTTCTTTCCTCTCCCTCATTTTCTCCTACTTCTCTCTCCATTTGCTGCCCCCCCCACTTCCCCTGTGCTCTGGGGGACTTTTCCCTTCCAGATTCTGTGAGGAACTTTATATGAATCTATTAGAATACACCTTGTATTCTAATTCCTCTGGTGATGTGAATTATAGGCTGGTGATCCTTTGATCTAGGTCTAAAATCCATATATGAGTGAGTACATACTATTCCCCTACATATGGAATTGGGTTGGGCAGATGGGAGGGGAGTATGGTTAGTGTGCATGGGGGAGGGCAGAGAGGGTAAAAGGGAGGGAGGGAGGAAGGGAGGAAGAGATGGAGGGAGGGAGAGGGAACTGGGATAAATTAAAAAAAAATGCTCTGACTCAAAAATTTAAGTTCAAGGACAAGTTACTGGGGAAAAGGATTTCTTTTTTTGTTTCCACAGAAAATGAAAAGCTGTGGATTCCTTCCAGACTAATGTGGTTTGATCAAGCCAGACCGCCTCAAACAGATTACCAAGTGATTCTACATTCAAAACAGCTGGACAAAGCAGCCTTGCAGACTACAGCCAGGATTTCTGAATTGTCTTCGAATTCCCCATGATAGGGCCCTTTACCAGCAGGAAGTAGTTTTGAAAGAACGATGCCCACGTTCCCAAATATTGTCTATAAATGTTTGGTTTCATTTAAATGGACTTGATTATAATAAATTAAAAAAAACATTTTCATTTATAGAAAACAGGCTTCATTAAATCAGTCACCTCAACAAGAAAGAAGTGCTTGTTTTTTTGTTTGTTTGTTTTGTTTTTCTGTATTGCAGTGGGTTGTTCTAAGATTGTATATTTTACCAATATAGTGGAAGTTCATTTGAGAAAGATCTGCACTATGGAAATTTGGAGTGTTGTGTTTATGTTGTCTTTCTTAGACTTACTGTCACTTCTGATATATGAAGAAGTATTTTATATTAAGAACTATATTTCTTTAAATTGAATATGGGTTTAAAGAGATGACAGCAACAGTAGGAGTCATGTTTATGTGAATAATTAGTGAGGAGATAATAAAATTCCTCTTTCCAATGTCAAAGACAAAAAATAGCTTTATATTCTGGGCTATAATGACAGGATGTTTCACCGCACATTTTTAGGACCTTTACTTTTTAAATGTATGAAAATGTATTTTGTTTGGGGAAATTTGTTTAGAATTTTATAATATCTTTCTGGACTACTGAAATAAAATCAGTCTCAAATTTGATCTTATCACTGTGCAGAGACCTACAGAAGTACACCTAGAGAAAATATCTGCATACACTTAGAATGTGGAAACATTGAAAAAATTAGGATCAAAATTGGCCATTTAATTTAATGCAATAGCACCAGGGAGCAACGGAATATTGGCTGTGGGTTAAATTTTGGATTAGACCTAGATCACAAATACTCATTCACTATTTAATGCAGAGAATGCTGTAGATGAATAATTTTTAAAAACAGACCATGAACTTGAAAGAGAGCAAGGAGGGGTTATGGGAATATTTGGAGGAAGGGGGAAAATGATAGGTTATATTTTAATCTCAAAAATTTAAAAACATAATTTAAAACAATGTTATCTGGGAAAGCAAATGGTCACTAGGAAGAAAAATACAAGCCTACACAATAGTACAAACAATGGAAAATCCAAGTTGGAAAATGAGAATATCAATCAACTATACTGAATTTATAAATTCATTAATTTTTTCACCCAAGTTCTATTGTTTGTCTAGGTAACAGGGTTATGAGGGCAGGAAATAGTAGATTGATTAAAGATTGATTAAAGTAATTAAGATATATATATTTTATGGACAAGTTTTGGAAGAAGGATAGTCTAAAAGTTATTTTTATTTTGGCATTGTTCAAGTTAGTTGTCTTATATTGGAATACATTCTTAAATTAAAACTGATAATATTACACATCATTTGATTTGAACATCTCACTTTATGTTTTTCTAATGACTTATTACTTGTTATATACTTTGTTTAGTGTATAGTATGGAAATGATGTAAGACAAAATGAAAATTCAAGCAATTTACTTTTTCATATTAAAAATGAGTAATACTGTAGTGGAAATAAATTATATCATCAATAAAACATTTGGAACTGTTAAAAATGTATAGTACTATGGGGGTTCAACAAGCTTTGCAAAGTAAATGAGAGCCTTGGAGATGAGAATGATAGTGGCTTGTCATTAGGACGCTGATGCCAAAGGATGGAAAGAAATCATCAAAGCTGTTCCTTCACACTACATGAGAACTTGCCTAAGAACTCACCATGGATTATTTGGCTTTTGATTAAAATTATAAACAGCTTAATAAGTGAGTACCTTATGAGATGACTGAAAATTTCAAAACAAAACATAAACAAAAAACATATTTGAATTGTCATCCTGTGTTACACAGCAATAATAAACCAGTTCTCAAACAGATTGTGACATGTGACAAAATGTGCATTGGTTAAGACAATGAACAGTGTGACCTGTCCAGTGGTTAGATTGAGATTAACTCCAAAAACTTCTCCAAAACCAAATTTTCACCAAAGAAATGCAAGAGCTACACTTAACTGTGGGTAGGAGGACAAATAATTAGAGTGTAGTTGGGGATTATTATTTTGCTGATTTAGTGAAGTGGTTGTTGGTTCTCCTCCAAGATCCAATACTTCACTAGTGATGTGCAATTGTCTAGTTTTCCCGAACCAGACACAATTTCTCCCTCATTAAGCAGGTCTTAATTCCAATTAGAGAGCCGTTGCTTAATGCTGAGGTATGCTTACCACTACTGTTAAGGTTATGGTGCTGTGCTGGTCATTATTATGGTCCACAAGCATCAAAGCTGCATAGGACTGCTGATTGTCTTCATCCTTTGGAAACTTATATGATGCCTTCTACTCTCTTTACAAAGGATGGGAACCACTGCAGAAAAACACAAGCAATCAAAATACAGTGTTTTGAAGCCCAGTCCCAACTGATAAACCTACCACAAATCCTTCATCTAAACCTTGGGATTCATGGCAGAAGAGGGGAGCAGAAAGATTGTTAGGGCAAGATGAACACAGGTATTGCTTATAATTTGTGTCTCCCATAAATGCCAGAAACTGCACTCATGAAGTATCACCATCATGACTGCCTATACATGACCTGACCAAGGACTACACCAATAAACAAGTAAACATAAAATGAGGAAAATTTACAAGGCCACAGTCCTAGATAAATAACTAAAGACAAGTTAGGTGTGCTAAGAGTGGGAGAAAGAGTCTTCCCTCAACAACAGGGCATAAATTGGCAATCCATTTCTAAATGGTCAATCCTGAAAACCTGCACCGACAAGTGAAATTATACAAAGAGTTCAGGTTGTATATATTTATTTATGACTACAGGCTAGCATAGGTTACTGAATGAGCCCTTTGCTCAAAACAAATAAACAAACAAAAAAGACACTTATCCCAGAATAATAAGTTGAAAAATCTATTCTTTTCACATTGGTCTTCACATACTAACCAAATTAACTCAAAATATATGAGTTTATCCACTGATCTTTACTATTACATTTATCCATATGCCAGTTCCACTCTATTTTCATTACTGCAATTTAGAAGTTCTGAAATCAGGAAGAGTTTTCCAACTTTTTATTTTCAAAATTGATTTAATTACTTGAAGGTGTCTTGCAATTCCACATAATTTCTAGATATTCTTGCTTTTAGTTTTGGAAGAAAATACTACATTTGGATTTCAATAGAGAATTCACTAACTCTATAAACTGTTTTGATAAGTTTTTCCAGCCTCACATTTTTAACTCTTCTAATTCATGAACACAGAATACCTTTTCATTTATTTTATTGTTCTTTAATTTCCTCTTAATAACACTTTAAAACTTTCAGTCTTTCATATCTAAAACTTATTCCTAAGTAACTTTCATGGTATTGTAAGTGTAATTTGAAAGATATTTTTGGGAATTCATTGTTGTTAGTTCTCAAAGATCTCTAGGACAAATTGTTAACTGAGGTGCCTATTAAAACATCAAAGCAGAAACTGGCCAGATCTTCCAGCAGCATGTGGTACTTGTGGCTTCTTCCTTCTTTACCAGCATCACTAAGTAATTGTGGCTCCTTCCAGCACTTCTCACCAGATCCCTACCTCTCCCTCCCAGGAGCTGGGCTTATGCTTTCTGTAGTCTCTGACCCTCTATAACCACAGCCATTTTCATTGTGTTCTCTTGGCTTCTGGCTGGCTTTGCTTTTGGATCTCTCTTGGTCTACATTCTACCGCCTTCATCACTTGTTCCTCCTTCTTCTCATGGCCCTGTTCAGTCTGTACATTTCCAGAAGCCTCTAGCTGTTTTTCCTTCATATATATAATAAACCTTGTACTCAACTAAACCTGGAAGTATGTCCTCATTTTTTTTTCCATTCATCTGGTGCTGAAAACCTGGTGTGGCACATATGAGTTCTCTTCTAAGGATTTTGGCCTACCTGAACCAAGCTGTGGATTTGGCTCTTCTAAGATATGTGTGTCTCATTTGTTCCTGTTGGCTTTTGGCACCCATCATATTTGACTCCAAATTATAGAGTCTGATTCTTCAGTCACTTCTTCCTACAACCTGCTCTGACCATATGTCTTTCCTCATCTACTTGGTAAGTGTCCTCTTTCTGGCTCTTGGAGTCTCCTATGCTGGGGCACCCAAAACATGTGTATCTCAAGGATCCTGCACCCTTTGGGGTCCCACCATGCTGGGACAGCTCTCTAAGACACTTAACCATATTTCTCTCTTTTTTTGGAGTTTCCTCACCTCCCTCTAAAACCTGCTTGCTAAGTCCACACCTACCTGATGAACTATTGGCAACCAATAGAGAGGGAGAGGTAGTTTTCTTTAAGAATGAAAAGCCCCTGGTAATTTCACCACCCTCCATTGGATGGCCACAATGCAATAATATATATGCAACACAAATTAGATATTATATGTGAAAAAAGACATGAAACTGGGTGGGTAGGAAAGGGAGAGTGGGTCTGGAAAGAGTTGGAATGGGGGTTTGATATGAGGAAAACATCCTGAATGGAATTCTCAAACAACTCATTCATAAAATTGGGATATTAACATAGACTTATTTTTACTGCCTTGTGTTGGTTTTTTCTTTTTTGATATGTATGAATTTTGTGTTTTTCATTTATTAAAAATAGTTTTTTTCATAAATATACTCTGATTATAGTTTCCCTCCCCCCTACTCCTCCCATTTCCTTCCCACATTTCTTTCCATCCAGATCCATACCCTTTCTGTCTTTTCCATGAAAACAAAGAGGCAGCTAAGAAACAGATATACGATACATAAAAAATCAAACCAATCAGAATAGACAAAACAATCAGACAAAAATGGGCCAAAGAAAAAAATCACAAAAGGCAGACAGAGAGAGAGAGAGAGAAAAAGAGGGAGGGGTAGAAAGGGAGGGAGTGAGGGAGATAGGGAGGAAGGGAGGAAGGGAGGAAGGAAGGAAGGGAGAGACATTGACACATACGAGAAGCCCACAAAAACTCAAAACCAAAAGCTGTGATGCTATGCAAAGGACCTTTAAAAATGTCCTGATTCAACAATATGAGACAAGGAACCTCCAATGATGTCATTGAGTTAGTTTCATGTTGACCTATTGTTGGGCATGGGGCGTAAATTTGGATTTTCCCCAGTGAAATTCCCTTGGTTAATTTTTAATTTGCAAGGGATTAGCTATTAGATCTAGCCTCTAGTTTAGGGATGCAGCATGTGGTTCACTTCACCTCTCAATTCTAGGACCACATCTATATCAAGCCTGTGCAGGCCTTGTGCATGCAGCCATGGTCTCTGAGATTGTATATCCACCAGCCCTGTTATATATAGAAGGCCTTGCTTTCTTAATACCTTCCACCCCCTCTTGTCCTTAGTTTATGTCAATTTTGGTTCATATGTTTTGGATAGTTGTAACTGTGATATATATGCATATATATATATATATATATATATATATATATATATATATATATTCACTGATGTTTATTTGTATCTTGAATGTCTCATGATGGAAATTCTGAGATGAAACCTGGAACAGTTATTTTGATTTTCTTGAAAGCAACTATAGGACTCTTGCCTTATTCTTTTTTCTTTCCAGGTACGAGGTAAGAGGTTTATTTCTATTGTATGTGCCCCAAAATGATGTGCTGGACTGAGAAAAGTACAAGAGCAGCAAAGGCGAGTAACCATCAATTGAAACCCCTAAAACAACAATCCCAAATAAATCTTTATAATTATCTTTTATCTCAGGTATGTGTTATATTGAAAGAATGCTTAACAACACAGTATCCTTGATGGTTGACACTTTAAAAATATAGAATGTCTTTTTCTGTCACTTGTAATACTTTATATAATACAGTTTATTGGGTCTATACTAGTATAGTTACCACAGATGCCATTTGTTCTTGTACACTTGTCAGACAATGGCTTTTTCCCACTTTCTCACAATCTTTTTTTGTCCTAGGCTATGAAATGATTATTTTGAAGACAGTATGAAATAGATCTGCATTTAATCCATTCTACAACTTTCTATCTTTTAATGAATAAGCCCAGTCTATCTATATTGACAGTAACTAGGGTAGTATCTCTGACATTTTTAATTTGATTTATCTATCATATAACTAATTTGTTCTTCAGTCCCTAGAATGCTCCACTTCTTTGTTTAATTAATATACTGTTTTGATTTTCATTAATTTTATTTATTCATTTTATATGTTCTTGATGTTTTTGTTATGTATTCCCCTGTGAACTATTATATTCAAATTTGAATTGATAACTTGATTTCAACAGCATTCAAAAATGATCTATTATAAGTCATTACTTTAACTATTAGAATGATTTCATCTTTACACATTGTGTATTCACTAGCATAAATCTATAATTACTGTTTGGTACACTCATTTTTCAATCCTGGTAGGAGCAATAAAAGACAGTTATAACCTCAAACCCAAACTATTTATCAACTTAT
This sequence comes from Phodopus roborovskii, assembly GCF_943737965.1. Classification (NCBI taxonomy): domain Eukaryota; kingdom Metazoa; phylum Chordata; class Mammalia; order Rodentia; family Cricetidae; genus Phodopus; species Phodopus roborovskii. Next base: position 174,581 of record NW_026126051.1, on the reverse strand, counting down.
TTTTTAATGTTTTTTATATCCTTGTTTCTGTCTATTTTTTTTTTAACTTTTAAATTGGCATTCATTTTAGGCTATCTCTGCGATAAACTTCATCCATTTTTGTTTATCTAGAAATTTCTTGAATTCCACTTCTTTGCAAAATTCTGGTTTTACCAGATAGAGAATTATTGGTTAGCTTTTTTTTTTCTTTAGACATGTCAAGTGTGTGTGTGTGTGTGTGTGTGGGTCTTGATTCTCTCATTAGCTCATTATTTTCAGGTCTCTACAATACAGATTAAAAAAATAGCTGTTAATCTTATGTCAACAACATGAACAAAGCAAGTTGATTTTTTTTTCAAGATAAGGTTCCTCTGTGTTACTCTTGCTGTTCTGGCATTCATTCTATAAACCAGCCAGGCAATCACTCTGTAGACCAGGCTGACTTCAAACTCAGAGATCTGCCTGCCTCTGCCTCTAGAATGCTGGGATTTAAGGCATGTACTACCACTGTCCTACTAAAAGTTTTTTTTCTTTTTTTTTTTTTTTATCAGACTAGTTGATTATCCATTGCTTCTTTCAAGATTCCCCCTTGCTTTTTTATTTTGTTTTATTGCAGTTTAATGATGACCAGTCTCAGTGTGGCTTTCTTAGTTATCTTTATTGGAATTTATTATGCTTCTTGGATGATTTTAATCTGTATTTTATCAATTTTATTAACATTTTGTCATTATTTCTTCAAATAATTTTCTTACCATTTTATCATATATATATATACATATATGAGAAAATATCTTTCATCATCCTCCTCCTCATCCTCCTCCTCATCATCATCATACTCATGTTCATCATCCTCCTCATCCACCTCTTCGTCATTATCATCATCCTAATCCTCATCATCATCCTCATCATCATCATTCTTCTTCTCCTCTTCCTCATCATCACCATCATTATCATAACTATCATGATGCTGCTGATGATAGTGATTATGTTGGTGATGATGTTGATGAATATAGTGATGATGATGATAGTGACGGTGATGACAGAGATGATGAAAATAGTGATAATCTTGATGATGATAGTGATTATGAGGATGAGAGTGATGATGAGAATGACGATGATAGTGATATGGTGATGATGATAATAGTGATGATAATGATGGTAGTGGTGATGATAGTGGTGATGATTACAGTGATGATGATGAAGTTGATGATGATAGTGATTTTGATGACAGTAATGATGATGATAGTGATGATAATGATGATCACAGTGTTGATCATGATAGTGATAATGAGGATGATAGTGATGATAATAGTGATGATGATGATATTGAAGATGGTAATGATGATAGTGATGATGATGATAGTGATGATGATAATTATAATGATAGTGATAATGATAGTGATGATGATGACGATAGTGGTAAAAATGGTGATAGTGATGATAATGATGATGGTGATGATGATGACAATGATAGTGATGATTATGACTGATAGTCCTGATGATGAGAATGATGGTAGTGATAACGGTGATGATGATAGTGATAATGATGATAATGATGATGATAGTGATGGGGTTTTGCTACAGTTTTATGGATGAACAGCTCAGGATTCTCTATATATTCATAATAGTTTTTAAAGAACAATTCTTAATTTTCCTTGTACTTGTCCCATACATAAAAAATTATAGCATGTTTTCCATTCTCTAGATGAACATGTTCCTAAGTGTCCAAGTGTCCAAGTCTAAGTTTCCCCTGCCAAGGCAAGCATTCTCTTCTTCACCCTTTGCCTTCTACCGTGAAACAGCTACTGACAAGATGGCTGCCTCAGGTAGGAAGGCAACTTAAACACTTAATATTCTTCCAGTCCCTCCAGGTAAGGGCAAGATGGTTCTGGGGGGCAGACATGGAATTTTCATTTGTTTTTTGCTGGGGGGGGTGATTTCTCTACTAGTTTGTATACTCTCTTTTGCAAAGTATTGTTGTTTGTTTAGCTTCAGTTCTTTATCTGGGGTTTCCTTTAACACTTTAGTCATGTTTAAGGCAGTTTATTTAAAGTTTCCAAATAGAAAAAAAATAGTCTCTTGACTATGCCAATGAAAATTCCTATTATTTTACTTTTCCTTGGGAATAAGTGCTATGTTCTTCTGCTTTTACAGATGTGATGTATTTTCCTGAATATAGAACATGCCGGATGTTGTTACATCAACTCCAGACATCAAATTCTCACCAACTTTTATAAGTATTTTCTTTAATTTTCTGTTTTTCTTTTTCATCATTATTATTTTTTCTTATTTTACATATTGATCCAAATTCTCTCTCCCTCCCATTACCCTATGCCCCCACACCCCTCATATCCCATTCCCCACCCATTCCACAGGGAGGCCTTCAAGGAGGGATCATCAAAATCTGTCAAGTAATTTGACAGACCTCCCTCCTGTCTCTAGGTTAAAGGAATATCCCTCCATGGGGAATGAATGTGCTCCCAAAGTCCTTTCGTGCACCAGGGATACATCCTGGTTCCACTGTCAGAGGTCCTGTAGACTTCCCAGGCCTTCTAATTGAGTTCCATGTTCAGGGGAACTGGGTCGATCCAATGCTGGTCTCCCATAGAGCAAAGGGTCATGAGCCTACAATTCACAATGCCAGAGAAATTAGGATATATGGAGGAACCTAAGAGATTCATATCATACAATGTCTCCCACAGAAGGGAAAAGGGACGAGATCTCCTGAGCATATTGGGAGTTGGGGAGGGCTGTGAGTGAAGAGGGAGCTAGGAGAAAAAGAAGTAGAGGAGAACATGTGGGACCAGTAAGATTGAGTCAGGGGACAAATAGATGAAAGCAAGAAAAGAGATACCATAATAGAGGGAACCATTATAGGTTTTAAGAGAAAACTGATACTAGAGAAATGTACAGAGACCTACAAGGATGACCCCTACTAACAATTTGAGCAATAATGGAGAGGCTATCTTAAATGCCCTTCCCTGATAATGATATTGATAACTAACTTATATGCTGCCCTAGAGCCTTCATCTACTAGCTGATGGAAGCAGAAGCAGACACCCACAGCTAAACAGTGAGACGAACTCCTGGAATCCAGTTGCAGAGAGGGAGGAGTGATAAGCAAAGTGGTTAAGACAAGGCTACAGAAACCCACAGAGACAGGTGACCTGAACAAGTGGGTGCTCATGAACCCTAGACAAATGTTTTCCTTTATAGCCTGTTTTTTTTTTACTTGCAGCTACTGAAGTATAAGTTCTACAACTACAGCTTAGTGTTCAGCATAAAAAAATGATTTCCCCACGTGCCTGATGCTGAAACAGAGACCTCCCTCCCATGGTGACTAGCTAAACCTTCTTTCTCATGCTATAAATAATAAACACACTGAGGTATCTGGTTGTTTTATAGTTAATGCCATTCCATCAGAATTATCCATTGTCTACCTGACTCCCTATTCTATATTTATATTCATGTGTCTGTCCTTTCTTCATGCCACAAAAACCTCTATCAGGTTCCTACGACAAAGTCATGCTGGGTACAGCATACTCCCATTCCAAACATGAGGAATTGTAGGGAGCCGTCCCTGCATTTTCCATTACAAGATGGCGCCTGCACCCGGCTGGCATTGAGAGTAAACAAGTCAGTGCGCAGGTGCAGGGTGATTTTCCCTCCCTTGGCCTCTGCCTCTCCTGTGGCGTCATATGGACCGATGGGCTGCAGCCAATCAGGAGGAGGCACGTCCCAGGCGAAGGTTGTAAACCTATATAAGGGTTGGGTTTTGGATGTTTGGGCGTCTCTGCTCTGTAAGCTTATGCTCTCCCTCTCAAGATGCATTAAAGCTTTACTGCAGAAGGATCCTGAGTGTGCACATTGTTCTTGCTGGTGAGACGGTAGCAAGGGATGGTAGCACCGGACAAGGAATGAGAAATAAAAATGAGAAATTGAACCAAAGCAATACTTAAACCCATCAAGACAAACCTTAAATGCTATAACTCTATGCACCATTATCTGTGGTGCATAGTGAAATAGTGTGAGCTCCAATGGGCTTGGAAGCCCTGCCCCTATGATATTTCTAGGTGTGGTCTACATAGCTTTATCCTTGAACTACATCAGCTCACCATTTGTGTCTTTCCTCAGCAATCATTCCACATTTCTATAATCTCTAACTTCTTTGGATCGTCTCTAAAGCTTAGACTTCACCCTCAGAGCTTCATGTACCAGTCTTTCAGAAGATTCCCTAAAAGGAATATGATCTTGTTGTACATTTCCCAGCTTTCCAGGCTTTTTTTTTAAAATTTGGTTGGAATGACTCAACTTGAATTTTTCATACCTGCAAAACTAGCACAACCTGGACAGTAAATGCTGAGTTTTATTACTAATTATAGCAATAGCTGGGCCACTTTAGACTACACTGAAGTGGTATCTGAGTGCTGGGAATCTAAATACAGGGAAACATTCCCAGAGTAAACTTGTACGAGCAGGGTTTCTAATGACACTCAATCTCAAGAGAAAAACATAAATTGATACTTGTATGTTTTTGACCCTGCAATGGATTGAGGCTCAGCAGTTCCTGAAGTGCTTTTAAAGCATTTTTGTTTCATTTCTTTCTTTTTTGTTCTTGAGAGAGTATCTCACTATGTAGCCTATGCTGGCCTGGTCTCACTATGTAGACCAGACTGTCCTCAGAGTCACAGATATGCCTCTGCCTATTTCTCAAGTACTGGTATTAGATGTGTATGCCATCACACAGAACAAAAGCATTTTTCTTATTACAGCAATGCAATGCAAAATGCTTTAGTTTCTTTTAATTAATGCTAGTCTGTATTAACTATGCTTTCTTGACACTAAATTTATATGTGTGTCTGTTCTGGTTAATCTGTGAGGTTTTTTTGTTGTTTTTGTTGTTGTTGTTGTTTGTTTTTGTTGTTGTTTTTGGTTCTTTGTTTTTTTTAATTTTTTAATTTTTTTTGACAGGGTTTCTCTGTATTGCCTTGGAGCCTGTCCTGGAACTAGCTCTGTAGACCACGCTGACCTCTAACTCACAAAGATCTACCTGCCTCTGCCTCCTCAGTGCTGGGAATCAAGGTGTGCACCACCAAAGCCTGACTGAATCTGTGAGTTTTTACATATTTTTTATTTATTTTATATAGCCAAGTCCATTTAAATGAAAACAAACTTTTATAGACAATATTTGAGAATATGGGTGTAGTTCTTTCCAAACTACTTCCTGCTGGTAAGGGCCGCTATCATGGGAGATTCGAAGACAATTCAGAAATCCAGGCTGTAGTCTGTAAGACTGCTTTGTCCAGCTGTTTTGAATGTAGGATCACCTGGTACTCTGTTTCAGGCGGTCTGGCTTGATCAAACCACATTAGTCTGGAAGGAATCCACATCTTTTAATTTTCTGTAGAAAGAAAAATAGAAATCCTTTTCCCCAGTAACTTGTCCTTGAACTTAAATTTTGGAGTCAAAGCATTTTTTTTTAAATTTAACTTATTATTTTACATGTTGATCCCAGTTCCCTCTCCCTCCCTACTTCCCTTCCTGCCTCCCTCCGTCCATTCCTCCCTCCCTCCTTCCCTCCCTTTTACCCTCTCTGCCCTCTCACATGCACTCTAACAACCCTCCTCCCCATCCCCCAAACCCAATTCCATATGTAGGGGAATGCCATCCAGTTGGGGTCATATAGATCTGACAGGTCATGTGAAGTAGGGACTAGGGCTTCTCTCCTGTCTCTAGATTAAGGCAGTATTCCCTCCATGGGTGATGTGTTCACAAAGTCCTTTTGTGTACCAGGGATACATCCTGGCTCCACTGTCTGAGGTCTCTTAGACTGCTCAGTCCTTCTGGCTGAGACCCATATCCAGGGGGATGGGAGTAAGTCCCATGTTGGCTTCCCAGCTATCAATCTGGTGGCCCGTTAGCTCCTCCATGTTCAGGTAAGCTGTCTGTATGTGTTTCTGCCACTTGGTCTTGTCCTCTCCATCTGTATCTGGCTTCTACTTCGACTCAGTGTTTATGTATGGGTGTTTGCTCTTGTTTCCAACAGGTATTAGTTGAGGGCTCCATGGATAAGTTAGTTGTTGATCTCACTCTCCGGGAAGGGCATTTATGGTAGCATTTCCATGGAAGCTCAAATTGTTAGTTGGCAGCAGTCTTGTAGATATCTGGACATTTCTTTGTGTTCAATTTTATCTTCAAACCAATATTGGCTCCCTCTTTTATGTTATCTCTCTTTCTCTTTTTCTCTCTCTTTCCTGTCTTCTATTCCTAACCAGGCTCAATCTTCCTGTTCGCACATGTTTCCTTTCCTTCCCCTCGTTTTCTTCTAATCTCTCTCCATTCGCTGCCCCCTCCACTTCCCCTGAGCTGTGGGGGATTTGTCCCTTCCCAGATCTGTGAGGGACTTTATATGACTCTCTTAGAATACACCTTGTATCCTAGTTCCTCTGGTGGTGTGAATTATAGGCTGGCGATGCTTCCATCTAGGTCTAATATCCATATATGAGTGAGTACATACTGTGTTCCTCTTTTTGTGACTGGCTTACCTCATTCAGGATGGTTTCTTCAAATGCCATCCACTTGCCTGCGAATTTCAAGATACCATTATTTTTTTCTGCAGAGTAGTATTCCATTGTGTAGGTGTGCCACATCTTCATTAACCATTCTTCAATAGAGGGCATCTAGGTTGCTTCCAGGTTCTTGCTATTACAAATAGTGCTGCTATGAACATAGTTGAACAGATGTCTTTGTTGCATGGATGTGAATCCTTTGGGTATATGCCTAAGAGGGGGATTGCTGGGTCCGGAGGTAAACTAATTGCCATTTTCCTGAGGAGATCAAGGGGATCCAAATTGGAAAGGAAAAAGTCAAACTGTCTTTATTTGCAGATGATATGATAGTTTACATAAGCGACCCAATAAACTCTACCAGGGAACTCCTACAGTATGTGAGGTTTTATATGAGCTTTGAGTTTTAGTAGTGTTTCTTTTACGAATGTGGGTGACTTTGTATTAGGGGCATAGAAGTTCAGAACTGAGACTTTGTGCTGATGGATTTCTCCTGCGATGAGTATGAAATGACCATCTTCATTTCTTTTGATTAATTTTGGTTTGAAATCTAACTTGTTAGATATTAGGATAGCTATGCCTTCTTGCTTCTTATTTCCATTTGATTGGAAAATCTTTTCCCAACCCTTTACCCTGAGGTAATGTCTATCTTTGTAGCTTAGATGTGTTTCTTGTATGCAGCAGAAGGATAGATTCTGTATTCATATCCATTCTGTTAGCCTGTGTCTTTTTATAGGTGAGTTAAGACCATTAATGCTGAGGGTGAGTAAGGACCATTGATTGTTAATGCTTGTTTGATTTAGGTTTGTTGTTGGCAGTGGTATTGTGAATATATTAGTTCTGCTTTACCCTTGGTTTCTGGTGTAGTTGGATTATGTGTTACCTACATTTTTGTGGGCTTAGTTACCTTCCTTGGGTTGGAGTTTTCCTTCCAATACTTTCTGTAGGGCTGGATTTGTAGATACGTACTTGGAAAATCTTGTTTTGTCATTAAATATCTTGTTTTTTCTATCTATAGTGATTGAGAGTTTTGTTGGATATAGTAGCCTAGGCTGGCATCTGTGTTCTCTTAATACTTTTAGAACATTTATCCAGGACCTTCTGACCTTGAGGGTTTCCATGGAGAAGTCAGGTATAATTTTGATAGGTCTGCCTTTATATGGTACCTATCCTTTTTGCTTCCCTGCTCATAATATTCTTTCTTTATTCTCTATGCTAGGTGTTTTGATTATTATATGTCAAGGGGTATTTTTTCTTTGGTCCAGCCTATTTGGGGTTCGGTATGCTTCTTGTACTTTCATGAGCACTTACTTCTTCATATTTGGAAAGCATTCCTCAATGATTTTGTTGAATATGATTTCGGCACCTTTAAGCTGGCCTTCCTCACCTTCCTCTATGCCTATTATTCTTAGGTTTGGCCTTTTCATGGTGTCCCACATTTCCTGGATGTTTTGTGTTAAGGATTTGTTGGCGTATGATTTTCTTTGGTCGATAAATCTATTTCTTCTAGTTTATCTTCTGTGCCTGAGATTCTCTCTTCCATCTCTTAAATTCTGTTGGTTGTGCTTGTGTCTGTAGTTCCAGATTTTTTGCCCAGTATTTCTATGTCCAGCATTCCTTCAATTTGTGTTGCCTCTATTTTTTGTATTTCAGTTTTCAAGTCTTGAACAGTTTCCTTCACCTGCTTAATTGTTTTTTCTTGGCTTTCTGTACTTTCCTTAAGTAATTTGTTCATTTCTTCCACTTTTTTGTTTGTTTTTTCCTCCATTTCTTTAAGGGATTTTCTCACATCTTCTTTGAGGGCCTCTATCATTTTTATTATGGTAATTTTTAAGTCATACCCTTCTGCTTCCTCTGCTTTGTTGTTGTGTTCCGTTCTAGTTGGTGTAGATTCCCTAGATTCTGGTTGTGTCATGCTTTTCTTTCTGTTGTTAGGTATTTTCTTGTATTGCCTTCTCCCCATATCTTCTTCCAGTAGGTGTTGGTGGGGTCTCCCCTTCTCTCTATGGTACTTCCCCAGTGTGCTTATGTGTGTCAGAGATTCAATACCTGTATCTCTGGGTGTTCCAAGCTCTATAGGAGGTCTCTCCGCAGACAGGGACCCAGGGATGGGGTCAGGGCTGAGAATCCAATAAAATGACACTAGCCAAAGGCTCTAGCCAATGGCCGACAGAAGAAGACAAAGGCTGATCTGAAACTTTGAAAGGTTTTGCAGGATAATCAGATGTCTCTGGTAACTAGGACTCTCTAGCTGAGGCCTCTTTCTTTAGCAGAGGCCCTGATTTGGGGGTCAAGGTTCTTGTGGGTAAGAACTCAGAGTGGACCCGCAGAGATAGGAGGATCTCTGGGAGGGGCCCAGGGCTCCAGAAGAGGACTGGATGTGGGGTCAGAGATCAAGCAGGTGGAAATTACGGGTGGTCCCGCGTGGTTAGGCAGGTCTCCTTTGTTCAGAGTTGCTCCAAGGAGTCTCCGAAGTAGGGTGGACTGTTGGCAACACCCTCTGTCCCAGTGCTCAACCAGAGGGGCAGGACAGTGGGCAGGGTAGGGCACAAGGTGGGGGGGGCAGGCTCGCGGTGGAGATGGGTGGGGGTGTATCAGAGCTCCAAGGGTCCTCTCCATGGGGACAGGACACAGGATCAGCAGGATCAGGGGCCAACCCAGGGAGTTTGGGGGGGGAGGTTGTAGGGGGGAGGCAGCCCCAATTGGGCCCAGACTCACCTCTGGCCAATAGCTGGCTGAAGAGGACAAAGGCTGAGCTGAAACTTGGGAAGGTTTTGCAGGATAGTCCGATCTCATTGGAAACTGGAACCTTCCAGCTGAGGCCTCTTTCTTTAGCAGAGGCCCTGTTTGGGGGTCAAGGATCTTGCTGGTAAGAACTCAGAGTGGACCAGCAGAGATAGTTGGATCTCTGGGAGTGCTGCCCGTGACTCCAGCAGAGGACTGGAGTTGTGGTCAGAGACCAAGCAGGTAGAAATTACAGGTGGTCCCGCGTGGATATGCAGGTCTCCTTTGTTCAGAGTTGCTCCCAGGAGTCTCCGAATTAATGTGGACTGTTGTCTCCTCCCTCTGTCCAAGAGCTCAACCAGAGTGGCAGGACAGTGGGCAGGGTAGGGCATAGGGTGTGGGGGGCAGGCTCACGGTTTGGATGGGTGGGGGTTTATCAGAGCTCCAAGGGTGCTCTTGATGGGAACCGATAAGACTCATTTTTGATGCAGTTTCCTCTGCAATGTTGTGGCACTCTCTTATCCTCCTTAGTTTATTTCCAAGATGCAGTGAACGATGTATTTTCATTGTCATTTTTATTATATAGTCAAGGAAAAGCTACCAGACTGGTTGAGAAACTAAAAATAAGAAGTTGGAAGCATACATACTTGTTGATGTGTATTGACTGGGATTTATTTCTCTTGGGGAATGTAGTCCTGTATTAACCTTTATACCTTATTGGCCCTACAATGTGTCTGGCCATAATTCATGCTTCCCACAACAGAATGTAGTATCTGGTTTTAGAACATATTCTACAGTAGACATCTCAGTGAATGCTGCAGTGAACATAAACTATTTCATTAAGTCTGAGATGAGTTTTAATATATAGAGAATTCATAAAATCTGTGTATCTCAAATATTTGTAAAATTTTTCTGTCCACAACAAATAAATAAATTATTAACAATATTTAAATGAAAAGTTGAATGTTTTATTTGTTTTCATTTAAACTCAGTAGTTACATATATAGGTATAAGAAATGATAACAATCAAACTAAAAGTCAAGAGACATTTTCAAATAGTAGCCATAGTTTGAAACTATCCTTTTCTGCAAGTATCAAAATTTCTTCAGGTTCAGGAATTGTTTCTCATTTTTCATCATCAGAAGGAATACATTATCTTGGTACTAATGTAGAAGCCACTATGGGCAGAAGAACTATTAAAACCCAGCCCATGGGCTAGAGGGATGGCTCAGAGGTTGAGAGCACTGATTGCTCTTCCAGAGGTCCGGAGTTCAATTCCCCACAACTGACTGGTGGCTCACAATCATCTGTAATGAGATCTGCTGCTCTCTTCTGGCCAGCAGGCATACATGCAAGCAAAAAGCAAAAACAAAAAACAAAACAAAAACAAACAAAAAACGAAAAAACACTACCCAATGTCTCATTCCTTTCTTCACATGTCTGATTAAGTTCTTGCTCTTCATTTTCTTCCCAGTAAAGAATTAATTTTGCAATTTAACCTTTATTTTTGGTGATATATGTTGAGATACCATTTATCCAAGAGGTATTTTGAATTTGTTGTTGTTTTCTTTGTACATTAAGGAATTTATTTGGCAATTATTAGTTAAAATATTTGTGGTCAAAACAATTGAAGCTGAAGTGTAACTTAAGTGGAAGTTGATTAGAAACCAAGAAATATTTTCTGTGACGACAACATAAATCAGTAAAATTTTAACAGAAAAATAATTCTGATATTTTTAGAAAGTGGTATATTTCAGCATTTGCAAATTCTACTGTAGCTATAAATAATAAATCCCAAATCCCAGCTGCCAAATTTCTTCTAAGAAAAAAATATCATGTTAAAGAAATGATGTTTAATTAAATAGAGATTCAGAATTCTAGTCTATGATTATACTGTCCTGAATGTGCTTGATCTCTTCTGATCTTGTAAGCTAAACAGAGTTAGGCCTTGTTAATACTTGGATTGGGAGATATATTAGGAATTCCAATTTTTGCTTTCTTTCCCAACCCCTATCTTATCTTAGTGGTACCCAAATCCCATAATGATGATTAAATGTAGGCTACCATCTTGAATCTTATCACTATCCATGGAGCTAAGATTATTTTTGGTTTAATAATGGGGCATATAAATAATCCCTTAGGACTTAAGATCCTGGGATATGTCAAATGTGACACATTCGTGCTACCCAGAAAAGAGTGTGTTCTCAGGGAAAATGCATCAGGAGGTAATTGTAAATTGTTGCTCAGCTAGTTAGTTTTAACTGTCTGATTATTTCTTCATTTAGTAAAAGTACTGTTTGGCTACTGTGAGTAGAAAAGTATAAATCCAAATACTGTATAGATTATAATTTCTCTATAGGAAAATCTGTCAGGAAATTGCAAAGAAATTCTTCCATTTCAATAGCTCTTGGAGAAACCTTGGAAATGCATTGAAAAGTTCTTGTTAGCCATGCCGTTATTTTCTGCTATTAGTTTTCAGATGAGAGCATGAAGTTATACAAAGGAGTTTGAAATTATGGCCTTTATCAAAGCAAAAGGCTGGTTATTATGAAAAGAAGCTCTAAAAAGGCAGTGGATTCCAAGCTACTTGGTAGTTTCTTTTGTCAAACCATCCTTGAAATGCTTTCTGAATATGAGAACTTTTGTACATGGACTAATAATTAGAAACTTGTATTATTTTCCCTTGCATTCTCCAATCAACATCTTTAAGAATTTTTTTGTCATAAAATATGGGTACAGAAAAACTAAATTGAAATATGCCACCTTAGTAGCAAAGAAGGCAGCAAAGTGTATATGAAATAAAATCTGATGATTACATGAAGTATGTCTTTGAAATTATTGTATTTATTGTGTCTAAGTACAAACACACACACACACACACACACACACACACACAGAGAGAGAGAGAGAGAGAGAGAGAGAGAGAGAGAGAGGAAGAGAGAGAAAGATGGAAAGAGAGAGAGACTCACGCTACAACACACACGTGAAGGTCAGAGGACAAATGGTAGGAGTTGGTTCTCTCATTTTACCATGTACATCCCAGGCATGGAACTCAGGATGCCAGACTTAGCAGCAAATCTGTTAACTAACTGAGAATACCAGTGCCTTGGTAACTTTAAATTTATGCAAGGCTAAAGAAAGATGAGGTAAACTTGTGTGTGGCTGTCAGGCAGTTCATACAAATGTAGCACTCAATGATTAAAACATCACAATTTTTAGTTGATTCAAGTTCCCCTTATTGGGAAGCGATAATAATTTTTAAATATGAAGGTCATAGCAAATATCAATTAATGGTTTGAATCCCCCATGACAGCGCCCCTTACCAGCAGGAAGTAGTTTGGAAAGAACGACGCCCAAATTCCCAAATATTGTCTATAAATGTTTGTTTTTATTTAAATGGACTTGGTTATATAAAATAAATAAAAAATTAATTGTTTGAGCTCATGCTTATGGAAATAGGGTAGCTTCCTTTTTATCCTCATGTTTTAACTTTTGAGATTATAATTTGATTGTAACATTTCTCCCTTTTCTTCCTTCCAAGTTTTCCCACATACCTCTTCTCCACTCTCCACCAAATTTATATCCTCTTTTAAAAAATAACAAATTGTTAATATATATGTAAAAATTGTTTATATGTTTACACATATATTTCTAAATATAACCTGATAAGTCCATATAATGCCACCAGTGTGTATGTTTTGAGGGCTGACTGCTTGGCATTTGACAATTAATTGGCTCAGTTCTCCTTAGTGAAGGCTTCTTCTCCTGTTCCTGCCTTTCATCAGTTGCCTATAGTTCTTAGGGTAGAGTTGAGGCCTTGTGGAAATTTCTCTGTCTATTATGGCCTGCTTATTAGTGTCACAGATTGGTTTATTGCAAGTAGGTCAACAGGGGCCTCCCTTTAGATTCTATAGGGGAATTACAGGCATTTCTGAACTCTGGGTGGGGAACAGATGTGTGAACTGAACATAACTGTTTGCTGAATTGCATGTGATTTTTATTCATAGTTCAGGACAGACATTCTTAATTAAATATGATATTAGAAAGAAGGTTTAGTATAGGCTACTCCATAATGAGTATGTTAGCTGATATATTCAGGACAGCTGTGAGTTTCTTTATTGTGGATATGAATGTAGTTTGTTTTTCCTTATAAACACCTTGAAAAAATATTAGTGGATAAGTCATTGGAATTCACACATTATAGATGCCAGAGTGAAACTGAGGTAAATGACTGCTAAAACCTGACCCAGAGGAACTTCTGTTCAATTAATAATTCCATAGTCAAGGCACATAAATGGCTGTGAGGAGTGGAGTGGGACAGAGGGTATGAAATGACCAGCCTCCACTGAACTGGATCCTGAGATCTACATCAGCACGTTCTTCATCCATCCATAATCTGACTTATTTATAGGCATAACCTAAAAATTCAGGGATTTGATATATTTTAGTGCTTTGTTATTAGTCCTTTAAACCTAAATAGTGGCTAGACATATAGCCAACTCACATTTGTGAAAGCTAGTAGCTTCATTTTCGAAAATTTCAAAGTCTGTCATTGAACTTGGAGTAATTTGGAATAGACATGTGCCTCTCTGCTTCCAGAGAGCTACTTGGTAAACATTGTCACCATACCCTTGGGCATGAAGTTCCTTGGACGTGCAAAGCTAAACTTACAATTATAGTTCTTCATCCTGACACAGATTCTGATTTTTCTTCAGTCATCTGATTACTTAATCTTGTTCTTATTTCAAAATTACCTATATTACTGAGTGCCAGATGAACCAAAATCTTTCTTTGTGTTGACCATATATGCAACCTTTAATTACTTGATATCTTTGATGATTTCTTCTTTTGGTGGTCTTATTCTGATGGAGACCTTAACTAGGTTTAATTTGTCTACTTTTATTACAGACTCTTGCTAGGTACAACAAAAAATACTTGTGGGATTTGTTCAGTGTCTGTATAGATCTCCAAGGATATTTCTAATTCTATCAGACACCATTGGTATTCTCTCAATGCCTTGAATAATGTGTTATTTTAGTATGCATCTCCTGCCATCACCTGAATTCTTCTGACAATTCTCTTTCAGGCCATGGGTACAGCAAGCAGGAGGTGATTTAATGATTGCATGCTGATGAGGCAATAAGGAATGGTTTTATATAGTATATAATAGCAGCTGAGGTTAAATACTCTACATATCTTTTTGTTCTCAGATATAACAACTCTGAAGGTTCTTCTACAAACACTTACAGAAAGTTACAAGTGGGATTTTGTTTCATAGAAGTACATAGAACATAGTATTTGACTGTTTTCAGCCCCGCCACTTTTTGTTTTTTCTGCAAGTACTTCTGGAAATCCCCTCCTAAATAAACCACTGGAGTATGAGTCTTGCTTCTGAGTCTGAATCTGGGAAGGACTCAATGTGAGACACTCATTCTCTTGTTAGTTTGTCAGTAACAGACTGTAAAGCATAATGAACTAAATTCTGAAAGTCACTTGAGTTATAAATCCAGGTATGAAGATTCTTAGCTAGAATATCACACATTTGTAATTGTTCAACTCACTGGCTGCTTTAATTTTAATGCTGTATGGTGGTCAAACATCTTGCAGTGGTGGTTCTTATGTTTTCTCTTTGCCATGTAATAGAAAGCTATAAGTGACATGTACTTTATTTGTGCTGGAAATCGCTCAATAAACACAAAATGACAGTACACTTGATAATGTCACTTGCAGTCTATAGTTGTAGATACATACATCTAGAATTTTTGGAAAAGAATTCATCTGGAAGATGCATCAACCTCCATTTACTGTGGCTCAGGAATGTTTACAAATGCAGGTTTGTGCAGATGGGGTTCAGCCTGGTGGGGCCTTCCCAACAAAGAAATCCAGGATTTAAGCTAAAGCCTGGGTCCTGCATTGCCACCAGTGGTCACACAGAGGCCCAGGGTGGTGGTGTCTAGAGGGCACATGGCTTCCAGAACCATACCCACCTGAGTGGCAACTCCTTCCATCCTGAGCCAGGATGTCACCCAGGCCTAAGCATGCCTAGGATTATGTCTGGATTCATGCTCTAGCCGTAGCTAGGGTCTGTGTTGATATCTTCTTCTGGCATCTTGGCTCATAAATTAGTTTGAGAAATTTTAGTTTTCTTGTCCTTCACTCATTGCTATTTATTATTATTTTCTTTTTTAATTAAATTTATTTTTTAAATTTCATTTTAAATTCCAATCAAAGTTCTCCCTCCCAAACCTCCTTCCACATCCCTCCCCTCTGTCTCACCTACAAACTACACCTCATGGGGAGTTGACAAAGTCTGGTGCATTAAGTTTGGGCAGGACTAACCGCCCCAAACACACACATTAAGGCTACACATGGCACCTCTTGATAGGAAATGGGCTCCAACAAGCTAGCTCATGCACCAGGGATAGATTCTGGTCCTATTCACAACTCTCTCACTTATGTAGGGCCTAGTTCGGTCCCATGAAAGGGAATTTGTAAAAGGAGTTCTTAATGGTTCTACATATTTAAAGGCCAGAGTCAGATATGAGGGAAATGCTGTGCTGAGAGACCAGTGAAAAGAAGCAAAAGCTACAGTACACCTTACCTCCTAAGCATCTCTAAAGAGAAGCGAGTGATTTCCTATTTGTCCCTGCTTATATGCTGTTACTGCCATACTACATCACTGTCTATCTGCACAGACCTCCAAACCTCTATCATTAGCTAGTGGCAAGCTCTATTCTCTGACACCTGACAGGCTTTATTTGTTTAAGAAAGATGTCACCACAGGAATTAGATGAGATCTGCTAGGTAAACTGGGGTCAAGGGGGTCAGTAAAGGGGAGGGGAAGGGGGATGAGAACATGAGGGAACTGGATGGTGGAGGGAGGGGGGACGGAGAGGGAGAACAAAGATATCTTGATAGAGCCACTATGGGGTTAGGGAGAAACCTGATGCTAGGGAAATTCACAAGAATCCACAAGGATGACCCCTGCTGAAACTACAAGTGATAGTGGAGAGGATATCTGAACCGGCCTTCTCCTGTAAGCAGATTGCTGAATTCCCCAACTATCATTATAAAGCAGTCATCTGGTAATTATTGAAACCAGATGCAGAGATCCACAACCAAGGACCAGGCAGAGCTCTGAGAATCCAGTTGAATAGAGGGAGGAGGGAATACATGAGCAAGGGAGGTCAAGATCATGATGGAGAAATCTTCAGTGACAGCTGAACCAAGCATGTGGAAACTCATGGACTCTTGACCAACATCTCTGGAGCTATTTATTAAGTTTTAATCCTAAGAAGTGACTTTTAAATGTTTACAAAGATCATTGACTTACCATCTCTGAGGACTTTGAATACAGATTGTATCCTTACTAAATATTCTGATTGAATATATACTGTTAGCATTGTCATCCCTTTATAATACTAACCACTTATGTGTTAAGGCCAAATGAAAATATACCCTAGAATTAAACTGAAAAAGTGTTCTACACTTAAGCTCAAGCCCTTGTTTTGTTTTGTTTTGTTTATTAGTGCCCATTATTTGTAGCCCTTCATTCTGGGTTGTCTTCCAGCTAGAGATGCAACAGTCACAATTATATAAAGGAGTGTGATTAAAAAGAACCTCATTCAATACTGAAATCATCTATAATCCATTTTGAGGCAAAAGATTATTTTAAAAGAAATATTGCTTTTACTCTTTAGTCAGGGATAAAGGGGGTGTAGAAATGAGAAATAAAATATTACCCATTACCAAGAACTGTCCATATACAAATGGCATTCAGTTTGCCTGATGACCTCATTGTCAATACATGCCAAAAGCTGGTATTCATCCCAACATTATTTTGTTTTCAATGTGTCCCCTTTTAAGGTATCAACCTAATTACTGTCCAGTCCATAAATCTGGGTCATATAAATTATTTTTTCCATTTAGAGTAGAAATCCAACCAAGTATATGATGAAAGTTTAAGGTGAATTTATTCATTTTCTGTTTTTATTTATCCTTTATTTTCCAGACTATTTAGAGAAATGTCAATCCTTCAGAGTAAAACAAAATAGGCAAAAATCCAAGAGGTTAAATTTAGTTCTTTTGAATGTCTTCCCACCATAGAATATTCCTAAATTAGTCAACTCATTGAATATACAACTGTGAAATGTCCCTAGCAATTGGTAGTCGAGGCCTAGTGCGAATTAGCTTTCCAACTAGATTTAAAAAATCCTGTTACAAGTTTTGCTCTTTAAAAAGAAATCAGCTGGGTGTACATTTTTCCATTTGCTGGAGAGTTACGACTAGTAAGTAAATGTCTATGCAGAAATGATCGTGTAGATTCTTACACATGTAAGTTCAACCTCAGACTCTAAACAGTTTCCCTCATGTGTGGGGAGGGGGAAGGAGAGGATGGGATAAAAAAGGGAAAGAGAGGGGATTTTAGTTTCCATGGAAATAGGCTAAATAAGGACTTTAACAGACAGGAGTATGGCAGTTCCCAGCTGCTGAGTTTTAGCACAGTACTATCAAGACAAAATCTGAATGCATCCCAATCCTTTCTATTACAAGATCAACATTATAATTTGGTACCTGGAACATCTTACTTTGAATAAAAGTTTTTTTTTTTTGTGTGTGTGTGTGTGTGTGTGTGTGACAGTTACAATCACTCATCCATTCAGTTAGCCTTGTGAAAAGAACTCAAACACAAAACTCACCCAGCACAATTGCTTCTTTTACTCCATGCATTGCTTTGTTATTACTTTTGTAGGATGTTTTACCCCCACTTTATGTAATCTTTTACCTATAAACAAATACACTCAGAATTTCCTCTCTCCTGCCATTTAAATGTCATGAAAATTTTACAAAAAAGAGAGGTGAAACTTTTGCTAGACTGTTATTGACTATATAAATGGTCTGTGAGTTTGTATGCTTGATATTCTAATTTTATTGGTTCACTTGCTTTAGTGCATTAAAATAAACTCAGTAAAAGGGATTCTCTTTCTTTAGAGATAGAGGAAGACTATTGTGGCCATTAAACTAAAGAGGGAACCAGATGAAAGTTTTATTTTTTAAAAAGATATTGGCTGTTAAACAAACAAAAACCCCAAACTGCAGTCTGTAGATGTTGAGTTATATACATTTTTTTTGGTGGTCATCTGGTAAACACAAAATAAAACAGCAGCAAAAATACATACAAATTTCTGTCAAAGAACATTTAAATATCTGGATGTGGAGAAAGAAAATAAAGATACCAACTCATTTTTTTTTTTTTTGGCCTACTGCTATTTCACCCTTGGTGTGAATCTATAAGGAGATTTGACACATGCATAAAAATGTGAAAGCAACAGGAATAAAGAAGGATAAGTGTTTGAGGCTTTGGATATACAATTTTGTTTGATTTCATCATTCCACAATGCATCTCACAAACATATATGACTGTGAAATGTCAATAAAAGAGCTACAAAGATAGATGAAAGCAGAAAGTTTAAAATCTTTTACTTTTGGAATTTTAAAAATTATGTTTGTGTATGTATGTATATGCACATTGGTGCTTGAAGAAGGCAGAGTGGGTGTATTCTGGATGTCCATGCATGTAGGGGATGGAAGACAACCTAAGGTGTCTGTTCTCACCTTCTGCCTTGCTTGAGACAGTCTCTTTTTTAATTAATTAATTTATTTTTTATTTTACATGTCCATTCCAGTTCCCTCTCCCTTCCTCCCTCCCTCTCTCTCACTTATAGTCTCTGCCCCCTCACATGCACCCTGACCACACTCCCCTCCCATCCCCCCGACCCCAATTCCACATGTAGGGCAATGCCATCTAGGCAGGGTCATGTATATCTGTCAAGTCATTTGAAGTAGGGACTAGGGTGTCTCTCCTGTCTCTAGGTTAAGGCAGTATCCCTCCATGGGGGATGTGTCTGCAAGGTCCTTTTGTGCACCAGGGATACATCCTGTTTCCACTTAGACTGTTCCCTTAGACTGCTCAGTCCTTCTATCTGAGACCCATATTCAGGGGGGCTTGAGTCAGTCCAATGCCTGATTCCCAGCTATCAGTCTGGGGGCCCATTAGCTCCTCCTTATTCAGGTCAGCTGTCTCTATGTTTTTCTGCAACATTGTCTTGTCCTCTCCCTCTGCATCTGGATTCTAGTTCGACTCAGTGTTTAGGTATGGAGACAGTCTCTTTTTAAATACTGCCAGATATGACAGACTAGCTGAGAAGTGAGCCTGAGGATTCTCTTTTCTCTGACTTCCATCATGCCATAGGAGTAAAAAGTAAAACTTTGTTCAGTTTTGCCTGGATTCTGTGGATATGAACTCAGCATATTTTTTTCTATCTTTTATTGAAAATAGATTCTTCTCTCATAACATCCCAACTACAGTTTCTCCTCCTTCTTCTCCTCCAATCTCCCTTTAATCTCCCCTCTCCCACAGGTCCACTCCCTTTTCAGTAACTTAAACAGAGGAAGAGAATAGACAAAAGAGTCAGAGACACACTTGCTCCCACTCATAGGAATCTACCAAATCTCCAAGCTAACAGCCATATGCTTGTGTAGCAAGCACTTTATCCACTGAGCCATCTCCCTAGCCCTTACACTTGGGATCTGAAACCTAGATCAAAAATGTAAAAGTCAATTGGGAGATAAGATTTTAATATGAGTAGATTGTCAATGAAGGAGTCACTGTGTGTTTTTTTAAATTTAAATTAGAAACAACCTTGTTTTACATATTAATCTCAGTTTCTTCTCCTTCCCTTCCTCCCAAGCACCCTACTGTGCCCCCCCCATCCCATCTCCTTTCTGCTACCCAGGAAAGGTGAGGCCTTCCATGAGGGAATCTTCAAAGCCTGTCATAACATTTTGATCAGAGCCTAGGCCCTCCTCCATATGTCTAGGCAGAGAGTATCCTTCTATGTGGAATGGACTCCCAAAGTCCATTCCTATACTAGTGATAAATACTGATCCACTACCAGAGGCCCTATAGAATGCCCATTCTTCCTAACTAATACCCTCGTTCAGGGGTTCTGGGTCGGACCTATGCTCGTTTTCCAGCTATCAGACTGGGGTCCATGAGCTCCCCTTGTTCAGGTCAGCTGTATCTGTGGGTTTCTCTAGCCTAGTCTTGACCCCTCTGCTCAACACTCCTCCCTCTCTGCCACTGGATTCTAGGAGTTCAGCTCAGTGTTTAGCTGTGGGTGTCTGCTTCTGCTTCCATCAGCTACTGAATGAAGGCTCTAGGATGGGATATAAGGTAGTCATCAATCTCATTATAGGGGAAGGGCATTTAAGGTAGCCTCTCCACTATTGCTTAGATTGTTAGTTGGGGTCATCCTTTCAGATCTCTGGATATTTCTCTAGAGCCAGATTTCTCATAAAACCAACCTATAATGTCTCCCTCTATTATGGTATCTCTTTTCTTGCTCTCCTCTGCATGAGTCATTTCCTACGGTTTGTGTACTAAATGGTTTGGAGGCTGCTGCAGTCTATAAACTCTATGTGCAAACACAAAATATGGCTCTTTGCTGAAAGGTAGTCAGGTGAAGAGGAACTGTGAGATTGTCAGTCATTACTGCAATGGTTTTAACTATTTATTTTATTTCTGCGTTGGTAGATGTGGAACAATGTAGATACATGTGTTTAGGCACTGAGGAAATTCAAGTAGTATAAATATGGAACAATTATTTCTGAAAATAATGGGTCATTTTTAATACATTGATTTTTTATTGAACTTACTTAAAAGAAAAACAATGCTGAAGTTTCCCTCATGTCTTTTAGCCTCAATAGTATAAGTGCATGGCTTTTTTAGACCAATTATTTGTTTAACACTAGGAGGTTTTCATCTGTGTATAGACAAATTAGTAGCAGAAACATCTATGCATGTTGATGTACAGAAGGCCTTAGCCATCATGGAGCAACAGGACACACACACACACACACACACACACACACACACACACACACACACACATACACACATACTCCTTGAACCAAAATAAAGTTTATTTCATTTTTTTTCTGATTTTTAAGATAGACTATCTATATAGCCCAGACTGGCTTTGAATTCATAGGAATTCTCAGCCTCCCTAATGGTGAGATTATAGGTGTGTACCACTATTGTTACCTGTCTGTTTTTATTACATTTGTTCTTGTTCTTGAGAATTTAGTACCTATATTCAATAGAATAGTATCATATCCACCTCTGCTTTCCCTTCCAGATCCTCTCTATTGTTGCAATACCCATTCCCCCAACATCTTGCAATTTTCTTTGATAACCCACTAAGTTCAATTAGTTCTGCCCATATGTACATGGGCATGGGTCATCCATTGGAGCACTTTTAATCCTGTCATTGATCACATGCTCAATAAATAACCATTTCTTCTCAGCAGCTATTACCTGCCAATAAATAGCTCCTTAGTAAAGGGTTTATTAATGTTTATTGCTAGAAAGTGTTTTGACTTCTTGTGGGAAATTGTTCTAGGTAAATTTTCTGTTAAATCTCATCTGAGCAAGTGCTGTCTGTCATAGATAAAAGTGATATGACTTACACATTGTCAAGTTGGAGGGTGCACTGTTTGTTCTTGCATGGATTTGTGCTTATCTGTCTCAGAAATGACCAAGCTTAACTAATTATGTTTTCTAGTGTTTGGATATATTTTCCTAGTTAAAAAATAATTTACTGCTAACATAATCATATATTTACCTAGTATAAAGAAACACAAGTGGAAAATTGGCAAAACTGTGATCTTTCCAGAAAAAATAGATAAGAAATTTTCTGAGAAGTGCATATGTAGTTACTCTGAGACAAATGGTCTCAAGATCTACTGTTGTGGATACAAATTGAAAACCATGTTTTAGCCACCAGCTTTATAAATTAATATGCAATTTCAAGAGCTTCTTTCATAAGGGTTGATAGTAAAAGAAGAGACATATTTTGGTATTTGAGAAATTTTATGTCTGGGGAGGAGATCTTTTTAAACATAACAAAATATTTGGTATAGTTTCTTCTGTTTTGTTTTTCACATATTAAAATTTTAAAAAAATTTAAAAAAGCTTTTGCTTGTTTAAAACAAAAAACCCTTAAAGTTGGTTGTGTAAGGAGGGGGAGTGAACCTGAAGAACTTGGGGGAGGGGAAGAATATGCTTAAAAATTACTTTAAATAATAAAATATAATAAAATGAAAAATAAAAGAAATTATACAACCAAAGAAATATTTAATAATTATGGCTATTTTGTTGTTTATATTTATCAACAGATGTTACCTTCAGTGTTAAAAATATAAATGTACCATGTAGAGGTAGTTTTCTACAGCTTTGAAGCACTGGTATATTTAAATGAATAAGAGAAATTTGATGTATATTTGACAGTTGTGTAGCTTGGTCTAATTGTGATACTTGTAGTGGCAGAAGCAGGGCCTATACCTAACACTTCTGTTGATTCTTGGGAACCTATTCCTCCTACTAAGTTAGAGGAGGAGCTTATTCCTACTTCAACTTGATGAGCCATGCTTGGTTGACACACATGGGAGGTCTACCTTTCTGAACAAGAAACAGAGGAGGAGTAGATTGGTTGTGGGGTGGGAAAGGGAATAGGAGGAGAGAAGTGAGGGGTAACTGAGGACAGGATGTAAAATAAAAGAATGAATTTAATTAATACTAAAAAAGAGAACTAAGAAAGTGGTGACATTTTTCTTGTTTAACCTATCAATTAAGTAAGTCAGTTCATATATTTTAAGTTATGAAACGAATCCAGGATAATGGGTAAATAAAATATAGAATCAGACACCATAAGACAAGAGTCTGACTTATTCTGTGTGAAGTTATTGAAGAGGAATTATTGGTCAATAAATAAAGAAAATGCAGTGTCCTTTTAGTTAGTTTAAAAAGTCCAGATTAATTAATTTAATTTTGTTTTATCTTATTGTATTATATTTTATTATTACTTAAATGTCTGTTTGTTTTCTATGGAGAGAGAAAAGGGTTGTGGATCTGGATGGTAGTAGAATTGTGAAGGAATTGAGAGAAGGGGGAGGTGAAACCATAATCAGAATATACTGTATGAAAAAAATCATTTTCAGTAAAAAAAAATTAAAAAGTAAATATTGAGGCTTTAATATCTTTACAATTTTGTTTGTCATTTATTTGTCTTGTTTGGGAGGCACACACATGTCATGGTACATGTGTGGAGATCAGAAGTCAACTTTATGGAGTTGGTTGTCTCTTTACACTATGTAGGTCCTTGAGGTTCAAGCTCAGACCTTCAGTCTTGCAGCAAGCACCTTTAGCTGTCTTGACAGTTTGAGTATTTCTACCTATCTTGTAGTGGAACATGAAAATTTTCACTACTGTTAGGTCACATACTCTATCATTTCTTACAAATATGATTGGCTTCAACTTCCCAATAGATGCTTTTTCCCAGGTATATGGAAATAAAAAGGTGATACACACCCTCCCACATTATAAATTTATAACTCAGGAGGCTGAAGTAGGAAATCTGATGTTAGTTTGGGGTTAGCCTAGGCTACACTGTATAGATATATCTGTGTATTTGTTTTGTGAGGGACTACACTAGGGACCTTCATAATATCCACTTCCACAACTGTCTTGGTGAGTTAGAGTTTTCTAGTCATAAATATCTGTGTTGCATGTGTGCTGTTTCTCTTAAATGTAATTTTTTTCACCTTTCATTTTTATATGTATTACATTTTATATATTTTTGAGAATTTTATGCATGAGTACTCTGTATTTGCACAATTTCTCCCCATCTCTTCCCATCCTCAACTCCTCAAATATATATGTGTGTATGTATGTACACATCCTATCAGGTCCAATTAGTGTTTTCCATTTGTATATTAAGGCTGGCCATTTAGGATTGAATGTTTGACCCTGAAAAAAAAACTGGTTCTCCTTCCTCAGCAGCCATTGACTGCCTATGACTTTTCTTCTAGGGCAGGACCTTGATAAATATTCTTTTATCCAATTTTGGTATGTCAACTGTTATGGAATCTGTAGTCTTATGCATGCAACCATATTGAGATTTCATAGGTGCAGTATCTCAGTCATGTCCAGAAATCATGATCTTGCAGCAGTTCTCCAGTTCTGCTAGAGCTCTTAGACTCTCTCCAACCCCTCTTCCATGATGCTCCCTGAGCCTTAGGTGTAGAGACTGTATTAGAGACATTTTTTTTAAATGACCAGTCTTCTATAATAATATCTCCTTTCCTTGAGGCATATGCCATTCACTGATTTTTTTCACCAATAATGTTATAGTTAAATGAAAAATATTCACTCTTTTCCAAGACTATAAGTTGGCAAGATGGAGTGACCAGCCCCTTCCCTATGTTCTTATTTTATTTCTGTCCTCTTTTCCCATTCTCTGGATCACCAATCAGTGATTGCGAATAAATTTTCACAATTTTAGAACTTGGAAGAAATTTCTGTCATTTTGGGTCTCTGCTATTATTACTCATGACTTGCAAAATTTCATCAAATGCAGTTTTCAACCATGGAGGTGTTCAGTAGCAATTTGTAAATTACACATTTGGATTTCTTGTCTTTAAAGTGTATTGTTTAGCTGCTCTCAGATGTGTTAATATATATGGGGTACACAGAAGGTGAAAATAACATTTTGTAGGGATTTAATGTACAGCTTTTTGGCCTATGTTCATGAAACACAAGGGACCAGGCTGCCAAAGGTATTTTAATGCCCTCACATTTGCTAACCATATTATAAAAATGCTATGCAAATTTGTGTGCATACATACACTAAATGTGCACACAAATATATAGTACACTCATGTACACTTAAATACTTGCCATAAGGTGTTGTTTACTTGTGTATAGACTTGTGTATGTGTATCTGTATATGTACCTTGCCTATCTGTGTGTATGTGGAGCAGAGACAAAGGGTTATTAACAGTTCTGTCTAGTCATCCCCACTTCTTTGGAGGCATCATGGCAATTATCTTGGTGACTCTGGTACAGCAGGCACAGGAAATTTGAAAAAGTTGTGTTGAGAGAATATTGGAAAAAGCTGAGAGAAACACATTTAAGGAGTCATAGCAGAAAAATCAAGAACATTGCTTTTGACCAAGAAAATTTCTATGAGTTTCTCTCAGGAGTTAGCCTGGAATGGGTTTGAGAAGTGGGTTTGACAAGAGCCATCTCTGTAGGAATTAGGCAAAGCACTTTGTAGATCCCAAAACATATATAGTCCTTGAACCTTGTAGGATATGTATAAAGTAGAGCTTGTCTTCCTTTATCTCAGAAGTCATAACTTTCCATGGCTTGACAGAATATGCTGTAAGTGTCATGGATGAGTTTTCAGTGATTTATTTGTAGGGAAGATTAATCTGTGTTTCTTTGAGCATTACCTTAGGGAATCACAGAAGGATTCCATATGCTTTAAGTTTATACTAGAAAGACAGTTAACAAAGGCTTCCTCAATCAACTTATACTATGTCTAGCTTCCGTTTAGTAGTCAAGATATTTAGACTGTTATTTGCTTTGTGTACTAGGCACCTATCTTTGAATGTACCTGTCTGTCCATGGTAATCATTTCTGATTTTCCACTCTCAGTATTTTCAAGATGATCATAACTCCTTGTCTATTTTTGCTGTCAGTACAGCAAGTATGTGCAAATAAGTTTGTTATACAGTTTGAGATATGACTCACTTGGGAGCAGGCTCTTCTGGGATATAATATGCTGTTGCCAAAGAGCGTCTAACCAAATAGCCTGGATCTAGGCTGTTCTTTTCCTTTGTGACATGGCACACATCTACTTGTAGACTTGTCAGGTTTTCACTCTGTGTATATCTGCCAATTCTGTTTACTCTAATTTTGAAGCTATATAGACCAGTGGTTCTCAAACTGTGGGTTGCCATCCCTTCAGGGATCAAATGACCTTTCACAGGGGTTGACTAAGACCATCAGAAAACACATATATGTACATTACAATTCATATCAATAGCAAGATTACAGTTATGAAGTAGCAATGAAAATAATTTTGTGTTTGGAAGCCACCACAACTTTAGGAGCTTCATTAAAAGGTCACAGCATAAAAAAAGGTCACAGCATCAGGAAGGTTGGAAACCAGTGATAGACTGCCACGACATTGAAAGTACTGTCCTATTTTGGTATTCCTCCTGGCAACAAGGGCACAGTGCAGAGAGATTCTTTCCTGGTTCTTCTTAAAAATATGTTTCCAGGATAAAAATTAATGAGTGAAAAGATGAATAAAGAATAGGTAAACAGAAGTAGGCACTAAGCTTGGAATAAAGAAATCAGTATTTAGAAGTATCTTTGACCCCTTAGATAAAAAATGATTTATGAGTTCTTGACTGTTCATTAGCACCAGGATCTCTCTCCCACTGATATCTTTATTAATTTAGGACAGTGCAGTGGGACATGGAGATTTTTTTTTTTTTTTTAGAATCTGATTACAACTATGTACCCTCTCTTTAGTAAAATGTACATATTGAACATATGCATGTTTTTGCATGTAATTCAAGAATTCTTTCCTCCTCCAGTGCATTCACAGTCCCTGCATTGAGAACCCATAATTTAGATACCTAGTACTTAGCAGTAAAGTGGCAGAATGGGGAATAAACTAGAGCTAGAAAGTATACTTCAACTATAGTCTTGTATCTTCTTCCAACTAGTTTTGTGAATATGTCATTTCTCTAGATTTTGGTTTTCTCATGCTTTATTTGTACTCTGAA
Source organism: Phodopus roborovskii (assembly GCF_943737965.1). Taxonomy (NCBI): domain Eukaryota; kingdom Metazoa; phylum Chordata; class Mammalia; order Rodentia; family Cricetidae; genus Phodopus; species Phodopus roborovskii. The sequence continues at coordinate 147,609 of NW_026126051.1, read as the reverse complement.
TGGAAACCTCTGTTCGCTACTAAGTAGCTTTTCTGAAGCCATGTGTTGCTAATTCAATTCTAATGCAAACCCTTCTATGTGGTGGCTATAGCTCTCTAGCGTCTCATTTCCTTTTTCTTGCATGGCACTCTCATAGATATCAAAGGGGACTTCAAATAGATCACTTGGGAAAGGGAGAGAACAGATGAGAAACAGGCTTGGGGAACATATTAACACTGACTGTTCAGGTGAAAGGATTCTAGCTCATTCACTTCCCTCTTTGTTTTCTCCTGGACTGGCATGAAATAAAAATAAACAGTTGTAGCCATCACAGGGAGGGACTCTGCCATGTCTTGGCTCTAAAATTGTCTGTTTTTGTTTTGTTTTTGTTTATGCCAGTGTATTACCAACCTTGCACAATTCATGCTTATAAGAAATAGTTTTATTTTCTAATACCTGGTGCTTTTCATTTAGCACTAACTTGAAAGCAAATAGACCCAAAGCAATGTTCAAATGTCATCAGACAAGCCAGCCATATCTATTATCTATATCCCAGTTATCTTTATCCCATTTTAAGGTTTGTAGTCCTACCCTAATATCCAGCTTTGTAACTTCTTTATGTGACCTACCACATGGCAATCCAGCTTAGTTTTAATGTGACCTCAAAATTAATAATTAATATCCTTCTGTGGTAACCCATTGCATAGCAAAAATAAACTTTGGAGGTTTATATCCTGAGCCATAGTGCTACTGCTGTGTGGAGTTGGTGAGTCAAATGTAATGACTTGAGGGTTTTTTTTTCTTTTTGCCCCAAGTGTTTCCCAAACACCATCTCAATCTTTACAGCCAACTTGCAACATCACTCAAACTTAAGCTTTCCAAGGCAAGATCATACTTTTTCTGATTTGTTTACCTGTGTGAGGTCAATCTTTAGAGCAATGTATGGGTAACATTAGGCACTCAAAATTTGCTGAATTTAAAGATATTTACTGTTGTTATCCCCATTGTACAGATGAAGAGACAGAGATTCACAGAGGTCAAACACTGCTGCAAGCTGCAGGGATACTTTAATAGGATCCAAAGGAATAAAGCCATTATGAATAGGGTACCATTTGTGTTCAAGAGGCTTTGCCTCATACCATACTACAGCCAAAAGGTGACTCTCCATTTGACCTGTTCTCATGAGGGACACAGCCAAGGTCTGTTGCTGGGTCTGAAGGAAGGTAGTGTCATAGTCTTAGAATGCCACAGACAATTGGGCAGTGGTTATTCAAAATAAACAGTTTCTTAGGGGTCTTTTTAAAGCAGTTGGTTGCATGAATAGCTGTGGCCATGGAGGACGCCTCTAATTATCTCACTTCTAACTGAAAATGGTCAAAGTGGTAGTAGAAGCAGAAGCCACATGAACAAAAACCACAAACTAAACAAAAGCAAAATGAAGACAATCCCTTTCCCAATGAAAATAAAACCCATCCAACCCATTAATGAAACAACCCAAACCAACCCAACCCAAAACAAACAAACAGAAAAGAGTTATTAGCAGAAACAATGGACAAGAATTTTCATGAAGGTTTGTTTAACATTTTCTCTGGAACAAACTGTACTGTCAGCCTGTGTATCCCTCACTGTACTTGTTGGAACATTATTGTATTTCTGAATAATAATGTTCAGTTTCAACATTTTTTCCTTATAAATTCTCATCTTCTGCTAAACTCCACTGAATGAGAGAATATCATTCCTCTTACTTTGATTTTTTTGTATTTTCCTTCTGAATTCCCAAACATCACAGTATTTTAGTTGACCAGGAGAAATACTTCTGATGAATGGAACATTTTCTTTGGTAAATGGACACCAAACACCAACTTAAAACCAGCCAAATAAGTTTCTTTGGTAAAGTGGACATTAATGTCTTGGTTGGAATTAATTAAAAAGAAAAAAATAATTTTTGGCTGAGATAATTCCTTCACTTTTAACAATTTAAAAAGCAAAATGTTATGAAGATGTAAAAATTTTGAGATATTTCTAAAGTGTCTTCTCCATGGTGGGGTTAGACCAATGTTGTCAGAGCATAATCAATAATAAATATCAACAAATACATAATCATTGCCTAATAATAAATAAATCTTGGCATGCAGTACTCCAATGGAAAAGTTCATTTCACAGTCAGAATTTCATAAACCTTGATTTCAAGTGCTGAAAAGAGAAGCTGACAAGTTTGAAAATGCCCTTCATTTAAAAATACAACATCTCAACATACATAGAGACTCAAGCTGGAAAACTACTATCTGTCATAAAACAAAGTGCCACAGTAAGTCATTCTGTTTGATCAAATTGATGATTAAATTCTCAACAAAATCCATTTAATTGGTGCACGTGTTTTGTCAGTTTTGTGAATTCACTAAGCTGAGGTGTTTCATATGGTTGACACTAAATCAATGGCAGATTTTGAACACACTGTTCAGAAAATGGTTTAGCAGCATATACTTTAACAATAAAACCAATCCCTTCTTCGGTTGCATTTTATAAATAATAGCCTAGTAGCAGGCCCATAAGAGAGAAAATTGACTGAGAGAACATCTCATATGCAAACTTGTCCTCTTGTGAAGAATATACTTATCTTTAAATGTAAGCTCCCCATCTTCTTGTTCAGTGAACAACACATTGATAAGACTGATTAGTGTGTTTGTAGGGGAGACTGAGCATGTGTGTAATGTACAAGCAACCATTCTCAGCATATTTGTTACAAATAGACAAAAGTACATGAGAGCAAAAGCATAGAGTTTCACTTGGTGTAGTTACATCACAACCATTTGGGCTTTTCTTTGCTGTTTAGAAGGATAGTAGCCAACCTAAATTCAAAGAGTGTTCATTCTAGACATTAAAAATATCTTTGTTCCATAACAAAGACCAATGAAGTCTTATATTCCTACCTTACATATATATTTGGAAGGGGTAGTAGCTGCCTTATGAGAAAATCTGCAATTGCCCTCCCCTGTCTTAGCCATGCTGAAATGATGGAACTCCACTAGTAGTGCAGCCTGGGTAAGTTACTTCATTCTTCGAGGCCTGCTTCCCCCTCTGTGGAGGTTGGGGAAGTGGTACAATATATCTGCTAAGGTCATCAAAGGTAACATTCCTTTTGGAAACGCTTACCATTATAGATGGCATGGATGGTACATCTCTTAAAAAAAAAGGCATTGTAGCTGCTTGCCTTAAATGTAACCCAGGGTTTGACTTTATTTTATGGATTTAAATAAATACAGGGTTCTGAGGGTAGCATACATACCCCTTCAGATCACACTGTCTTTGTTTGGATCTATGAATCATTGTCCTTGTAGATACAACTGTTGGACTGTATACATATCTGGACATGTTAATGTACAGAGGGTCTTATGATGAAGTAGAGAGACAGCAAAAAGGCATTTTAGGGGATCAGGAAGGTGAGGTACAGCTAGTTTAGCAGGGAAGTTTGGCTGCTGTTGTGGATAGGTTTGTCGTGGTGATTACTGTTATCCAAGCTACTTTCCTTTGAGCCCTTTAACTCCCAGAAATTTTATAAAATGGTTCATTGCCAGGACTTAGACTTAACAAATACCTTATTCGTCTCTACTAAGTCAGGTAGAATTCATTCTAGCACTTTTTGAGCAATAATGATTTTAGTGTTTATTTTCTTTTCCTCAGATACATGGGGAGATGGTGTTTCTTGGTATCCATGCAAAAAAAAATGCACATAGGGCCAAACCACAAACATCTGTACCAGCTGGCTCTTCTTTTTTGTTAATATTGAGATGTTCTGTAGGTTCAAAAAGACACCTGCTTTTCCTCCAAGATACCAGCCATTTGGGCTAGATTCTGTGGCTTTGCACCCTTAGATGTTCCTTACAGGAGCTGTAACTTATAAAATAGACCCATCTGATGACAAGTTACAAGATACTCTAAAACAGAATTGCCCCAATTCTGTAATGCTGGGGCTGTTGTTGACTCCTGGGTGCATTAACTAAACCATACAGGTGTTAAAAGTGTATCTATCAGTGGAGTAATATGACAAGTTCATACATGAAAAAACCTTGGCTCACTTAAGTGAATTTAGGGTGACTAATTTTAATTTGTGGATGATGTTCCGTCTACTATATCTGCTTCAGCGGTCCTGGCTTCCTTTTGCCAATGAGACCTTTTACAGAATCTCCTTGAGTGTTGAGGTGCTAGATGAGACAATGAAGACCTCAAGCCACAGAACCTAAATAGAGTTAAAGCTCTGCAGAAATATAGGTAGCCTTGTTCTTTTGAACAATGCTTAAAGATATTTTTGTCATGGCCACTGACCTTGCAATCCGTTGCATTTCATTATAATACCAGTAACTTGTTCAGTGTGGGTAAAATGGGATCCTGCTTATTACTAAGCTTTCCTTTGTTTAATCTTATTTAAAATACTGAGTCTGTGTGTGTGTGTGTGTGTGTAAGTAAATTCTTTTTCACAGCAACCCTTAATGAGTTTAAAGATGCCATTCCTGTTATACTCATCTTTTACTTTTATACTTTTTTTTCAGTTCCTGTTTCTTATCTTTTTGAAAACAGAGCAACTTTGAATATGTTTCATCAACACAAGCTTGCTGTTCTTGGTAAGACCTAGGGTGAAAATATATATGAAGCAGATATTATCACACTGTGGTAATCTGGTCAACAACTCGGGTACTGTCAATATCCACCATTTCGACACACTCAATTTCCTCCCGGTTTTCAGGATTTTTCTTCTCTTTCCTTTTTTTCTTAGAAGGTGGCAGGAAAGTCAGTATCACAGGTAAAATGGCAAAGCAGTGAAAGAAGGTGACAAATGCTATTAAAAACAAGCACCTGAACAGTGTACAGGTCAGATTTGAAGGCACAGCTGCAAGAGGAAATAGACCAACAATATAACAGAGGTAGCTCTGTAAAATAGCTACCCCATGCACTTCCAGGGCATTTTTTACCCATTTAGTTCTTGTAAATTCCTTTCCCAGGACAAATGTGGATAACAGTGGAGCACAATTGTCAATTGTGTAATTAATTCCATAGATTAAGCATAGCACAGAGATGCAGTCCAGTTCTACTTTCCATAAAGTCATGAAGCCTATCACTCCAAACTCCACTGACACAACTGTTAGAGTGATCCAGACATTAATCATCGAATCTGCCACCAGGAATGCCGAGAAGAAGAGCAGAAACAAAGCACTGATGCAGGAGTTGTGCAGGGGGGCTCCCAGAGAGGAGGCATATCGATCCATATACACAAAAGATGGATTAAAGACAATGAACTTCACCTTGGAGGTGACTGAAAGCCGCCTCAGAGTCTCCAAGAGATCATAGAGTTCTTCTCTGTTTGTTTCCATGGTCTTGGCCACCAAATACATTCTAGAGGCTACTACATCAACCTCATCATTGTACTTTTTAGAGAAGATGATGTCCTCTTGAAAATGTGAAAACTGAGGAGCTTTAAGGAAGGAATACCTCAACATGTCTGTGAAATTTTTCTTAGGCAAGTCAGTGGATATATTGAGTTTCCGAAGATAATTTAAGTAGCTTTCGAACCAGGATATCCGTACAAACCCCTTAGTATACTCTAGAACATCTTCTTGGACACTAGAGTTCCAATATTCTATGGACTCATATATGTAAAACCCAATAACAGGACTGTAGTTGCTAAAGTACTTTTGCTGGGCAGTAGTGTACTCAATGGTTTGTGTTGCAGTTGCTACGATGTTACTAAGGTCTGACCCTTCACTGACCTGCAGATAGCCCATTAAGGCAAAGGAAATATAAATAAGATAAAAGAGGACTACAAAAGGCTTGACATAGGTGTTGGTTATCCAGTCACAGTAATAGCGCTTGAGGAAACATACCAATAGGTGACTCTCATAAGTGTTTGCTTCCTCACCTTCAGCTGTATCCTCACTGAATCTAGCTGTCAGAAGAAACCTATACCATGCTGGCTTCTCCTGCAATACCTCAGGCTTTGGAACTTTTCTACAGAATATACTATGCTGGTAATTGTTTTCTATGTAGCCAGTGAACACAAGGCTGGAACCATAAAATGAGAGTACATAGAGGTAGTTGAAGAGGATTGCAATACAGGAATTGCAGCAGAAAATCCTGGCTGCCTCGATGTTCGTGAAAGGGCTGGCCCCTATGCCAAAGGTGACCAAGTACATGGCAGTGGTGAGAGAGAAGGAGAGCATGGAGTCTGCATAGACTTCTGCAGTTCGCTCTTTTACGTGTTGGTCCTCTCTAGTTTTCCTCCACGAGGATAACATTTCAAAAGTCCCATATAATCCATGACCTGAAGAGGCAGAAAAAGAGCAGAGCAAAAGTTTTAAGGAACAAATCTTTGTAAAGAGGTGTATCAATTTGATCATGAGGGATTAATGGATCATAGTAAATATAACCAGCTTTAGTGGTAACAGGTTTGAAATGCCAGGGACTTTTCCTGTGGGAAGGAGACCTGTGTTTTAGAGAATCATGTAAGTGTTCACTGATAATCTCTTCTAGAATAGCTAGAAGAGCAGAGGTCTTCATGGTTTCCACTAGCCTAAGAATGCTGGATGAACATTTGCCAGCAAAAAAATCTGATTAGACTTGGGCTTATATGTCTTAAGAGTTACATACATCAATAGCTTATGGTTGTCCTTACACTTTGGCTAGTGGAACGCTCGAGAAAATATTGCAGATACTGATCATTTTGCTTTATATTCCCATATGTTCAAGAGGAAAACAATGGGTAGAGTATTCCCAATCAGTGATCAATACCTTCTTTTAAATTTGTCTAGGCAGATGACTTTAGTGATAAGAAGACACTATAATTAGTTTGAGTATTGACAGGAAACTAATATACAGCCCTTTATTCCTTTACTAAATATCAGTGCATGAATCAATAAATCTGAGAAACAGATGAAAGCAAAATAAGTAGGAACAAGTTTGAGTGAAGAATAAAGAAAGAAGAAAAAGACAAAACAAAACAAGATTCATGTGAATCCTCACTGCGATTGCTGAAAGTGATAATCAGATTCAATGTTTACAGCTTCTATTTGTCTTTAGGGATATTTTTCACCAATTCTTGTTGTTCACAGATAACATATCAAGTTTATAGTGACTCTGTCAACTTCATGATACCAGTTGGCAGTGGCATTCTGTTAACAACTTCCTTATCTACTTAGAAATCTTGGCTCCCTGTTTAGGGATTCCAGCAGCATTGGGGTGGCATAGGTACAGTGACTGCCCATGTTGTAATTGCATTCTGTTTCTTGGAAGTTTGAGCATCCCTTCTTCACCTCTCCTGTTTGGAACGACATAGTAACTTTTTGTACTTCCCTGAACTTACAAGCCACATTAAAACACCTTGCCAAAATGACCCATCGTGGCTTCTTATAATCTCTGTCTTGGCACTGGATAGAAGACCTAAATGCTTATTTCTACACCTTGGCAAATTCAGTTCAATTATTGAGGATAATACTTTACTCTGGTGTGATAGACTTGTTCTGAAAAAAAGGGGGGGGAATTTAAAATATACAGCCATGTATAATGTAGTGAAATGAGTCACCGTTATCTTGTATGCAAAATAACTGAGAATATGTCTCACCTTGCACCCAGGCTGGTATTTATATCCTTATTATAAAGTCCTGACCTCAAAACTGAGCACAGATTACATAGTAATGATACAGGCCTGTTTCCTCCAAAGGATTTGGCATTCATCTTAATTTATTAGACATCATTTACAGCTGCTTTTAGAGGTCAGGCCAAGACTTTCGATTTGATTACTAGTACCGTGGTCCCTATTAAATTGGCGCACCTAAATTCCCCATATATGAAATGAAAGTGTATTGTTGACTGGAATTTTGCTTTTTAATTATGTTTTAGGCAGTTAACAATGTCTAGTCTCAAGAGAGAAAACTAGTTATTAAATCTGTTTCCAGTTTTCTCTGGATGGACTAACCAACCTTTGATTTAAAGAAAACTAATCTTTGTCCATGGGTAATAAGAAGACTAATACCTAGGAAATGTAAGTGCCCTTGGGAAATAATATTGACCGTTTTATCTGGGACCATGAAGAACAAGTAAACTTTGGAAGGTAAGCACACCTCAAATATTTTCCTAGAGTATTTACTTGTGGCAAACAAATAAGACTTTAGTACTGAGTATTTAAATATGTCAGGAAAATAAAAATCATGTAGCAAAATTAGTTATTCCTATAATAGAATTTTAGTGAAATTTAAATATAAAACTGAATATGAAATTAAATTCAAATCTAAAAATAAAATTAGTGTGGTGTTTTTTAATGGTATTATCTGGCCCCAATACTTGTTGGACAATACAATAGGAATCCGTTTCTTAGTGTACTGTTGAATAATTATAGGAACTGAATGAGAAAAGCACTTGAATTAATAGAGAAAAAGGGTGATAAGTAAGGTTCCAGGATGAAAAAAATAATCACACTCAAGAGAAGTTGAAAATACATGAGATCCTTTGGTATCATTTAAATACCCTTTGTGTATAGTTTGATCATTTGCATTGAGTTCTGAGTCTTTTTGCATATGATTTTGGCTCAAGTGACACTTTCAAAGATGATCTTATTTTATTCTCAAGGGCTCTTGGAAACCCTTTTTTTTCCTTTTTTTTTTTCATCTCCCCTCCCCTCCTAGTGTATATGAAGGTCCTCATAGAGGTTAGAGGAGGCACTGAGAAATAATCTATTCTATTAGATCACTCATTTGTTGCTAGTTATCAATGGCCTTTCTGTCACTTCTCCTGTTAGGCTAGAACCTTGTTTCTTCATCTACAACTATCAATCAGATTCCTGGACTCTCAACTCCAATTTGTAATTGTAAAATATCACAAAAGAGTTCTTCAATTTATGGAATAGTTGCTGATGTCATAACTCTTTTCTACATCTCAGTCAGTCAAGGGAGAAATGAGTGCCAAGAGAGTTACAGGCACCTCTTAGGGATTTGTTAGCAGCCTGGAGTGCCTGGCTGGCACTAGACTCAGGTTACAGCTTCATGTTTATGCTTAAGAGGTTGGTCTATTATCTTAAAGGGAAGATAAATTGTGGGAACCCTGTTTCCTGACCTGTACTCAAGGAGAAACACACTGGAAGAGCCCATAAAACACCCCCTCCAAATCCCTTCTATGTCCAGAATTTATAGTTGAATTTCCTTTAGTTTTGACAGCTAAAGGTATAATTTTAATTACAAAGTGTTTTGCAACAATGGTATATGAAAACAGTTTCCCTTAGATTGGGGAAATTGGGATAGAAAATGGGGCTGTCGGAAGAGTAATTAGGAGCATTTCACCGCACAGTAACATCTTTTCCTTCCACTGCCCGTCAGCTCTGGGTTTATCTTTTACTGCTTCTCTAGCAGTATATTGAGCAAGTTAGAGGTAGTGCAATGAGGAGGGGTGGGGGAAAGCTTTTCATAAGATCCCTTCCACTCCATTTTCCTCTCACAGAGGGTGAGTCCCTTCTTTAGCTTTCTTAGGAACCTTGGAGGTCAAATCTTACAGGGTGTAGTCTAATGTACTGCCTATAGACATTTTTCTGAGGTTTGAGTACTATTTTCTTCTTTTAAAAAAAGGATATTTTAAGAGTAAAAGGTGGTGTTGTTTGTTTTGAGTTTAATTTGGAGCAGTGTTTGGGGCTGGCAAGGTGGCTAGTTAGTAAAGGTGTCCATCAGCAAGCCTGATGACAAGAGTTCAGTCTCCAGAACTCATGTGGTAGAAATAGAGAATTGAGTGACACAAGTCATCTTCAGACTTGCACATGCTTGCTATAGCTGCCTTAGAGATTATAAACAACCTTGAAGGCTTTGGAGAGAGCCAAGAAAAGAGCTTGTGTGAATGTGGGATTTAATTTGTGAGTATGCCTGAAAGTCACCTCTAGTGACTGGAAAAAAAGATGTGTGTGTGTGTGTGTGTGTGTGTGTGTGTGTGTGTGTGTGTGTGTGAGAGAGAGAGAGAGAGAGAGAGAGAGAGAGAGAGAGAGAGGGTGGAACTAATGAAAAGAAACAGCAGCACAGATGATAAATAACACTAATGGTAAAAGAAACTCAGCTAGCTAATCCTCCAGTCACTTGGGATGACTTTCAGGCATACTCACAGATTAAATCGCACTTTCACCCAAGCTCTTTTCTGGGATACAGCCAAAGCCTTCAGGTTGTTTATAATCTACCAAGGAAGGAATTCACTAGCAAATAGTTGAGAGTTAACTCTACTCAGTAGATATGCTTGTAGAAACTTGTTCATAAATTGAATCTTGTTTTCAATTTATTTAATGGTTTTCTATGAGAGACCTTCTGGGAGGTTTGGTTTTGCTTGCTTGCTTTGTCAAAAAGCAACCATAAGGACTGATTTATTTCTACTGCTGGATTTAGTAAGTTTAGTTCCCCCCCCAATATCAGATTTCCCTACTTTCCCCAGTACTCATAGACACAGCAGAGGTGCAGACTGGTGCCTTTGGATACTCCTCATGTTTTGTCCCTTCCCTACTAGCAGCATTTCTTCAGTTTGGATTCCTTGAATAATCACTGAGATGATTTACCTGAGGTGGCTTATGGGAAAGATCATCTTTAAGTTCTAATATGAAAACATAATATCAGGAGAAAATGAAGTCACTTATAATGTTCTCATATAGTGCCAAATTTAATTTATGAAAACAGAACAAGCACATTCACATTTAAAAAAAAATCCATAGATTCCAATTTATGAGGAAACTGTATACATATTTTAACTCTTAGATGAATTTCACTAAGTAGGTCGTGTTTATAAAGTGCTTTTCTTCAATAGTATCTACATAAATTCATTATTTTTGTTGTATCAAAAAATTTCAAGCATATATATTTCTGGATTGAGTAACACCTATTTTCAGGGAGAAGTTCACTAATGGGGTTACATTTAAACTTTGTCAGTTATAAACATTTACTTTACAATATGAATTGTTTGGCTTATTTCAGCCTGTTTTGTCTCACAGTTAAGAGTAAGAGTAAGAGTAAAAGTGTACTCTACTTAAGTAAAGACAGATGCTTATATCAGGGAGGGGTATATGCATCTTAGTCTTTCTACTATAGAATTGACACTTACTGATTATTCTAATCACAACTTAGGGTTTTAATTTGAAAAATGGTTTTTCTTTGCTAGATACTACATATGAATGTCAATAAATTCTTTTGCTAATAGATCTTTATTTAAAAAGAGTATTTAGATATTATATGTAAATATACTAGTGTATTTAGATATTATATGTAAGTACATTATTTGAAACCAGTATATATAAATAAGGTCCATAATATGTATTATGGCCATGTGTAATAATTTTTCACATGAAGACATATGTAATATATAAACACAGGTATTCAAGCATATTTTATATGTTTGTATATGAAATGTTCATATATATGCAAAGCAATATACTGTGTTTAAATATTCAAAAATAAATAATGTTAAATAACATTCATGTTAATTAATTCTAATATATAAAGTAATTTCATACTACAATGATATCTGCTAGAGCTATTGCTATTTATGTTATGCACATAAATTACACCTTCATATCCATATAAGGTAAGAGTAGGCTGATGAGGAATTTATTTACCAAAGAGAGAGAAAAATGTTAGTGCTGCTATATTGATCAATGAAGAGAGCATGCTAGAAAACTAACTACATTTTGTTGTTAGTTAATAATGTAGTAAAGTTTAAGTTAACAGCAAGAGTTCTTTCACAATGACTGTGACTCAACCTGTCATTTTTCAATTTTCTGATATTCTACTCCAAACAGATACTAGGTGTTTTTCCTTATGGTCTGCTTTTCCAAGCTCAGTGTTGGCTGCTCTCCCATTCCTGGGATAAGATGAAGTCTGAAGAATACATAAAGGTTACTTAGGAGATTTGTATCAAAAGCACAGCTTCCTTACTCAAGTGAGTTCAGCCTTCTCTAATCTGTGCTCCTAGTCACGATCACATTTTAGTTTATGGCAAAAGTATATCAATAAATTTGTTCTACTTCCACCTTAAGCTACTTCTTGCACCTTTCCAATGATACAACTGATAAGAACTAATCACAAGATACAACTTATAAGAACTAATCACAAAATTAGATTTCATGTCTCTATAAATTATACAGATGTAGAGCATTATTTAAAAGGTAAAAAATGAACCTTGAAAATGTTGTATGGAATTACTCTCTTAATTTAAAATGTTTCATTGTCATCTTTGTTTGTGTGTGTGTGAAAATGTCAGAAGAAAGCATCAGTGGTTGTAGCTACCCAATTTGTGTGCTGAGAGCTGAATTTCTGTCCTCTGCTAGAACATCAAGAGAGCTTAGCTATTTCATTTATTCAAGCCTAGAATCACTCTCTTATTTAAAATAAGATGAACAAAATAAATATAAGGAACAAAAATCTTAATAAGCAGTTTTTTAGGAACTAGTATAAGTATTAACTATTTTATATCTAAACTAAGTATTTCCATAATACTCTATATTTCTAGATCATGTAGATTGTCATATTGCTGAAAATGGCATATTTCTACTGCAATATGTTATGCTGAGCAATATGAAATTACGATTTTTATCATTCAGATATCATTGTGTATTGGTATCAATTTTCTAGGTTAAAAAAATGGCTGGATATTGGTAACTTCACATACACCTTTCTTAGTATCTGAAAGATTTTTTTCCATCGTGTTTCTAATGATTTAGAAATCTATTAGAATAAAACCACTTCAAGTTTGTTTAAACTGAGAGTAAGAATAAAGGAATGAATCTTTAAGTTGTAACTGTTCTTCTTAGTGTAACACTTTTTATGAGCCAAATACATTGTTATCACACTTCAAGTGGTATCAGTGAGGACAAACCCTTAAAGAAGTAAAGTTAATTTTTGGTTCTGCTTAAAATTCAGATAATATTAGAATGCACCACTGTAAGAAGACAGCTTTTCTGTTATTATTCACTTCCTAGCACCTAATATACATTCTGTTTCCCATTCACATCCCTTAAAACTGTGAAGTCTGGTTAGGTAAGTTATGTAAGTGCTTTGTGTTCCACTGGTTAGATAATTCAGAAGTAAGCAGCATGGACTTGACATTTGACCTCTTCAAAATTGAAGAGTATTTTTCATCTCATCCAATCTCGAGGGCTCTTGAATTTTATTTAACAAAGGCAAAGTGACCCTTACAAGTTAAAATGCCATATAGAAACTGACATTCAAACTATCTTCCACAATGACTTCAATTATCTCTTTTATGAGAAACAAACTTCTCATTTGGATAAGTAATAAAATCTTCCACTGCTCCTTCCATATTCTCCAAAATTATATTCCTTTCCTGACTTGGGTATGATTTAAGTGAATCTGCAAAAATAAATACCACATCTGTAAGGAGAATTTGCACTTGCAAAACCAATGACAATTTCTTAAATTATACTCAATTGGACAACCATGTAGTAAATCTTCATTCTTTAGAGGACGTTTCATAATAGATTAAAATGATGCTTACATATATTAATGCCTCACTACCTGACATTAATATAACCAACTAGGTTCTCTAAATTCTAGCAACTAAAAACAACAATAAACTTTTATGATACTGTGGACCTTTAAGAATTTCAGCTCTAGATAAACTACTGTGACTCTTCTGGATAGAGGTTATGGCAGAATTAGACACTGATGAAAAACATTCTAAATCATGAGGTATTTATGCTTAAATCATTGCCAAGCAGATTCATCTGTGTAAGATATATATTTTTGCCAGAGATATCATGTATCATCTTTGCTAGAAATACACAATCATATCCCATTATGATGAACTCTCAGGGTTTATTCAAATTCCTTTCTCTTGTGGAATCATGTCAAGTTATTACTGCTTAACATATGTGGTCTTAAAATTTTCCATTGTAAATCAACTGCCACTTTGGCATTTGGTTGGATCTAGCCTTACATGACTACAGTCACATTAAGAATGTTGAGAAAGCTGAATGTGAAATTCATAATATTTGATGACACATTAGAGATTTTTATGAAGACACATATATTGATTTGATATAGTTTTTACATGCCAAACTAAATCAAGGAGAATTTTTTATAACCTGTTTTGGTTAAGTATAAATAAATATTTTTATAGACAAGAAATTATTAGACAGCTAATTTACATGTAGTACAAAGCTCTTAGCACTGCATTTCTTCTTGGCCTTCTGAATCGTTTACTGTTAACTTAGGGCTAGTCATCAATAAACAGAACTAAACATTATTCTTGAATATATTCACAAGACTGCTCTTGCTTATATTTCATTTTACAATCATACTTTAAGGATGAAGAGTTTATCTGAGAAATTCAGAAGGGCAAGCATCCAAAATCAAGGCATTGTTAGCTTTATGAGCATAGTAAAAACCCATTATATTGTGCATAGTCCTTATTGCAAATAGGCCTTAACCACTAAAATGTCTAGTTTCCTTTCATGCTATGACTAAGTAATTTGAAAACCACACGGGCTGGGCATGTGCAGAAATGTTGCATTCTGATTGCAGGAAAAAAGCCATCAAATTAATTCAGGGAACATTCTGCACAAATCCCAAACAAACAAGGGAGGATTAGGCACCTGTCTTGCATTTTCTCTTTTACTGCAAATGATTGTTTATTTACCTTTGTGGTGCCTGTTTTGTTTTGTTTTGTCAATTAAATTCTGAGGTAAAGTTCACTGATACTTAGTCTCTGGGGATCTGTGGAACTACTTAACCATTTCTGGAACCACTTTTTAAAAGACACTCTTCTGTAAGGGCATCCTTCTGTCCTAACATTGCTCACATTCCTGACTGACCAACATCGTCTGACATATTTCTGGTGTTTATACATATAAGTACATATGTGTGTGTGTGTGTGTGTTTGTGTGTGAGTAATTGTGTGTGTGTAATATATATTATATTTACTTAGAATAAATACCTAAACTGTCATTAAAAATACAAGATAAAGTTATGGATGCTACAATGCTAGGGTCAAAGTGTTTGCTGTGCTGAATCTGAGGCCTATTAAGCAGCATCTGTTGTAGGCTATTAGCCACAGTCCCCTCCATGGGTCTTCATGTCTGCTTCCCTTTGGGGAATGTCTGTGTCCAGATTTCATCCATTTTTACTTGATAGCATTTAAAAATTACATTTATTTGTTTGTGTGTAGGTGTGTGGGCATGCTCGTGTCCCAGTGCCTGTGTGAAGGGCAGAGGGCAACTTGTGGTAGTCAGTTCTCTGCTCCCACCATGTGGTCCCAGGAGCCATACTCAGGTCATCGGGCTTAGCAGCAAGCAATTTTACCCACTGAGCCATCTCACTGGCCCTCAGATTTTCCCTTCTTCTAAAGTCACCCATATTACTACAGTAGGACCTTTATGACTTCTTTTTAACATGACTATCCCCGCAAAGACTCTGTCTCGAAATGAGAGAACTTCAATATACAAACTTCAAGAAGGACACAGCCCATAGTGCTGCTTATAGTTTTCTACAAAAGAATATGAGAAACATTAGTCCTCATTACCACTTGGGATTTTGACATGTCCTGCTGCTCCAGATGTCTTGGATTTCACGCTTAGCCCCCCTCCAAGAGACATTTCATATCTGAGAGGCAGAATGGACAATGCCAACCTTTGGTGTGAGCACTAGAGATCTACCAACAAAGGCACCCACAAGGACATATAAGGAAAAGGTGCCTGAAGGCACCAAGACACACGGCTTTTTTTTTCTTTCCTATTTATTTTTATATAGTGGTGTTTTCTGTCTACAAAGAAAATGTTAATTTTCCAATAATTGGAAAAAAACAATAAAAGCACAAAATAGATAATTTCAATCATTTGTAATCCAAAGTCTCAAATATAACTAGTATTTGTATTAAGGAAAGGAAAACATTGCCCATATGGACACACACAGATGTGTAAAATTGGTTCTGATTTGTTCCTAGCTTTTTTCCACTAAATATGTTGTAAAAGTTTTCCTGTAGAAAAAATCAAAGACTACTATTGCTATACAATATGCAGAATCTACCAACATTTTTAACTACTGTCTATATTTTTATGATTATACTTCTCAGCCTTGCTTGCGGTAAAATGTAGTCACATGATTGAGCTAAAGAATTGAGGATGAGTATAGTCTACATTGGCCTATCCTCTGCATGAGAACAAGCCAGGAGACTGATGGCAAGAAAGGCTGGTACACAAAGACAAGGTAGATTCTCAAAAGGTCAAAGTCTGATGTGGTAAGATAGATGAACCAATAAGAAGACAGAATGCAAAGAAACAAGGCGGAAGGAGCCTGGGCCTCCAAGTGACTTCATGGGGCAGAGCCTCTGCAAGCCTCTACCTACGTTCAGACTGTTGCTTGGTCATCTTAATAGCAACTGAAGCTATACCCTGATACATACATTAAGATTTTTTCTCTACAATATGTTTTGAATGGTTTTTATCCATCATATGAGCATTCAATATCAAAATTTACCACAACTTGAATAATTATAAATTGTTGTCCATTTTGTGGCCTTGTTGGTCGTTTCTGTTGCTTTGATGTTTTTCTTCATATACCATAGCAAATTAATATTCTTAAATATAAATTATGGGCATGTTTCAGATTATCTCTTGGAATACATTTATTAAAGTAGCATTGCTGTATGCACAAAAGTACAAGATAAATCTGGGGAAAATATTAAAGATTCTAATTAATTTTATTTTGCACAGTTTTAAAAGGTTTTGAATATTTTTAGTTCTTTGTACTTAGGAAAACCAGGTTTGACTGTTACTTTAAAATTAATTCTAAGAAACTTAGATATTTTAGTGTTCTTTGTGATCATTGGTAATAGGTTGGAGTCCCATAAAGCTAAACTGTCAGTCCTTTCCCAAGAATTCACATCCTTATTTGTCACCTTAAGAACATTTGTATCTCTCTTCAGTTCTCAACCAATTTCTTATTCTTGTTTATCTTTGTCTTGCAAAAGCAACAACAGATCCACTATTTTTAAAATGAAAAGTTAAAGAAGAATCCAAGCACTCAAGCATGTGACTAATCATGAGCAACACATCTTAATTTAAACCTTGACTCAAGTCCCTGAGGAAGTTACCAATACTCAGTCCTCCCCATCTTTGAGAATTCTTGGAGTCAGTTTAAATGGGGAGGTTGCACTCCCTACCTTCTTATCAGATTAGATGCAGACTGTCATAAGGTAGCTTCCTTCTCTGTTATTAGCAAGAGTGACAACTAAATTAATCTACCAGATCTTCTGACTGCTTTTCCCCTCCACAGTGCCTTGATTTCCACAGAACTATACATTTATTGACTATGTCTCAATTCTCATAAGTCACAAAGCATTGAGGGCACAATGTAGCTCCATCGACCCTGCTTATCATTTAACTGTAATTCAGCAGCAATTTCTTAAGAAAATTCTGTTCTCACTGTTACTCTAAAATATGGCATAGACCTACCAATGAAATAAATTGTGGTGTATTCCCAGTCATCAAGAATAGAAAACCACAACTGTCTTGTGTCTTAAGTATCTGATCCCAAGTGGCATTTTAAGTTTGCTAGAGGAATTGATGAGCAGCAGCTGCCACAGAAAAGGAGGGCAGGGAAGCTAACCTTGAATCTTTGACTCACAGGAACTTTACCCCTGAATGTATTAGAGATATCTTCAGTAGCAGTCAGGCAGAACAGCTAATGCTATGAACAGTATGACTTTGTTTCAAGCATTAATTCTATTAAAAGTTCCTGATGACTTCCCTAGTTAAAAACTCTGGCAGAACCTCATGACCACCAGTCTAAAATGTTCATATTAATAAAAAAAGATACCATGCTACTGATATTTCGCAGGATGCTTTCCAAGTTCTTGTTTACTTATCACATCTTTTTGTGTGATGCTCACATCTACTCTTTTCATTAATAGATGGAGAAAGGAAGTGGGGCAGATGAACTGGTTTACCCTTCAATTCAGAAGGCTTCTCATTAGAATCACCTTGGAAATTTCTTCAGCTGCAGAGGGGTTACCTAAGCAGGAGAGCAGTCCTGCTTTAATCCCATACAGGGCTTCTGTCTAAATAGCCCAGGTTCCTCATCCTTTATGGAGGACATTTCTAAAGACTAATGTACCTAATCCTTAAAAGGTCTTCAAGGGGACTGATATACCATTACCAACAGCAGTACCCTAACATACTCAGGGTTGTCTACCTTCCTGGCTCACCACTTTAATTCCCATACTAGTGCTACTAAAGTTTTTCTCCAAAATAAACTACTTGCATCTGTGTCCCCTACTTAGTTCTGGTTTGAGGAAACAAACCCCAACAAACTAGAATACAGACAAGACTGATATGTTCCAAATACTACAGAATTATTAAATATAGAAACATGGCGAGAGCCTAAGCTTTGACTTTCCAGCATTTGTAGTACATTACTTTGCTCCTTAGTGATGACTACTAATTGACAGAACTCCTTCCAGGCTTTCTCAGCCAAGTGAAAACATTATAGCTGAAAAAACTGTTAAGTGGCTCTTTGAGAAAACCAGTTACTTCCATCAACAGGAAATAAACAACAAAAACAAAGAAAAATGAAAGCCAGTAATTACCTAGCATGACGAAAGGGACTCCCAGGAAGGTGGAATTGTATTTCCCACCAGTAAGATTGATGATTCCAGCTGCAGTGAGAGTGGCTAGGCTTATGGTCACTAACCCAAGAAGGCCTAACCAGGGTTTGCTGCGGACACAGTCCTGCATAGAGCAGCAAAGGATGGCCATGGTGACTACCAAGATCAGGCTGGTGACCAGGTAACGTTCTGATACGCGGCTGGTCTTCTGAAAATCTTCTCTCAATGAGGAGGATGTGTACGGGTATATTTTTACTTTGCTGTTAGATTTCTGGAATAGTTTAACTGTGTCACAGAAGCTGGACTCCCACCTCTCAGCTACCATGTCATTGAGACTGTTGATTGACTGCAGATAGTAAGTGAGCTGAATGGCCTCTGCAGATTTCACCCGGTCCTTGCTGTGTACAGTAACACCTCCAAGTTGGTGCCCATTATAGACAGCCCTTCCATCCTTTAAGTGAGTGATCGGATATGTGATAGCAAAATTGGTCCGATTGGTGGCCCGAGCATTCTTTAGCTCTTCCAGGACGTGTACTATGTCATCCACAATGCAAGTCTTATCATTATTCAGGACACATATGTGGGCAAACGTATAGTTAAAGCCAGGCCTTGGAACCTGGATCTTGGTTACAGCAGTATGCAACTGTGGGAGAGAAAAACAACAATTAGTTTATTTTTAATGAACAAATAGAAACATTAGCTCCACCGATTAAAATATTTTCTTTTTTGGGTAGTAGATAAAGTCATTAGTTCCATCTTTAAGACAGAGAGTTTAAATAAAATGTTTTGCCCGTAGATCACAAATATGTATTAGAGAAGTAAGACATACATTGGATAAGTAGTTTTCACAGTGTGTGGCTCCCAGTCTAGCAGTGTCAACCCAACAGCTTGTCCGAAATGCAAATCCTTAGGTCCCATTCCAGACCCAAGAAATCAGATTCTGTGGAATACAACCTAAATTGACCTTCTAGGGGACTCTGATGGGGCTAACATTTGAGAAGTCATTACATTCAAGTACCAATATTACTTCTAGGTTTCTTTATTTGTGACCAAAATTATCTATAATGTTTGCAAATTTTACAAAGGTCTCTTTTTTTTTTCTTGGAAATACAATATAAAGTCAACGAAGGTGCAATTCTGAATGCAGTGGTATCCTGAAGGCTAGTCTTTTTCTGCTAATTTACAGGACAGCTTAATAAGTTTATCCAATTACTCTACTATAAAAGTTACAAAGTTTACCTTGACAAGCTGTGCTGGTTAGTTTTCTGTCAACTTGACATAAGTGAGGGTTATCAGAGAGAAGGGAACCTCAATTGAGTAAAAGCCTGCATAAGAGCAGATTCTAGGAAGACAAGCCTATAGGACATTTTCTTAATTAGTGATTGATAGGGGAGGGCCTAGCCCATTGTAGGTGGTACTATCCCTCGGCTGGCAGCCCTGGGTTCTATAAGAAAGCAGGCTGAGCAAGGCACAAGGAACAATCCACTAAGCAGCACCCTTCCATAGCCTTTGCATCATCTCTTCCCTCCAGGTTCCTGTCCTGTTTGACTTCCTGCCCAAATTACCTTCAATAATGAACAGTGATGTGGAAGTGTAAACCAAATAAACCCTTTCCTCTCCAATGTGTTTACAGTCATGGTGTTTTAACACAGCAACAGTAATACTAACTAAGACATTATCACTTGTCTTCTCCATTGTTACTTGCCTGAATAGATGGGAAAGGCACTACATGATAACAGTATAGCTAAAACAAATTGAAATCACACTAAAGGAGCACAATGTTACTTCTATACACTTTAAGGCGTGGAGTGTGCTCAGTGGTAGAGTACTTGTCTATTATGTGCAAGACCCTGGTTTCTATCCCCAGTACTCCAAGAATTATTCTACACACCTTGATTATCATCAGATTGTGGTTGTGTCAAGTTACTTTACACTTGCCATCAAATTGTACACAAGAAGATAAATAACATCTGCTACTCCATGGCAAGGACAGTTCCAGGCATTAGCACAGATTACTTGACTTAGAACTTATACAGGATCATAAAGAAGATATGAACACCAGCCTTATCTCCTAGGTGAGGCAACTGAGACACGGAGAAGTTAAATCACTTGCTCAAGATCACGTGCAGCATAAAAGGCAGAACTGGGTTATTCCTAACATTCTGAACAGAGCCCGTGTTCTTAGGCTTTCATCATATATACCTCTAGGTGCCAGAAATGCAATGAGGATTCCTACCAGCAGCTGTTTTCTGAGTTTGTGCTTAGTTTTTTCACCCTATTCATAAAATTAACATGTAGGTGTTTATAGAATCTAATACCCGAAGTAAAAACAAACAAACAAACAAACAAAATAAAAACAGGTAGTATATTTGTGAAGGGATTATAGGATTTAAATGAATTACTACCCTGTGCCAGGATATTACACTTTACCTTCTCTCAGCATTTCAGTTTATCATGAGAATACAAAGGCTCATGTAAACCTTGCAGATAGGGTTAACTGGTATTTTCAAATGGCATCATCTTTTTTCAACTATCAATACATAGGCCCCCAATTTAACTGTTTCAACTCCACAGTCAGTTATTGTAATGATGTCTTATATGTATAAATGTAGCTGGTCTGAACAACTGAGGCCTGTGATAGACATATGTTGAAGTGTTAAATAAGCAAGTGTATCTATGGCTGTGCTTAACAAAGAGTGGACTCTCCCACGAGTATCCACATGACCCTGCTATATCTTCTCTCAATTTGTTCTAAATGGATTATTGGTTAAGATGTTTTGCTGTGCATGTTTCTGAGTGAGTGGGATAGTATGCTTTTTTGAAAATGTCTCAGAAGCACCAGCTGTTAAAGTCCTTTTTTAGCCCAGAGATGGAGTTGTTCATCCTAACTCCCAGTGTCCCCTTCCCCCACATCTCTTCATGAGCACCAACCCTTAGGTTCAGAAAATACTTTGTTGTATTATGTTTGGGTAAAATATTTTCATGTCTCTTGCAAACACATACAGTCTTCCAGTTACACCTAAGAGGTTAATGTTATAGTTTAAACTATATGCTAAATTTTTGTATTGGTGTTTTGGAAATAATGGCTAGAAAAAATATCTTTTGATGGTTTTAAGCTAGAAAGTATCTCTGTCCACTCTTGTCAAAGCGCAGGCCAGAAAGTCTTGGTTAGAATTATTCCTAATCCCTGAAAGTTTCCAAATGTAAAAGGCTATTTTGGAAGATGAAAAAAAATAAAGAAAAATGTAAAGATAATTTTGATAAGAGTCAAAGACTTTGCAGGAAAGAATCAGAGTAGGCCAAAGCAGTGATATTGAAAGCACATATACCCTGTATTTGTTTGTTCCCATAAGGAGTGTAATAAATCTCCTTGAGAGTGATTACCAAATATGTCCAAAGGAAAAGATTGCCAAATAAGATGGTGTTTAGCTACAGGGCTGAACACAATTATAGCAGGGGATATTTTTCCATCCATTCCCTGAAATGAACATGCCCTGATAGTTGGGGAGGTATAAACTATTTACTATTCTGCCAACTTTGCAGATCTACTGCTGTGACCTCTGGGATTACATAAGGAAGGAAGGAGATACCATATTAACCCTTGTATTATCAGACAATTGCTGAGATTCTTGGAAAATGGGAGGGAACATTACTGGCTTGAGACTGGAAGATTGCTTAACTCAGCAATAGAGATGCTGTGAGATGCAATTGCCTTGAATTTCTGGTGGAGTGGTGGGTAGCACATGTGTCACTCTCGTTTCTGAGTGGTATGGTGACATAGAATGAATGATGAAGCAGTGACATGATGACTGAGGCCACCCACCTGGCAGGGAAAATCTGTGGGATTGTGCTATGGAATAAGAGGTAAGAAGATAGAATAGAAACTGAAAGTTGAGACTCCTCTTTGTGACTTTCGAAACAACTCATCTCTCATCATTGATTCTAATGACTACATGTCAAGAATAAACACATTTCATTTTTGGACAATCACATAATCATGGTCAGACATTTTGCATGTAATACATGGGTATCTACATGCATGCATGGTTTTTAGAATGCTCTGATTTGCTTTTCTGAAGGAGCCCCATGTAGGGAAATAGAATTTTAACATTCTAAGTTGTGGTACAATGTATATTTGCAAGATTTAAAAAGAGTAGAAGGAAAAAACCAGAAAGATGGAATCTCTTCTTCAGCTCATCTACAATATAAATAGCAGCAACCCACATGAATGTAGTAATAATTTACTTCTACTGGCTAGCCCCACCTCCTCCACTGCCTTTACTTTTTCCTTCAGAAAATAGCAGGGTTCCAAGAGTGGACAGGCTAATATAACAAAAGAAGACACAATAAGAAAAGGCCAAAGCCCTCATACTGACACTGGAAAAGGTAACCTAGTAGGAGGAAAAGAGGCCCAAGAGCACGAAGAAGAGTCAAGGACACACCCAATCCCACTGTTAGGAGTCTCACAAGAACACCAAGCTAACAGCCATAACATGTGCATAGAGGACCTGTTATAGATTCTCTTGAAAACCCACCACTGTATTTGTAATGCCATGTTATTCTAAGATAATGACATCTGTAAACTATACAATCAGATACTAGGTGAAAGAAAGTTAACATCATAAATAACAATTGAGATTTATTAGAGCTGCTTGAGGCACACTTTCCAACACACTGAAGCTCCTTTTAAGGTAATGACAGATCTGAAACTAGATGGAGCACAGAAAGAAAACAGTACAAAGAAAATGAATATACTAAAACATTCTCTTCTCTGAGTGACTTCTCATTCTGGGGAAGAACTGGCCTTTCTAATTCCCTTCTGCCAGAATCTGGGACAAAGCCAGGATGGGCTGCTGGTCACCATAGGCCAGAGTCTTTGTGTTTTTCCTTGGCACACTCACACCATCCTCAGAAGACTGCAGGGACACCTTGTAGAGGAGGATACAGAAAGGATATGTAACAAAGGAAGTATCTGCGTCTAACTGCTGATTAGTGCAGAAAAATACCTGTGGGATATGAGATCTGATGCAATGTTTTCAGTACACACACACACACACACACACACACACACACACACACACACACACAAGAAATCATTGGTTTGTTTTTCTTACTTACATGGCTCACCCTCAGATATTACCATACAAGTGACATTAAATCAAATATGCTTAGAAATACTTTCAAGGAATAGGTTGTTCCCCCCTACATCAGATGGCTTCTGCAGTGATTCTCTCCAAATTCCAAGTCTTGTTTAGATTCTATATTCTGCCATGATAGGTAGCGAGTAGTATCTGGAAAGATATTCTCATCCATGTCATATAAAAACACCTTGAGGTGGATATATCTGGTCTCCATAGTTCATAAATTACGCTAGCTCACTGTGTGTTACGTTCTGTCTTTGCATGAGCTCACTTTCACCCACTCTCTTTCCTCTTCTTTTAATAGTCATGCATTACATCAGAATGCCAGAAGTCCAAAGTTGGGGACTGTTACTGTGATTCATTTGTAGAGCAGCCAAAAGTAAGTTAGTCATCCCTTAATAAGTGAACAGAAATAATCATTCTGCCTTTGAAACATTACATTTTTCAGAGGACACCAAATTTAAGCTCTGGATGAAGCCAAACAAGTGACTATCTATTCACACATTTCCCTTTGCACATGCATGCCCGGATTCATGCATATCAAACTGTTGCTTTTAGCCATACTTCAATGGCAGTACATGTCTGGGAGAGCCTATTGTGCCTGTTTTGATCTTTACTTCACTGGGGTGAATTCTCAGACTGTGGAGGTTGGTATTGAAAAGCAGCATAAACAACTCCATTACATGAATTTCCCAAACAAGCTTAGTTTGTCTTCCAAGTCTTAGCTAGGAAAACAGATCCACTTCCGATATGAAAGTACTGAACCTGATGTTTGAGAAACAAAACAAACAAAAATAGTCTTGGTGAAGGGAAAAAGCAGATGCAGTATACCATTGCAGCTTTTGCCTGATTTCATGTTGATCAGGATGAGAAGATAATATAATGTAATTATTTCAATAACGTGAGAGAAATTGTCAGTTAATTAAAAAAAAGAAAAAGAATCCTAATACCTGAAAATACCTAGAAATCTGTGACGTTAAACTTTCTATTCTGACCTACGATTTTTCATTCCCTTATGTCCTACTTTGCTTTCATGGCCAAGCTTAAATGCTTGCTGAGCAAGTTCATGGGTAATGAATTTTGTTTAATAGCTGTAACAGGAGCAATGCTCATAGAAATAGGAGACTGCTAAAGAGGATTGGCAAAATGGCAAAGGAGTCAAATGCAGAACAGGTAACAGTTGTTTTAAGACTAAGGAAGGAGACCATAGCCAATAATGCAAAGGATAGTAAAATACAGAAGTCAAGAACGTTTAGGTTTAGAGAATGTGGAATCAAGTAGGAAGAACACTGCATTAGGAGTCAGATGGCTGCCATTCCTGATTTTTTCTGACAATTTAAATTAAAGAAAATGAACCTATGAAAAATGTTACCTTTGTTGTTTGAAATCCCCCTAAGGTTTCCCATCATGTTCAGAGTAACACCCCAAGTTCTGATTGTGAACAACTACACCGAGCTTTGTCCACACTGACTTCTCTAGACTCATATTTTGTTTTGCTCCTTACTACACTGCTTTTCTTTGGCTTGAGTCTCATTGGCAGGTACTACTTCTGGCACCTACTAAACCTGTGTGCTCACTTCCTTCACTTCCCTTTAATCATATGCCCTGATAACATCTTCAATTAAGGACAATCACCATCATCTTATTTTAACTTTGTCATAACACTGATTATTATATAACATTGCCTCTTTGTTTCCATATTCTGCTGTCCCCACAGGAATACAAATTCTGCCATGCTGGAGTGCATATGGTTTACTACTACATTCTGTCTGGAGCATATACTGTATAGATGTGGGAAAAACACATAGTAGAATCTGGAGACAGAATGAATGTGTGTGTGTGTGTGTGTGTGTGTGTGTGTGTGTGTGTGTGTGTGTGTGTGTACACATATATGTACATTTTCTTTTTGGATTTTTCCAGACAGAGTTTCTCTGTGGCTTTGGAGCCAGTCCTGGATCTAGATCTTGTAGACCAGGCTAGTCTCAAATTCACAGAAATATACCTGTCTCTGCCTCCCAAGTGCTTGGATTACAGATGTGTGCCACCACTACCCAGCATATATGTACATTTTTGTGGAAGCCAGAGGTTAAGCTTAGGTGTCATTCCTCACCAATCATCTACCTATTTTTGAGACAGTGTCTCACTGTAAATCTCTGACTATCCTGTAACTCACAGAAATCCACCTGCATTTGACTTCTAAGTTCAGAGATTAATGATCCTCTTGTCTTTTGAAACAAAGTATTGTTGGGTGTCCTGATGCACACATTTAGTCCTAGCACTCACTCGGGAGGCAGAGCTACATAGACAGACCCCATTTCAAACAAACAAACAAAGAAACAAAAATGCAAAAACAAAACAAAACGTAGGTGTAAAACATGAGAACAATGAAAGTTAAGGTTGATGACGGAAGAAACAATGAAAACAGAGTGTTCTACCTGATGACATGCTAACACCTCTCCTGGATAATGGACCATGAACCTTAGAATGAATACCTGATCCAAAGCATAAGCCTTAGAATGAATACCTGATGTAAAGCATAAGAGAGTCTTACCGGATAATACACTTTTCACTGGAAATGATTTTTATCTCAACGTGCTTATCCAAAGCTAATACTCCTAAAATTCAGAGTGTCTCAGCTGCTGTTCTTGTTTTTCTGATCTGGCAACAAGTGGCTAAGCCTATGATAATTTCTGTGACTGAGAATGCTAAGGCCTTGACTCTTCTTAAAGGTGTTAATATTGGGGGCATAGTGTATCTTGATGGAGACTTGCTGCCTGGCTTCAAATCTCAGTGTTGGCATTGGTACATATATGCCTCAGTTCTTTGTCTGTAGCATAGGGATGATGATGATGATGATGATGATTCCTATCTCATTGGGACTGTTAAAGAATAAATTAAAAGTCCAATATCAGCTTGTCTGTTTCTGACACTCTAGTATAATCCAGAAATTTCTGAAAACCAAAACACAAAGAGTACAAGCACCGTACCCCATCTGTATCTTCTGTTTTGCCTTGCTGCTCTCATTTACCTTTAAATGAGCATTTTTCTCAATTGTTTTTGAAAATTATATTCAATGAAAAGGTGACAAATTTCTGTCAGAGTTTATGGAGCAAGTGGAGTTGTTTTTATGTACCAGTATAAATATTTTAAAGGAATATCTGCACAGCATGTGTTTGAAAGTTGGCACGCAGGTATGGAGAGATGGTTCAGCAGGCAAAGGCACTGGCTACTCTTCTAGAGGACCCATGTTCTAGTCCTAGCACCCACATAGCAGCTCTTAACTATCAGTAACACTAGTCCCAGGGAATCGAATGCTCTCTTCTTGCCTCTATGGGCACTGGGCATGCACATAGTGCATAAATGTGTATGCAGGCAAAACATCCATATGCATAAAACATTAAAGATAAGAGAAAGTTAGCATTTGTTGATTTCAGGAAGGCTCCCATTCTAAAAATGATCCCAGGTTCTTTATATTAACTCCCTAGTCAGATTGTTGTGCATATCAACTAAAGAAATATCGACTAGTCAGGGAATGGTAGTAGATATAAAGGAAGCAATGTAAAGAATACCAAGTTACTTTTGTCATAGTGTAAAGAATGCTACATATATTACCTCATTTAATACATCAGAGGAAGTAGAGACTACAATTTCCATTTGCAGGTGAGGAAACTGTGTCTCAGGGAATTTAAATAGCTTGTTTTAGATCTCAAATTTAGCATGTAGATCAGCCCAGATTTAAATATTAGGCTCAATATTGCCTATGGTGGGATGCCTTGCCTAGCCTTGATGCAGGGAGTAAGGACTTGGTCCTGCCTGAACTTGATGGCCAGGCATTGTTGATCCCTCATGGGAGACCTTACCCTTTCTGGGGAGTGTAAGGGGTGGGGAAGAATGTGGGTGGAGGGAGAACTGTGGTTGGTTTGTAAAATCAATAAAAAGTTTAAAATAAAAAAATAAATATTGGAATTCCTAAAGAATTTTTCTTTAGCAAAATAAAGACTTTATCTCCTGCTGCCTCTGCTTTTAACATTGGGATATTGATTAATTTCTTTTCTGCATAAATTTATCACAGCATTGAGGACATTGGCATAGCAAAGTCAAAGGGTAAAACATAACAAAACAGCCCAAGAGAAGCAAATACATTCTTTCCTACATTGAATGCTGAAGCCCTGTAAACATTAGATAGTAGTCCAACAGGAACTTAAAAAAACCCACATAATTCCATTACTAATGACAAGTATATTTACCCAACCAGAGAAAAGAAGACATATGGGAAGAGAGGATACTTTCCATGGTTTAAAATGTATCCTTTGCATCATGTTTGTTTCCTATTGATAAACCATCCTGCCTCCACCTTGGACTTGAAAGCCAAACTAAGTTCAATCCTGTTTATGATTAAACTTCCATTTCTAAACATACCCACCTGTAACCTTAGCTACAAATAGCTCTAAACTCCCTTTTCCAGGAAACTGTAGCCATGCTTATGTTTCAAAAGGTTATTATGACCACCTTGTTATGACTACCTTGTAATCATGCCTTTGTTTCATAAGGTTGTTGTGACCACCTTGTTATGCTTATGTTCTGCTTCTTTGACCCCTGCTTACATGTCTAACAGATCCACCCAGTTGGATACCTGAGCCATAAAAAAGCCCTATCTTCCCCATGTCCATCTCTTGAACCTTGCCTTAGAGAGAGACATCCCTATAAATATAATGCTTACATTACAAATAAAGCTCACCTTATTTAATTTGGCCAGGATGTTGGTCAGTGCTCTTTCTCCTTGCATCTGTGGGTTTAACACTATGTTACCAACAACTGGTAGAGGGGGTGGGAGCAGGCAGACAAAGAAGAAAACCTTTATTGTTAGCAGCTTTAGATTTACTGCAAAACATCAGATAGAAGTCATAGGTTTTAGGGTACTTGAGTATCATTCTTTCCCACATAATGATATAACAATAGGATATATGTGCTTTCTATGGTAGGGATTTGGTTCATTTAATCCTGTATATCCTAGGCACATAGAATAGTGCCTGGCACATAAGAGCCCAAAGATGCGCTGATTGAACCTTCAGAGTTTACTTTTTCTTACTGATTTACACTTCTTGTGGTGACAGTGAATAACTCATTTGTATCCATAGACTCTTACTGTGCTATACATACAACATTTTCATTTTAAATAAACAGATGACATTTAATTTGATCATATTGTTTACATGCTGGTGACAAGTAGTTGGTCTCATTAGGTCAACAGCCTACCCCGCCCACACACACACCAAATTTGACATAAGTAGATTTGCTTAATTTTATAGGGCAGTTTAACTTTCTTGTGTATATTGGATAGTTTTAGAGGAAAAATAAAAACATGAAAGTCTAGATACTCATAGAAAACTGTCTATTATCTAAAAAGCCATGAATACTTGAGGATTGGATCTAAACTATTAGTATTTTTATGGATATTGTTATGAAATTTATTATATAAACATTAACATTGTTTTCATATTTTTGTGTTAATTTTAATGATAAAAAGATCTCAGGAGCAAAAACCTGATAGTTCACTTATACTGCATAATAAAATGACCAAGCTGGACATGGGTGATAAAGATTAGAACAAACCATTTTACTTACTTTTCTGTGCTTTTTTCTACAATCAAATTTCTGAATTTCAAACACATCTGAGGTATAGTACACAACCAAAACTACTGCAAGTATAAAAATGCACGGGACATCTCATAGGAACAACAACTCTAAAGAGAGCACATCAGAGTTAACTTAGGGTGACTTTCAATATCCCAGTATTGTTGTGAACCTAAAATATGTCATGTAATGCTACGATACCACAGTAAAGGCAATGTAAGGAAGGAAATTTGGAAAGAAAGTACTTCCATCTCTATCCAAACCCACTATTTCTTTATTGCAAGTTCTGACATAATGCTGTGATGTGTAAGACTCAGAAGGTCAGTTTTTCTTGCTACTTCAGAGATGGTGGGCATCCCCCGAACCCTCCAAATATTTAAGCTCCCTTTACTGAGTACACCAACTTTCCTGTAATTGATAAATGACTTCCAATGAGCCATCTAACTGACAGAAATACTTTGGAAGTTGTTTACATTGCCAGGCAAGCAAAGTGTCTTCAATGCCCAAAGATATCACTCTATGTGATTCTATCTTTAAGGCTGGCATTGCTTGCTGATTTTCTGGCCCACAAATCTGAGGCTTGTGATGGGTTCCTGATACTGGACAAGTGGTCCAGTAGTGTCTCTTTGTTTTGTTGAAAAGTAGAGGTCATGCAGAGAATTTATCTTGTATCTCATCATCAGTTATAGCAAAGGCCCACTTGTTCAACATGTATTAAGTGACTATGCTATGTTGTGCATTATTTAAACCATGGAAAGATAAAGGACATGAACGCATGACTTTATTTTCTGTATTGGTTGGCACAGGTAAACCGCAAAGCAAAGTAACATGTTGCTGTGACAGGAGGAGGTAAAAGAGTCCAGTGTGATACAGGGAATAGATCTACTATGTTTGTGTGTAGGGGACAGTGAAGGACAGACAGGTGGACATGTGTATGATAGTGGGATGAAATGCAATACAGAATTGGAGAAGAAACAGGCTAGATGAAGGATGATCTTTGCATGTATGTAGTAAAGGTAAAAACTTGTTTGCAACTTTGAGTAAATCTTAACTCAGGTTATGTGAACATAAACAATACAGTTCTGCTTTCCTAGAGCATTCAGAAAACAAGGCAAATGACACAATTACAAAATGTTTGGATTTCTAAGAAGACATAAGTTTTAGGTATTAAGGGAAGACTTCTTGAAGTAGTTAACCTCTAAATTTTAGAGATTCAGAATGTTAAAGAGTTCATCATGGGCAGGATCTTTTCTGGTGAAGCTGGAAAATAAACTTTTTCCTGAAGGCAACTGCAAGTCAAGGAACAATCTCAAACAGAGGACTAGCTGATCAGAATAGTTTCACTCTGCCTGAAATGTGGTATATGAATTGGGAAATACTGGAGCCTTGAGGCAAACAGAGATCGTAAAACAACAGTGCAGTATCTTCTACAATTTCGAAAGGTCAGAACTCCAGTGCCTTGAAGAAGTTGTATCTATCTGTGTTTTTACAGATATGGACAGCTTATGCCAAGAAGTAAATTAGGCAGTAAAACTGGAAACCAACTGTCAGGCCTAAGGTACTGATGAACAATTTGTATGGCGTTTCTCTGTTTTTTGTGTTAACGGGCCACCTAGTAATTAAAGATTTATAAATGTGCAGATTTATTTGGTGTGGCCTTTACACTTCTAAAAAGCAGGCATAGATCACACAAGCACAGAAATTCTTGGCTAGTTGTTTGAAGTTATTTGCTAGCAAATATGTTTGGTACCCTGTTAAAATCCTCTCTAGCCCTTATCTCTTGAGAGCACACCTGCCCAACTTCTGATGCCAGCATACACACTTCTTTGTCAATGATCCCACTCTGCCATCTGCTTGGCAAGTCAAAAGTGGTGGGAAATTAACATTCTTTGGGAGCAGTCTTCAACCAATGACAGGTGGGAGTTGATGTTTTAAAATCTAGCTCTCTTTCCATGGGAGGGCTAACTCTGTGGTGTGATTTAAACTGGGTTCCCAGAGCTTCCCTAGTGATGTTATGATCCAGATGCCTGCATCAATTGCCTGCTGAATTGCACATCCTTTTAGGCTCTCTCCCATTTCTGGCTTACTGCTCTGTTCCTCCTCTAATGACCCTTCAAATAAACTGTCTTTATCTGATTTCTTGTTTCAGGGTTAGCTTGTAGGGAAACATAAACTTAAACAATGTTCAGCAATGCCTAATGTCTCTGGAATGTGGTTCTTAGTGTCCTTAAAACACTACTATTCCAAAACCCCTACCCCAAGTCTTGGATATTCAAATATGGTTATGTAATAAAGAGAATCAACACTGACAGTAAAGTTAAAATCACATGAACTTCTCATCTCCAATCTCTGCATAGAGACACATGTGATTAATACTTCTTCAAGTAGCATTAAGAAGTTCATGGATATATACAGCAGGATGCTATCAACTATACATCTTTCTCCTTTGGGGAATATTCTGATTTCTTTAACTAAGGATCAAAGTAAATAACATGGTTGGTCTGAGATATAGTGATGACATGGCTGTACCATAACTCCTCAGGAAGACCTTTGGCCTGAATCCTACAAGGAGTACAAAACAGTAGAATGACATGGCTCTCATTTTCTTCTTGCTCATGATAAAAGAAGTGGCCATCTCTTTGAATTTTACTTATATTGAAGAAAAAGTCCTAAAGCTTGGTAATATAGTTAGAAGCTTCTTTGCACTGTTCCAGAACATCTCAGTAGGTAAGGTCTTCAGTGTTCTCTGTTGACAGGAAATGCTGGCATGTTGCCCAAGTTGGTAAGAGTCCCTATCTTTACATTTCTGTATTTCTGCTGTTATGGCAGTAGGTGTGTGGGAGAGACAGCTGATGTGTTTACTGGATTCTTTCCCAGGCAGTGATGTTCCTGGGGAGTGGAGACAAATTCTCCATGCATCAGTTGTGCTGCCAGTACAGGTGTCAAAAGTCCCCATGGTGACAAGGTGTCGGACTTTAGTAAAACTGACTGGATTTGTCTGCCAAGATTTGTGCTGACTTTCTTCTTGTTGGTATTCATCATTGTTGGATGATTTGTACTCTTCTACCTTACTGACAGGTTCACTGACTAGAGGGTATGCACATGTGTCATGTGCATACACTCTTCATTACTGAGCTATAACTTGTACAAGGTAAAGTATACATATCTTTTATATACAGTTTATGGATTATCTTCTCACATATCCATAACAGTGTTGTTCAGATCAAGAGAGAATATCTATAGCACCAAGATGACCCCTTATGTCCTTTCCCAATGAATACTGCCTCCAATCCCAGAGAAAAACTCTTCTAACATCTATTATTATTTGTTTTGTCTTAGGCTTCCTATAAATAGAATTATGTAGTAATTATGTAGTATGCACATGCATGTGTAGTGCATTTGTTACTCATGAAACAGCTTTCCTGATCCATCTGTCTTATGATTTTTAAGTAGCATTTTGTTTGTATTCAGTGTATTAGTAATTTATTGTGAGAAGGTTCTGTATTTTATTGTTAAATTCTATGTTGGACTTTTTAAGTGATTTCTGTTTTGTTGTTTTTATAAGTAAAATTCCATGGACAAAGGCTTTGGAGACTACATGTATATAGTGATGTGGTGATAATTTTCTAATAAAAATAGCTCTGAGACTTGTAAACATCTCCACAATTTCCAATTGTAAGTTATTCAGGTTACGCAAAGTAGGAAAAGGTGTGGCCAATGAGAATTCAGGAGCCAATGCCTGCATATGGCTAGACATATAGACTTTGGAGTGAAATATTAAGAACACAGAGCAAACATGTATTTCTGCTGTTTTGTAAAGTGATTTGGTCCATTTACATGCCTATGAGCAATACATTAGAGTTGTGGTTGCCCCATATTCTCAGCAATATTTGGCATTATTTATGACTTTTACCATTCTTGTGTGTGTCCACTGGTATTTGGCTTTAATTTGCATCACTATGGTGACTGACGATAACTTGGCACATGTCTATGTGCTCATTATCTATGTGACTATTTTCTTGCCTAAAATGCCAATTCAAGTCTTTTTCCCTTTGGGTTATTGGGTTTTTGTCTTTTCTTTATTAATTTGTAGGAGAGAAATCAAAGTACAACATTAATGAGGATTGTGAGGTACAGTAAAAGAAAGGATAGCTTTAGAGGCAGCATTATATTCTAGAAACAATGATCTGACATAGGATTCATACAGACTTATGTTCATAGCCAACTAAATAACTTCTTGATGACTTTGAGCAAATGATCCCTTTGGGCCTTCAGCTTCCTTATTGTCAAAACAGAATTAGTATCATGTAGTGTTAGCTGGCTCCCAGATGAGACAATATAAAGCACCCATCAGAAATATTCATTAGAGATGCCCAGTTACTCTTTTGTGTACTGAGAAACCTTCCTTGATCTCAATCATAAAAGGAGCTGCTAGCACCTTTGCCTAGCAGTGCTGTTCATGAGGCAGACGATGACCTAATTCAATGCCCAGAAATCTCATATTCTTGGCTGTCTATTGATGTTATTGTCATAGAACAACTGCTTTTCTCATAGTGTGAGTGTTATATTATTTGTAAGGAAAAATACTATTTTGTGACAAAGTTAAGTAACATGGTATTCTTCAGGAATATATTTGATGTAATCTAGAAAGTGTCCATATAGCATTTTTTAAGAGTCTTGTATCTTCTATTTAATGGGAGATGCTTCCATGAATCAGCATTATTCAGAATCTGGGACTGTTTCTAGAAGGGTGTCATAATGAATAGACAAGTTATAATCCTCTCCTTGTCTTTCTAGTCTGGCTTTGTGAGAAGCCTCACCTTAGATATTATATCCTCCAGGAAGGCTGCATTGCAAATGCAGATTAGGTCCTTCTTGATACCCTGTGTATAGATACATCTATTTCATCACTTGCCATATTTTCACGGCCATGTTCTCTTGTCTTTCTAAGAAATAGCCAAGTTTCAGTCTTTATTTTATTCCTGTTCCCATCATAGTATGTGAAAGAGAAAGTATATGATAGTTAAGACAAGCATTCCAGGCAAGTTAGCACACTCTTATATGGTCTCCTTGGCATCACCAGCAGATATCCATTAAGCATCCTCTCCTAAAATCTACTTAAATACTGAGAGGTGATTAAGTATAAAACACTGCCTAGTTCTCAAAGGCTAAGGAGAAAAAAAAAGGTCAAATGAGTAGAATTGCAAGCAACAAGTCAAAAAGAACCAGAGCATAAATTAAATTGAGTACATGTTCTCATATGTTTGTACAAGATATTGTAGTAGTTTAAAAAGAAATAAACAAGTATACTACTACTTTTGTAGCCCAGAACTCAAGAGACTATACAGGAAAATATTAGTACATGCATTTCTAGATATAATAGCACAGAATGAAGAACAAAGAAGTTGAAACATTGTAATGTTTTTCTTTCCAGGTAGAAGTAATTGTCCCAGAATCAATGTAAAACAGCCTACAAACCTCAAATAAGATTTCAGTTCATATAAGATGTGTGTGAGTTTAGGTGTTACTCTTGCTAATGCTGAGACATCATGTAATAGAAGAACTGAGAACACAGCATAGTATTCTCACAAATTGTTTTCAATGTCAAGTTAACCACTTCAACAGCTGCTAAACTCTGTACTTTAGTGTTTAGTTTCGTAGTTTAGTACTAGTGTTTAGTACATATTACAGGGTACTTCTGTATTGTTATAGTAAGTAGTAGCAGGCTTTGTAACTTTTTCTTTTTAGGAAACAAGATAAGAAAACTGAAATGCTAAAGATCAGACCATTCTGGAACGGAAACATTTTCACATATTTTGCAAATAACTTTAGAAAGGAAGACTCCCAGTGAGAAGTGAAGATATCAGGTGTCATGCCCTATCATTCCCTGCCTTATCCCTTTGATACAGGGTTTCTCTCTGAACTTGAAACTAGACTGGCAGTCAGAAAGAACCAGTGACCCTCCTGTTGCTGCCCCTTATGATTCTGGGCTGATGCTGACCCTTATGGTTCTGGGCTGATAGATGTGTATGTGGTCATAATCAGCTATTCACAAGAGTGTTGGGTAATTTCAACTTAGCCATTCATTGTTGCACAGCAAGTGCTGTTACCCACTGAGCCATCTCCCCATTCTAGCTCAAAGTTTTACCATTTTTCTTTTGTGAGACTGGTGGTGCAGAATTGTAATAACAACTGCTAGGGAAGTTGAAGCAAGAGGACCAGAAATGCAAGGCAACATGTGCCACAGAGAAATTTCAAGGTCAGCTTGGTACCACACAATGAGACCATGGTTAAATATAAAAATGAATATACAATTGAAGATATAGTCCAGTGGTGGAGCACTTGTCTACCCATTCCCCCCTCCAAAAATGATTTTACTCTTTTGATAAATATGCAAGAATAGTCCTCCTAACTTTTCTTGGTTTTATCTTTGCTGCTGCATCCTCCTGTACTGGGTGGATGCTTAGAAAATCTATGAGCTGGAAGTCCTCCATTGTCTTCCCTCCAATGAATGATGGAGCATATTCACATCTTAGATAATGATAACAGTTTGTCTCATGCAAGACGTGATCCCCCCTCGCATAAAATACCCTTTTTTCATTTCAAACAAGGAGAAACTAACAAGAGTTACAAAAAGAGGTCAGTGTTCCTACATATAGCCCACACAGATTTCTGTAATGATAATATCTTCTATAACTACAGTGCACTATCAAAACAATGACACTTTTTTGTTATGACGGTATTAATTCCAGGCATCATTTGGGTGTTACCAGTTTTTACATACACCTTTTTTGGCATGTATGTGAAATGATGAACTGTGATGACAAGAATTTAAGGAAATTTTAAATGATCTTTTCTCCCTAACAGTAATGCTCTCAGTTCTGATTGCACATTAGAATCTTACAGGTGTACTTCAAAAAATGGGCAGGTGTGGCCCCAATTTAGACTATGCTTTTTTTAGTTCATTACTTTAGGCTTTAGTGTATGCACAACTCAATGTGTACTAGGGGCATTGGTGGTACGTGCCTTTAATCCCAGCACTTGGGAAGCAGAGGCAGGCAGATAATTATTTTGAAGCCAACCTTGTCTACAGAGCAAGTGCCAGGAAAGGCTCCAAAGCAATACATAGACACCCTTTCTCAAAAAACAAACAAACAAAACATGCCTACTCTGATTTAGTAGTGTAAATTGGATCTGAGAGTTTTCATTACAAACAAGGTTTCACATGGTGGAGATGCTGCCAGTCTGTGGGCCATATTTCTAGTAGGTCACCCTAGTTTTAGGGCACTGGGATGAAAATAGTGGGTGTTAGGTCTTATGTACTATATTTCCATTACTCTGATGATTCTAACATGAGTCCATGGTTAACAACTAGTTAGACATGTGATAGAATTGGAAGGTCATCATTGCATCTTCTATTTAAATTGTTCTCCATCATTGCAGTCTTTCTGATGAGCTTTAACTACAAAAAAGTCTTAAATAAACCGTTCTCTATCTGTAAATCATATTCTCCTGAAAATTAAACATATCCTGTGTGAACTCTCTTAACTTGCCTCTGCCACTTCAATTTCTGTTCTATATATAACAGCACACTATGAGACTAAATAAGGAGACTATTGCTTTTGTGCTCAAACTCTGAAAGAGATTCCTTCTGTTTGGTATTTAGTTTCTTCTCATTCCATTGTCATTTGTTTGCCAAGACCACATGCACTATAATGTTCTTTCTTTGGCACTTGACAAGATTCACTTCAGCTCCCATTCTGGTAGTTTGATTGTTTGATTATTATCAACATGCTGATACTAAATCTGTAACGATAGCTGCATTTGCACCCAGCATTCGCGCTTGTGAAAATCAAAGTCATGACCTACCCTCTCTATAAGGACATTTTCCTTCAATGGTTTACATTTTTCTTTTTTCTTTCTTAGAGTAGTTTATTCTCTCCTCTACTACATTCTCAAGTTCTACAAATTCCTTCTCATGAGCTTTGAAATAGGCTGATGTCTTTCCCATGCATAAAAAAAGCCACATTAACTCCATGTGCTTTTTAACTTCAGCCACATCTTCCATCTATAAACAGTTCTTTATATTTCTTTTCCCCAAGCAAAACACGTAAAAGTAACTCATGTTTCCTGGGGGAGGCTATGAGTTTGACGCCAGTTCGGACTATATAGCAAATGAAATCAGGTGGACCCCAAAAAGTAATTGATGCTTGCTACCATTGCCTTTGCCCTTCCCACTCCCTTATAAAGTCACTCCAGGGTATACTCTATTCATGTACTTATCTAAAACTCAACTATGATTTCTAAAGACACAAATTCATGGATAATTTTCAGTCTTCATCTTCTTAAACTCTTAGCATACATCTCTAGTTTAATATTATTAATTCAAAGTAAAAAAGGACTTCAAATATCTAAAATGATTGAGCATATAGAAATCTCCATAGAGTTTCTGTAGGTTCTGTCAAGGTCTAGTCATTGTTTATTCACTGCCATACTTCCTATTATGTTCTAGGCCAACAACTGCATTCTGCAGACTTCTCTTAGATGTCGCTGAAACTCCCTTACTTCTATAATGAACTCCCTGACTCAGTACTTCCCCTTTTTCTTACCTGTCCACCTAGCTTTTTGTTTCCCTTTAAGTAAATCCACATTTGTTGATAACAAATTTGGTTTTATTGAAAACACTTCTTCATGACAGTAAATTTGATTTCCACAGTTTGACTTCTCACATTTAGGCTAACCAACCTCCAGTTCATAACAGTAACAGTATGCATTCTGATCTCAACCTAAATTTCCATTAATCTCTTGAAAATTTGTAGGTACAGACTATGTCAGTGTTTTAACTAGACCATACCCAGCAGCTGCATCTTTCCCTCATAACAGTTGTTGTGTTATGATTAGTGGCACAGCTTCCTTTCCCTCTTTCCTTCCTTTCTTCCTTCCTTCCTTCCTTTCTTTCTTTCTTTCTTTCTTTCTTTCTTTCTTTCTGTCTTCCTTTCTTTTCTTTTTTCTTTGAGACAGGGTTTCTCTATGTGGTCCTGGCTGTCTTGAAACTAGCTCTGTAGAACAGGCTGGCCTCCAATTCACAGAGATCCAGCACACCAGATCTTGCCTCCTGAGTGCTGGGATTAAAAGATTTTGCCATTATAGACAGGCTCTTTCCATCTTTCTTTCCACCGTAGCAGGATACTTGCCAACTCAAATCATCTCTATCTCTTGATGTACCCCAAGGTCCAGTGATCTGAAAGACTCATTAATTCTATCGGCCTATTATGTACCTAGTATATGTAGAATGTAGAGTCTATTGTGAATGTCATTAGTTCCCAGTGATGTCAATAGTGTCACAGAAAGGGGCACAAAAAAGCAAAAACAAAACTTCAAAAAAAAAAAAAAAGAACCCAGAAAGTGTCCATATGAAACAA
The DNA here is from genome assembly GCF_943737965.1 of Phodopus roborovskii. Classification (NCBI taxonomy): domain Eukaryota; kingdom Metazoa; phylum Chordata; class Mammalia; order Rodentia; family Cricetidae; genus Phodopus; species Phodopus roborovskii. Next base: position 108,815 of record NW_026126051.1, on the reverse strand, counting down.
GTTTTAGAAATGCTCAGCTGAACAGATTTAATGGTTTTATTGTTGTTGATGTTATTGTTGTATTTCTTATTGTTTTTTTTAACAGAAGAACTTTTTATTCCAGAGTCTTTAATATGGCCATGTGTTTTTATTAGGGAGGTACTGCCTGTTGTTTTCCTAAGTTACTGGGCTGCAGAGATTGATTTTATTACAACACCAAAGGAAACTTTCCTAGAGCACATTTTAGAAAATGCTACTGTAATCTTATTTCTTCCTTGTATGCCTCCCCTAGTCTAAGGCTCTTGGTTTAGAGATTTATAATGGTTCTCTGGATAGAAAATGGGTCTCCTTATGTCCAATATTTTGATTATCTAGTTTAGCCCATACCCCTATATAAAAGCTGTATTTATAAAAGTCTGATCGTGTACTCCCAGACCTGTAAACATACTGCCCCTTACTTTGTCTAGGTCATTTATATCCATATTTTCTACCTGCTTATTCTATATATCACTGACAGTATGAAGTTGTGATTTCTAAGTATAAGAATGAATTCATCTACTATTTTCAGTTCTGTCATTTCTTGTGTTATATATTTTGATGCCCTATTGTTAGGTGTATACATAAGTAGGGATTTTGCATTTTCTTTAGAACTGATCCCTTGTTCACTATGCAATGCCCCTTTTTATCCTTGGTAATTTTTCTAGTTCTGAAGTTACTTTTGTCTGAAATTCATAAACCTCCTTGAGCTCTCTTTAGATTAGTATTGACATCATGTATCTTTTTCCACCTGTTCTAACCTCTATGAATCTTTATATTTGAGACAGGCATACTATAAACCACATAGAATTGGTTGGTTCTTTCTTTTTCATAATTCACTGATAGTACTGTTTCCCGCTTGACTGATTCTTTCCATATGTATATGTATATGTATATATATATATATATATATATATATATATATGTGTGTGTGTGTGTGTGTGTGTGTGTGTGTGTGTGTGTATGTATGTATATGCTGGACATTGTCAACTAATAACATCTGAGATAATAGGCCTAGTTGCCAGGAGGGAGTCATTTTAATGTTCATTATTGGGCCCCTAAAGTCTTAAATACTCTGCTGACTGTCTTTGTTTTTGTCTCTCTGTTGACTTTCATCTTTTGTGCATACATGACCCAAGATAGTTTGTGTTTTGTTGCTATTTTAACAATGATATACTGTGATGATACTGTGGCATTGTCATATACTGGTAAGATATTGAGAAGGGGAAATGCTTTATAATATTCCAAGGAGATCTCATTCTTCCAGTGGTATTGTGCCTGTGACCATAACAGGTCACAGTGGTATAGATGACTTTATGAATTCCTGACTCATGTTGATTTTCATCACTCTGTTAAGTAACCTAAGGGAAGGCTTTCCAAGGGAAATGTGCTTTCTCAATTTTTGCCCTGGAGAAGAGTCCTTTGCTAAGGCCAAGAGTAAATGTATGTCTTGATCCAATTTTATAGGGAACAAAATGGAGACTCCCAGAGATTTTAAGCAACTTGATCAAGGACCCTTCAACACTTCACAGCCTTAAAACACAGACCTATAGGGGTTTGAAGCACTGCTTATTCTACTCCGCCCATTTGTCTCCAATAACACCAAACATCAATAGCAGTTAAGACTGAACATTCATTGTTATGGCTCTCCATGTGGACAACTTACTTCTGGAAACTGATGAAGACTGAACTCCAGCCAAGATCTTGAAATTTCTTCCCAACTAGGCTATGACTTTGAGACATCATCTGCATGTGCATCAGATAATTTGAGCAAGAGTCCTGCCTAACCAGAGCCCTCTCCCCTCTTCTGTGTCACACTAGTCATCTGACTAAATTCTTCATTGTTTGAATGTCCCAGGTAATGTCTATTCATTCTGGTCTGCCTCTATCAAGTGAATCAGGTCAGATTGATGTAGCCAGGATCTCCCCTTCTTCCCTGAAACTTCTTTGTTAAGTTTCCATCCACCATCCTGAATGAGGTAACCCAGTCACAAAAAAGAAGAACATAGTATGTACTTACTCATATATGGATTTTAGACCTAGAGCAAAAGATCACCAGCCTATAATTCACACCACCAGAGGAACTAGGATACAAAGTGTATTCTAAGAGATTCATATAAAGTCCCTCACAGAACCTGGAAGGGACAAGTCCCCCAGAGCACAGGGGATGTGGGGGGGCAGCAAATGGAGAGAGAAGTAGGAGAAAATGAGGGAGAGGAAAGGAAAACACATGTGACCAGGAAGATTGAGCCTGGTTAGGAATAGAAGACAGGAAAGAGAGAGAAAGAGAGAGAGAGAGAGAGAGAGAGAGACAGAGAGAGACAGAGAGAGATCATAAAAGAGGGAGCCAATATTGGTTTGAATATAAAATTGAACACAAAGAAAGGTCTAGAGAATTACAAGACTGCCGCCAACTAACAATTTGAGCTTCCATGGAAAGGCTACCATAAATGCACTTCCATGATAGTGAGATCAACAACTAACTTATCCATGGAGCCCTCAACTAATGCCTGTTGGAAACAGGAGCAAACACCTATACACAAACACTGAGTCGAAGTAGAACCCAGATGCAGAGGGAGAGGACAAGACCAGGCAGCAGAAACACATAGAGACAGCTTACCTGAACAAGGAGGAGCTAACGGGCCACCAGACTGATAGCTGGGAAGCCAGCATGGGACTGAATCAGGCCCCCCTGAATATGGGTCTCAGCATGAAGGACTGAGCTGTCTAAGGGACCTCAGACAGTGGAGCCAGGATGTATCCCTGTTGCACAAAAGGACCTTGCTAACACATACCCCATGGAGGGAAAACTGCCTTAATCTAGAGACAGGAGAGAAACCCTAGTCCCTACTTCCCATGACCTGTCAGATCTACATGACCCCAACTGGATGGCATTCCCCTACATATGGTATCAGGGTGGGGGGATGAGAGGGGAGGGTGTTTAGGGTCCATTGAGAGGGCAGAGAGGGTAAAAGGGAAGGAGGGAGGGAGGGAGAGAGGGAGAGAGGGAGAGGGAACTGGGATCGACATGGAAAATAATAAATTAAATTAAAAAATGCTTTGACTCAAAATTTAAGTTCAAGGATAAGTTACTGGGGAAAAGGATTTCTATTTCTGCTTCCACAGAAAATGAAAAGCTGTGGATTCCTTCCAGACTAATGTGGTTTGATCAAGCCAGACTGCCTGAAAAAGAGTACAAGGTGATCCTACATTCAAAACAGCTGGACAAAGCAGCCTTGCAGACTACAGCCAGGATTTCTGCATCTTCTTAGAATCCCCCATGACAGCACCCCTTACCAGCAGGAAGTAGTTTGGAAAGAATGATGCCCAAATTCCCAAATATTGTCTATAAATGTTTGTTTTCATTTAAATGGACTTGGTTATATATTAAAAAAAAGTTTCCATCCACCATTCCCCACCCTGTTCTTTGACTATAAATTATAACTTTTCTTTGTATTAATAATTGATCCTGATCTCTCTCATCTGCCACAGAATACTATACTTACCGTATACCTATTTCAGTGGTTCTGACTGAGTAAGGTCTGTTGTATCATTTATTTAAACTAGAAAATGTTTCTTTGTTTGCAAACAAAATGATCAGTTTCATGATATATTCATATATCAAATGCATTTTTGTCATACCCTGTATAACACCCATCTTACTGCCACCTTCTCATGGTCTCCTTTCTTTGCATCAAATGGTGGTTCCCAGTCTAGTTTCATGTAGTTTATATAAAGATTCTGAGTGAAAATATGCAATTTTATCATTCCCAGTTCATTTGTTTCACATAACATGATTATTTCAAGTTCTATCCACTTTCCTGCAAATGAAATAATTTCATTTGTCTTTATCTGCTTTAATATTCTTTAACAAATACTATGAGTAATATTTGTTCAGCACAACTACATAGCTATGGTCCTGTCTCAGAAACATAGCATCTATCTGTCCCTACTGTGGACTGATATGCTGTGATGGAACTTTCTATAAAGGCCAATGTCTTCTAATACAGCATCCAAAGTCTCTGGTAGATAGGAAGCTTTGGTAACTGTAAATGTGATTCTGGTAGTAATAAAATTCTATCTCTCTCTCTCTCTCTCTCTCTCTCTCTCTCTGGTAGAAAGGAAGCTTTGATAACTGTAAATGTGATGCTGGTAGTAATACGATTCTCTGTCTCTGTCTTGTTGTTTTATTTATACTGTTCAGCCCCTTCACTCAAGTTATATAACCTGTAGACAGGCAAATGAGGAAATGTCTTGGTGTATGCTACAATACTCAAATATTTAGATTCAGGTAAAACCCTTTGTACAATAGCTATTCATTCAGAATTTACTAACGAACAATAACACTTGCACCCTGCTTGTATTATTACCAAGTTTCTATAAGAAAAATATAATTTTGGAATTTATTATGGCTGTTAACAGCTGGGATGCTTTATATCAGAAGTTCCTTGGCCTAAGAGACATAGTACCACTTTTGAGAACTGGTAGAAATATAGTCTTAGGTTCTACTTCAGTCATACAGACTCAGAAAATCATGGTGGACAAGCCTTCTAGGCACAAATCAGAGAGCTAACACTTTAGCATATAGAAGCATTTAAAAGCACACACAAAGACACAGCAAGGTGCCTCTGGCTCACCATGTTGCCAGTAGATCAGCATTAGCATCCCTGGGAGTTTATGCAACCATAGATTCCCAAGAACTTGAGAAGCACATTCAAACTTGGGAAGCTCCATTAACCCTCACTTAACAATGAAGATGGTTTTGTTTCAGAGCATTAGGCAGAGAAAATCAGGTAAGCAGATGAATCTTCACTGTTGGATTCGTTTTTGAACCTAATTATTTATTTCTTTTAGAACCTATAAAAATGAATCTTAAAAAGGAGTGGGTGGAGAAATATATTGACCTAAATGATTAAAGTGTCCAGTCAGCAACATTTTCCAACAGTTTAGTTTCAAAAGAATTTTCAATCATTATTTGCCTGATTCTCCTGATCTAGGGCAATTCTGAAAACACTCTTTCTTTTGAAGTGTTTGCAGACCCAGTTATGTGGGCAAGATTTCCCAGGGAAACACTGTAGTTGTGTAAATTAAGCAAGAGAGAAAATTTCAGGATTCTCTTATAGAAATTATTGGAAAATCCCTTTTCTTGGCAGGTCACCCAGAATTGGAATGCCAGGCTTGAAAACAGAACCCACTGCCTCCCAGAGACTGTAAAGTCAATGTTATCTCCCTGGGTAGGAACTGAAGGTTTCCTTTGTGGATTCTAAGATGGGGATTCTGAGCCCAGAGAAACTACCTGGATGAATTGGAATTTCAAACACCCAACCCCATCTATATCCCTGCCTACTTGAGGACACTGGGCAGAAATTGCTGCAAGCTAGGCAACAGTATAAATACAGTCATCGGTAATGACCAAGAGGGAGTCATAAAAGACCAATACATTGTCAGAGTATTGAGGATGTAGATTGAGCCCCAATTATTGTTTGTTGGATCAAAGAAAAACTATGCAATTTGTATTTACTCAACAGGCAATAATGATGGTCAAAGAGCTGGCACATATGAGGAAATAACAGTCATTTTAAAAGCAAATAGTAATAAAGTCACACAACCTATAGGGGGATATGGTTACACAATGTTTTCACATATTTGCTTCATTGTAGCCTTACCTGAAATGGGTCAAAAAGATACCATTGCATCCTGTGCAAATGAAAGGAAGTTCAGCAACTTGTCCAAAGTCTGTCTGTCTGTCTGTCTGCCTGCCTGCCTGCCTCTCTCTCTCTCTCTCTCCCTCTCTCTCTCTCTCTCTCTCTCTCTCTCTCACTCACACACACACACACACACACACACACACACACACACACATACACACACACAATTTGTTAGAAGACTGGGAGCTTGACCTTGGTTTTCTTGATTCAAAAGCTAAATCTAAGCCTTGTTCCTCAAAATATGGTCTGTTGACCAACTGCATTAACATTGCCTGAGAGCTTAATGGAGATGTTGAGTAAGCTAGCTGGCCATGGTGGCTCAGTCCTGTAATAGCAGCATGTATGAGGCTGAGATAGAATCGTTGCCTATTGTCTGAAGTAACCAAGAATAAAGTGAGAGATATTCTCTAAAAAATAAAATCCACACAGAAGAAAGAAAACAAGAAAAGAAATGCAGATTGTCAAGTTGAACTTCAGAAATCACGGAATTAGAATAGTTTAAACCCATAGTTTAACAATAGTCCTAGGTAATGTTTGTATACCCATTAAAAAGTTCAAGTGTAATCAAGTAAACTTTACTCAGTGTATAATTTACCCATAAGCAATACAACCACAAGAGCAAAACCAACGGCCAATAGCTCAAACCTTGCTAAATTAAGGGAATAAATGTCAGTTCATTTGAATGCTTAAATTGATAGCCATCGAACAGAGAATGTTTTTGTTTGTTTGTTTGTTTTCTTGAGACATCCAGAGAGAATTGACAAAGCTTTGGCAGTAGTGAAGGCAAGACAGCGTCAAGGATTAGGCAAAAAGTATTTACTTCCAAAATATGAAAAATTAAAATCCTACAGATTTTATTCAATTCACAGAATACATGTTGATTTTTATAACTGTATCATTTCTTTAAAGTTCATCTCTGTGACAAATATTTTTTGTTGTCCTGATTCACTTTTAAGAGGAGTAGGAAGAAGGAAGATAGAAATGCAGATCTCTGTAACAGCAATGCTACCACTAGGAAAATCACTTGTCCCATATATTTTGGGGAAAAAGTATCTCATGTTTGGATTTGAGTACAAGAGTGGCCAGTACTTTGAGACTTACTCCAAACAAACAAACAAACAAAGACATGTGTAGAGTGGAGAGTTGACTTCCAGGATACTTGATGAGAACTGCAGAGTGTTCTATCTCCTCCATGGAAATAAATTGTTCAGTGTTGAAATTAATACCTTTCTAAACTGAACAAAAGCAGACGAGGTTTGTATGGTGTTTGATTTTGTAAGAATTTCTCCTCACCATTCAGGAAGTGGAATGGAAGCTTATCATCAAATTCTGTCAAAGATGAAAAATGAAGAGGCATGTAAAGAAATCATGCGGTTAAAAAAAGAACAAAAAACAAAACAAAACAAAAAACCCCCAGAAAACTCCATGACCTAACAAATCAAGAGGGAAGAAGTGTACATTTTCCATCCTCTAATTCAACAATTGCCAATAACTTAATTATTAAACACTTGATTGACATGACACATTTTGCTAGGGTCTAGAGGATATCAGAATCCTAGAGAAAGTATCATGAAAATACAAAAAAAAATGTAATGTTCTCTACTTAGCATTGATGACATGTGGATGCCAGTACAAATCAAGCAGATTTAAGGACAAGAAGGAGCCATGAACAGAAGACAGGAAAGAGAGAGAGAGTGAGAGAGAGAGAGACAGAGAGAGACAGAGAGAGAACATAAAAGAGGGAACCAGTATTGGTTTGAAGATAAAATTGAACACAAAGAAAGGTCTAGAGAACTACAAGACTGCTGCCAACTAACAATTTGAGCTTCCGTGGAAAGGCTATCATAAATGCCTTTCCCGGAGAGTGAGATCAACAACTAATTTATCCATGGAGCCCTCAACTAATGCCTGTTGGAAACAGGAGCAAACACCCATACAGAAACACTGAGTCGAAGTAGAACTCAGATGCAGAGGGAGAGGACAAGACCAGGCGGCAGAAACACATAGAGACAGCTTACCTGAACAAGGAGGAGCTAACGGGCCACCAGACTGATAGCTGGGAAGCCAGCATGGGACTGAATCAGGCCCCCCTGAATATGGGTCTCAGCCAGAAGGACTGAGCAGTCTAAGGGACCTCAGATAGTGGAGCCAGGATGTATCCCTGTTGCACAAAAGGACTTTGTGAACACATCCCCCATGGAGGGATAACTGCCTTAATCTAGAGACAGGAGAGAATCCCTAGTCCCTACTTCACATGACCTGTCAGATCTATATGACCCCTACTGGATGACATTCCCCTACATATGGAATTGGGGTGGGGTGATGGGAGGGTGGTTAGAGTGCATGTGAGAAGGTAGAGAGGGTAAAAGGGAGGGAAGGAGAGAGGGAGGAAGGGAGTGAGTGAGGGAGGTTGGGAGGGAGGGAGGGGGATCTGGGATCGACATGTAAAATAATAAATTAAATAAAAAAAATGCTTTGACATCAAAATTTAAGTCCAAGGACAGGTTCCTGGGGAAAAGGATTTCTATTTTTGTTTCCACAGAAAATGAAAAGCCGTGGATTCCTTCCAAATTAATGTGATTTGATCAAGTCAGACTGCCTGAAATAGAGTACCAGGTGATCCTACATTCAAAACAGCTGGACAAAGCAGCCTGACAGACTACAGCCAGGATTTCTGCATCTTCTTAGAATCCCCCATGATAGCGCCCCTTACCAGCAGGAAGTAGTTTGGAAAGAACAATGCCCAAATTCCCAAATATTGTCTATAAATATTTGTTTTCATTTAAATGGACTTGGTTATATAAAATAAAATAAAAAATGAAAAAAAAAAAAAAAAAAGAAGAAGAAGCCATGAACCTGAGAAAGCCTTATAAGTAGAAGGCATGGGAACTGGATCTTTAAGGGAGATGGACAATTCTAGGGAGAAGCATAATAGATGTGTTAAGATGCTGGATATGAGATGGAGGCCTGCAGACTTTAGAGTTCATAAGGAGTGGCTGAAGATGAGCCACTTAGAAGTGGAGGCTTAGCCACTAAAAGCACATTATCTGGTTGTGTCTCTGCTTGTCTGGAATCATCTATTCAAAAATCTAGTGGTTCTTGGAAAACTGAAGAATAAACTGATATGCTGTATCAAGACTATAAGCTTCATGAAGATGACATCACAGCCATCTAGTTGAGAGAAAGGACAGATATCACATAGTAACTGAACCCTAAATCCCTAAATGCATAACTCTGGCTAGATATAAGACCTTAGGGCAGATGTTCTTATGGCCCCAGCCATGTTCTCTAGGTTTATACGTGTTTCCACCTGTCAAAGTCAATAAGTGTAATCACCTGTGGTGCTTTATTGAGGCTTTAAAACAAGTGGGGATGAATTCTGAATGTAGAAATGCCTATAATTTATTATTCCTGTACACAGGTACATCAGTTGTAACTGGAGGATATAGAGCCTGTTCCTCACACACTTATTTTCCAGTGTCTCCCTGACTTTGCTAGTGAGAATTTGATCTGGGTACCCACAGTGGCCACTTGTTTTATAATGTCCTCCTGGCTAGCTTCCTGCTACTCCCTACACTTTGGCATTATTCCCCCCAGGATATTTTCTACATTTGCTTCCCAAGATAAGTAGCTTTAAACTAAAATAAATTTTCATCTTGACTATTGTTAGAGCCCACAGTTTAAATCTAAAGTAGACTACTGAAAAATTAGGTTTTTGTTTTGTTTGAGACAGAGTTTCTCTATGTAGCCTTAGATATCCTGGAACTCAATATGTAGGCCAGGCTGTACTTGAACTCACAGGGATGAAGCTGCCTCTGCATGTTGGGGTTAAAGGCATGGGTCAACACACCTGGATGAGCAATTGGATTTTTAATAATACCAGCAAACAATCTTTGCTAGATGATTTAGTAGAGAACACTAATACACAAATTAGCTTCCTTAGTCCCTCATTGTCCCCTTTTGTTCAAAATATGAATTGTGGACTCAAAGGCACAACATTTATGATACATTATTCAGGGAATCTCACATGAAATAACAATTGTGTTGGTTTCCATTTTGTTTTGTTTTGTTTTGGTTTTTAAAGGTTAGAAATTACTCACCTCCCCTGCTGGTCATTAAATCAGTCTGGCAGGATACCGCCGTAGTTCTGTGGCCTTCCGGGTATATGTGCAGAGACACAGGCAATGCTGCAGACAGGCCTGCTGCCTGTGATATACTACCAAAAACGTGGCATCAACGGTCTACTTTAAGCCTATCTCAGTTCTCAGTCAGGGCTCATACTGAGCCCCCAAATCAGGTACCACATGGCAATCCCACCAAGTCAAACTTTATCAGCTCAGATTTCCCTAGCTTCTGTTGCAAGAGATGCTGCAACCTCAAGAAGAAAATAAATTTTTTCATTTGACTACTTTCTTATTTTTCATAAGGGCTCACAAGTTAAGTGCTTGATAGTTCTGTAAACATTGTAGTCACCTTGTGAATCCTTAAAGGTTCAATTTAGGGAGTTATTGAAAAAAATATTCATCCTTCCTTGTGGAATTTACTAAGATTCTAGGAGTCATTTAAAAAATTAGGTTTTCTGTTAGAGATTTATATTGACATGTCATGTTCATATAATAACTGAAGTTGGTTCAAAATGATTATCTGCAACAGTAGAACAAATGATTGTTCTTAAAATCTCTGTTGGTTTCTAGAGACAGGATCTCATGTACAATGGACTGGCCTTTAACTAACTTACCATAAGGCTGAGAATGACCTTCAATTCCTTAACATCCAGCATCCACCTCCCACATATTAGAATTGTAGGCATGCATCACCTTGTCTTCTTATGTTCCTCAAATTTAAATGAAAAAAGTAAGGTGGGTACTTGACGTACTCACTATTCAAATTCAGTTTAATAAAAAGTCAGACAACACAGAATGAGAATGTACTCAGGCTCTTTGAATGTACCTCCCATGAAATAAGAATCAAGTGTCTTCTGTCTCTTAATTTCACCTAGTACAAAAATAACATGTAGAAGGCAATTTACTGACTGGACAAATGCACAAACGCTGCTCTTTCAGGCTTGGACTCAGTTTTTTCCTTAGAATATGCAAAAATGCTGCTCTTTTAGGCTTTGGCTCATTTATTTTTCTTAGAATGTCTGCCACCTGGATAACTCACAGTAGGAACTGTGTCACAGTACCTGCCACACAAACAAGACCCCCAGAGATGCTAAGAGCAGATCCCCGAATCATGCTGTTGAGATGACCTTTACAGTGCTTTCCAAACTCAAGGTTCTTTGATTATGTGCTCCGTAGATGAAGCTCTGCCTTTGTAGTTTTTGCAGAACAGCTGGAATAGGCAGCAAAGTGCTGCCTTCTTCTCGACAGATTAACACTCACAGTGGGGTCTTATACACAGTCAGAAAAATCCTGTTCTAAGTGGGCAAATGCTATAGATTGAAGCTTCGGGCACACTGATAATGGGTACTTTACTATCTGCCAAGTCTCAAAGGCTGGTATCAAGTCAGCTGCTTTGCCATTCAAAAAGTTAGACTACATTCAGTTTCTCTGTTCTTCAGCAGATATAGTTAGACTCTAAAGGATAAAGTTATAGGAGAGAGCAGGATAGCTACATCTTAGGAAGATTACACAGGAAAATCTGGTGTCTGGCTCATCTCACTCATCAAAACATTGGTCTGCAATGTTAAGTAAGACTTTTGGACATGGACTTCCCTTTGATCTTTTTTCCACATTAAGCAGAATAGCTGAAAAAAAAGTCACAATAAAAACAAAGATGTAAAGAGGATTTTTTCTAACTTAGCATGATTGTCATTTGGAGCCAGATAATACCATGTTTGGAGGACTATTACATGGAACATTTTAGAATGTTCAGCAGTGTCTCTGGTCTCTTCTCACTATCAGTAGCACACTGTCTTCACCATCATTATGACAATAATGATGATGATGATGATGATGATAATAATATCACTAGATTTTGTTGTCCACTAATGGGGTCACAGTCATCTGCAGTTGGACTTTTAGAATACTATGTAGAAACTTTTTATGTAAAGAATCAGATGGTAAATATTTTAAGCATAACAGGCTGCACACAGTCCCTAGTGGATATTTTATTTTTCTTTTGTTGAAAACATTTATAAGTGTAAAAAATGTTTAGCTAAAAATAGATTATTATAATTTCTTCTGGCAATTTCTATAAATTGGATTCTTCATCTAGCTACTGAGTTTGTATTACTTTAAGCTAACAGTTGTGTTGCCTTTCTCAGAATGCCTGAAACAAATACCTCTAAGTAAAATTCTATTAATCTTGTTTGCAATTTAATTCTATCTACTGTAGTTAAACACGAACAGCTTAAATAAAACAGAAACTCAATATCTGAGCCAAATGAGATTCCCTAGTAAATGAAAAACCACATCCTTAGTGAAAATATATCTTTTTTTCTGCTATGGAATTAAATATCCTATGAGGTTCTTTGAAGATGTGGACGTAATATGTAATACAAAGGAAATTCTCCTATCAACTTGAAAGCCAAAATATGTTTGGATATGACTGCAGAGATTAGTAAGGAAGGGAAACTTGCTGTTTGCTTGTGAACTGCCTATAAAGAAATAAAATACTGAAACATTGTTTTGAAATTACATTTTAAGGTAGACTCTATGGATTCTTCTTTACCTATTGCATAATTGTTTTACTAAGTGAGGAAGGGTCTATTCACCAAGTATTTATTTAGTATCAAGTATTTGCCAGAAGCTTTTGGTGACCTAGGATAGAATGTGCTTGGACTCTACCAGAGAACAAACACTTTATCAGGAAAATATCCATGTTTATCTTTCACTTTTAAATATATAGATAATTAAAAATAATATTTTGCTTTGGGTATCAATATACCCAAATATATATATATATATATATATATATATATATATATATATATATATACCCAATATATATATATACACACATATAATTATCATAGAAAATTAGCCAAGAAAATAACCTTATTATTCAATTAGGACATAAATAAGACTTTGGTCAATTATACTTCATTTGGATAATTTTAAAATGTTCATTTAAAATCATTTAAGCAATTTATCATATGAAAGACAGTTGAATGGAAGGCAATATCATGAAAAGAACATTAGGATATATGTTCAAATCTGTGTTCCATTTCTTTGTGTGTGTGTGTGTGTGTGTGTGTGTGTGTGTGTGTGTGTGTGTGTGTGTGTGTGTGTGTTTCATGTCTAAAGAGTGCCCTGTCTGCCTGTCAGATAGGGTAGCAGCTCTATCTCAATATATCTAAACACAGGATATGCTTATACCTTTGTAAGAGTGACAAAGATGATAGGAACATCCTAAGGACTCAGGTATACCAATTCATCTCTTTACATGGATGATTCCAGGATAAATCCAGTATTGTCTTGATTATAGCATGCATTAATTAACAGTGGGGAATTCTTAAATTTCTTCTTATATAATCATGAAAACATTTATCCTAAAGCCTGTGAGGCCCCACTTTGAAAGCAGCTGATATTAGCATCATTATTTTTCTGTTAAAAGTATATCATTGGACCCTATCCACTGATACCTAAAATCATTCCCCTGCCTTGGAGCCTTCAGTGGAAACTATTGCTGGGGAAAGTCACCTCCTACACAGTGCAGGGTCGAATTATTTACTACAGTGTCAGAGTAACATAATCATATAGTTTGCACAAATTTGAGAAAGAACCTTAGATCCAGGATCAGTGAGATTTCAAACAGGCTTTTCCTTGTTATTCTCCTAATTACATTTTAAAAAGTCAACTTTTTTTGTCATAACTACCTCCAGTCTGTTTATTTTCATTCTTTCCTTTTCTCTCACTTTTTGTTCAGCAACTAGGTGTTCTAATACATGAAGAACAATATCTTTCATGGAATAGTATTATGTGAGAAAAACATTATGCCTGGAGTGCCTTACGCAGCCCTACAAGTTGCTTCCTGCAGTTTGGCAGTACCCAGAAAACTCAAGCCCTGCTCAAGCTCTGTCCACTCATTTTATTTCAAATGAGATGCTAAAATGTACAGGAGCTGTTATGTGTAGTGAAGAGTGTTAAATGTCTGTGGTGCTCTCCTTGATGCTAATAACAAAATATGAGGATTACAGTAGCAGTGACAGTAACAACAACACTTTGACTCCCAATATCTTTTGGGAAGGACAAGTCATCATATCTCTAAGTGGAAAAAGAGGGTGGGGGGAGTGCTCACTCCCACACTTTTATATTGCCATTACTACTGAGGAGCCATTTCCTATCCCCCTGCTCCATAACTACCAAAAGTAAGGGTTGAGTTGAGTGTATAAAAAATAAAATGGATATCCAATTTAAAATCAAAGGCAATTCCCTATGTTTCATAAGTACAAATTGCTATATGCTGTTTGAACTGATTTGACTAGAGAGCCATCATCTGGAAATGAGTGTCTGACCACTATTTGGCTTTGATTTGTTTTTACCGGGACACCTAAAACATGAAAAATCATTCCAAGTTTTAGAAACAGTCCACTGATTTCAAGACCATCCTTTGACATGTAGGCAAAGCCAGCCTTTTCTCTCCAGTCCCAATCTTCTTATAATATGCTTTTGTCGTTGTTGTTTTGAATTGATTGAAAGCAAACAGAAGGAATATACTTACAAAATATCTGATGTGCCTGTTGATGATGTCTCATTAACCTTGACAGTGAATGAAACTGGTGACTGCCTATCACAGTGGCATTGGTGGTTTGTTAGAGAGGGAGAAACATGCCAGTGGAAATATCTCAGAGTGTGTGTGTGTGTGTGTGTGTGTGTGTGTGTGTGTGTGTGTGTAAAATCCAAGGAGAAACATAACAAAGTAGATCATCTACAAAAAACAAAGCATTTCCAACTGGCAAGGCTTGCTACATTCTAGTTTCCTTAAGCCTGTCATAGATCTATTACATTCTTGAGAAAGCATTCCTAATAGTATTTATCTGTATCACAATATATGCTCTGAAGTACTGAGAAAAGGAAAGCCCACTTTGATGTTGAAAAACAACCTCAGAGGGGGAAAAAAATCTCAGGACTAATGTTAATAAGGTTCTGCAATAATAGTATGTGTGGTGATTTGTGTGCCATTAGCAATACCACAAGCCACTTGATGTGAGAATCTTCTAATTCCAGTCAGTCGCCAGCCAGATTCCCCTCTTTACTAATTGCTTGTGGATAGTGTGTCAACAAACAGAGAGGGAAATTATGGAGGAAAATGAGCTTGTCTCTAGGGACACATGGTTACCTGGAGAGGAAGAGACAGTGTCCCTAAAGCTCACTAGCAGACTCCCTTTGGTAGAAGGAGGAATCTAACCTTCCACTGTTCCCAGAGACCCCACAGCAAACCAGCTCTTTCCATCATCTCTCTGGCATCTCAGCTAGGACTGGTTCCTGTCTGCCCTCCCCAGAGCAGAAGCTGAAGTAAACAAACCTCATAGCCTCCACCTAGATTCAGATGGAACATTCTCACTTTTGTTTTATTTTATTTTTTCCTCTCATGGTCTCTCCACTCTTCCATGTCTAATCATCACTCCTCAGCTTTCGCTAGGAACTTCTTGAAAGTTATCACCATTAAACCCACTTTTCACATCAAATTCCCACCTCAGGCTGATGGCACATCCAGTTTCTGTTCTGTGTTCCTGTGATATTCTCAGAGCCATATTCTGGCTCCTGATCTGTCTCTGGATCTGCCCCTCACCCACGCATTCTAATAAACCCCTATAAAAGTATATCCACCAGTTCTCTCTTTCCCCAAAGAAGTTGTATTTGAGTGGAATGAAAGTACTAGGAAAGATGAAATAACTGAATTGCAAGCACCATTTTCTACTCTCAAATACAGACATGGCTACCTTGCTCTGGGAGGAGTGGGCTGGGGGCTGCCAGTTCCTCCCCAGGGACTGCTCTTTTGGTTGGGTGTGAGTGGCTGTTATTTTCCTTACCATGCCAACTTACAGTCCTCTGACCCTTACCTACAGCCTACACCAACCTTTCCCAAAACACTTTGGGAAGGGGACTTAGAGGAAGGGATGTGAAAAATGGGGAGAGAGGAATGGTGTCTCTGAACCTCACTTCCCTCCTCCTGCATAGTATTTTGCTCTCAAGTAGTGGGAGTTTCTTGAATGTATTCTCTTGTTCCGCTTCTTCTTGGCCCAGTTATCCCAAAGCTTCCCTGCCCCCCAAGCCCACTGCGACCAAAACAAGCGCACAGTCTAAAGCAACGTGGCTGCCGCCGCCCCAACTGTTGCAGCAGCTGTGGGGTGACAGCAGAGGCAGTAAGGGCAAGGGCCCGGCCAGGACCCTGACTGGACGCTCCCTGCTTCGGAGCCTGAGAGACTCGGGGCTGCCGCTCAGGGGCGCGCAGTGCAGGGGAACCCCTGCGGCAGCCACCTCCTGGGATAGCAGAGGCAGCTTTCTCAGCCAGGACCCCGCGCGGAGCCAGCCTGGCCAAAGCAGCCTAGCCGCCCTGGGCTGCCCGCACCCGCCCTACTCTCACCTTTAAGATCAGGTCCGTGTGATGCTGGTCCAGCATGTTGGCTTTCTGGAAGGAGGTGACGATGACCCGGCCGTAGCGTCCAGGGGTCTGCAGATCCGAGTAGAGCCGGTGCTTGGAGCGGTTGACCGGAAAGAGGCTGTTGACTAGGTTGCGCTCTATCTTGGCTAGGCTGTGTTGGGGCGCCAGCAGGTGCTCCACGCTCTCTTCGACCTGGTAGCGGCTGAAGCTGGCGCCGAGTAGGATGGAGATGAGCACCGGCGCCGAAGCGAAGAAGACCGGGTGACTGGCAATGAAGTGGCCAAGCCGGGAGAAACACGTCCTCAAGCCCCTGTGCAGAACCTGCCGCAGCATCCTAGAGCAGAGCGGGCGCGGGAGGAGGGCGAGGCGCACGCTCGGCGCGGGCTAGGGCGACGGCGGCGGCGGCGGCGGCGGTGGTGGTGGTGGCGCCCGCGGCGGCGGCGACGACGGCGGCGGCGGCGGAGGCAAGACCCTGAGCTCTCCTGGAGCCACGGCACCACCATCGGGGAGTCCCGCGCCTCGCCTCGGGAGGGTCCCCTCCAGCTGGAGACACGCCCTCCTGCCCGCAGCCGCGCCTGCCCGGAGAGCCCCCCAGCTTGGCGGTCTCTGCACCGCCCCCACCCCTCCCTACCCGGGGCGCCCTCCCCACCCCCCGCCGCCTCCCGGCCCGAGGGGCAACGCGCGACACTGCTGTGTCCCCGCTCAGCACAGGCGGGGCTGGGAGCGGCCCCCGCCGCGCGTCATGACCCCACTCACCCGATCCCCGAAGCCAACGATGGGATGGCGCGGGGAGCGGCGTTGGCAGTGGCGCTAGTGCCAGTAGACTCTGTGCGCCAGCCTGGAACACGAGGACGGAGAATTCCAGGCTACACCCAATCCCCTCCTCTCAGCGCACTCCCCCTCCCCCGGCTTGGCGTGCCAAGCGCACCCCCCCTCCACGCCTCCTCCTGGGAGACTCAGAGATAAATAAAGAGATGGCCCGAATTTTTCAAACAAAAAAAGTAAGAGTTCTCCCGTTAGGGGGTAGGATGGGGGCGTCGGACAGACCCGCTTCGAGCCAAGTCTCTCCAGACCAGGAAAGAAGCAGGCTGAGGACTGCGTGCGCCCCAGCTCTTACCAGGCTCAGGTGGTGGCGCGCACTGGCTGTTGCCCAGAGGGGGTGGGGAACCGAGACGCTCGACCATGGAAATCACGCCTCCTCCCAAGTAAGAGCCATTTAAGATCGCCCCAACACTGCAGCTCCTAGGACACCACAGGGGACCGGTTTGCCTTTGGAGCCGGTCCACCCCAAATGTGGCCGAAGACAATCTTTCTCCCGAGCCCCAAATTGGGTCGTTCCAGAGTGGATTGAACTGGACAGTTCTGCTGCACATCCCTCCACCACCCTCCCCATACCGTTCCCCAATTAAAAAAAAAAAAGAGCTGATAATGAAGCTCAGTCAGTCCCTGTAGTCTGTCGCCAGGCTCCCTTATCCTGATCTGCCTGTTATTTCTCCTCCTCCTCTCTCTGTTGTCACTGGCAGGTCTGGGGGATCTGGTGTGGTAGAGCTGGTGCCGGCGCTCCTGGGGGTGTTGATTGTTTAGGAAAAGCTGGTCAGGAGTCAGTAATGAACCCTCTTCTCTCCCTCACTCCACCTCCTCCACAAAAAAACCATGTGAGTAGGGGGACCCTTTTCTCTGACTAGGAGATGTACTGGTCTCTGAGTATGTCGAGCCACAAGGGGCGCGGGGGAGCCTGAGGGGCTCTGAAGGCTTGGCAAAGTTGGGCTTGTGCTTGTGCGCGCCAGCCATGAGCTAGCTGGCAGTCACCGTGGTTCCCTTCGTACTTCCCCTCGGGAGATTTCCCCGAGAAGGCGGGCGCCAGCTTTGGCCTGGGATAGACCTGCGGCGGCGGCAGGAGCGGCCACGCACAGGTACAATTAGCGCATTTCTTTGCGCGCTCTGAGCCCCCGGGTCTGTAGGTACAAACCGAGTGGGATCTGACTCTTGGTCACTGAGGCTCCCTGTCCCGCCAGGTTGGGGGTGCAAACCAGAGCACAAAGAGGGGTCTTCAGGTTCACAGCTCCCACTGCTTGGTCTGCCCACTCCACACCTCTAGTCGGTCTATTCGACCTCTAAGTGCCAAGGGTCGAATGGGAAGTGTTGGTGGCAGGAGGCACGGTTGGTCCCTTGAGTATGGCGTGTACTACTAAGCATGGCATGCATATTAATCAAAGCCAAGGGAAGAGGGAATAGTGAGGGAGGAGGAGGGAGCTTGGGTGAGGGAAGGAGGTGTGTGTGTGTGTGTAAGAGAGAGAGAGAGAGAGAGAGAGAGAGAGAGAGAGAGAGAGAGAGAGAGAGAGAGAGGGAGAGGGAGAGAGGGAGAGAGACAGAGAGGTTGAGACAGACATGGGAGCAAGCTGTGCAGGAGTGGGAGAATGCGACTGAAAGGCATTTCCCTAATATTCTCATCCTCCTAGATTCTCCAACATCAATAGGCCCCTCTACTTCTCAAACTGAACTTGAGAACTTGGAATGTTGAAGACAGGAAGTCGTGGACCTGAAAACCTTTTTAAAAATTTTCCGTTCCTTTCCCTACAACACATCTACAATCCTTCACCAATGACTGCAAAGGCTGACCTGTCCACGCTGGGGACACACTTGTCCAGTTCAGCCTGAGCTTGATTCCTAGGTCCTTCCACCTGTCTATTGCTGGTGTTTTTTTTTTTTTTTTTTTTGTTTGTTTGTTTTGTTTTGTTTTGTTTTGTTTTTTTTTTGCTGATCTCCGTTTTTTTCGCCATGCAGCTCTCTTTTCAAAGGCTCCTCCGAGTCCCGCAGTAACCAACCCACATCCCCCTCAGTATACTATATTGCCCTTCTTAGGAAGGACATACAGAGCCTGGCTAGAAATTCCCCTGCTACAGTCCCTTTGTGCCCTTCCCCCGCATCTTAATTTCTGCTCCCTGAGATGCTGCTGCTCTGCAGCGCTTTGCTGATTCACGATGATCACGGAGGGAAAAGCCTCATTGACTTGTGTTCCTGCAAGCGCTGAGGTAGCACGAGTTGCAGCAAGGGCACCAGGGTTGGGACCCCCCCCCCAACACACCCACCCACACATACACATACACTGAGCAGTCAAGGTGCTAGAAGGCAGAGAGGCTGCCTAGAGTACTCAGTCCCACAAAAAAGAGAAGGGCGCTGGGTGGGGGTGGCAGTGGTAAATTGCGAACTCAGCTCATTTCCACTAAGCTACTCGCAGGTGGTGGGTGGGCATCTGTCAGGAGGTCTAACATCTGTCTCGGTTTCACAAACCCTGGAACAAAAGTAAAAGAACAGAAATCAACAAGCAGGTCGACTTGGGAACCTTTTAATATTGGGCTAAGCTCTTTTCATTCTGAAATCTCTGTCTTTCCAAATAGTTCCCTCACAACCTTGGTTAGCTTCCTAGAATTCCTTGCTTTTTTATGTCAGCCTTTATGCAGACTAAATATCCTCTCTCTCTCTCTCTCTCTCTCTCTCTCTCTCTCTCTCTCTCTCTCTCTCTCTCTCTCTCTCTCTCTCTCTCTCTCTCTCTCTCTCTCCCCAGTTCCAGGGCTGAACTGAAACTTAGAGCAAGAGACACTGCATTGCCCAGCTGTTCTGGGTAGGAGTGTAGCTCTCCCACACAGATCAGTTTCTTTGAGACCAATGCACTGCATTCCCATTCTTCCAACTCTATTCTTGTGTATCTCTGGGAGGGGATGGGACACGGACATCTACCTTTGCTCACTTTGATGCAGAATCAAAGCCTGATAATGAAAACTTCAACAACCTTTTATTATATACAATAGAGTTAGTATTCCCTAAGTCAAGCAAAAAGAGATGCAAAAGGGAAACAGGAAAGGAGAGAGAGAAAAGTGTGTGTGTGTGTGTGTGTGTGTGTGTGTGTTTTATACAGCATTTTCCTCCTTTTACACTTCTAGGGAAGCACTAATTCCTCCAAAGACTTTAGTTTGGATTTGGGACAGTAATACTGGAAACAGAGATTCTGTCAGTCCATTTATGATTTCCTTATCTGATTAAATATGAATGCATATTAATACTGTAAAATTTAGAAAAGAAGGGAAGATGCCTGTATCTCCTTTTGCCCACTACCTTATAAATGTAACCTCTGTTAAAAATTACTTGGATGTGTAAACACTGTCGTGAACTAAGGCTGTAACATTTATAACTATGGAGCTGAATCCTGCTTCACTACCTATCATTTATCAAGTGAATAAATTTACTTTTTATTTCAGTTTTTCTGGGAAATGGGAATAATAATAGTATCTTCTCCATGGAGTTCCTTCAATAATTTAAATAGTTTGGAATGATATAAAACACTTAAAATAGTATTTAGAGTCTAACAAACACCCAAGAAATGATAATAATTATAGTCTATTGTGTGAGAGGGAGAAGAGAGTCAGTCTCTAACATCCAGGATCTGTTCTAGTGTTGTCAGCTGGCCTTGGGGTTGCTAGGAGCTGGCCTGGTGCTACCTACCAGCTAAGCTGTGGTGTTCTTTTTGAGAACATAAACCATTTTCCAAAACGCTAATGCTAAATAAGAGCATCGTGTAATTGTAATGGACTAAGACCAAATGAGGACAACTCCATAATCATTTCTGAACACAAGACAAAACATGAATCTTGTCAAACTCAAAATAAGTGACCAAATATGTCACTACCCTAGCTAATCAAATTGACTATTGTGACCTTTCAAAAAAAAAACCCAACAACAACAACAACAACAACAAAAACACTTTTAAGATAAAGACTTATTAAGACATCCACTCATAAAACTATCCCTGCTTGCTGACTGACTTAAACTGTCAAACCGCAGAATACAAATCCATTTTCTACGCAATAATGTTTTATTGAAATGTCGCTTAGATCTCCACGGTAAAATGTAGCTAGTACTAGTGATGACATTTGGCATTCACATATATGCATATGTTTATATTTTCCTTTTCAAAAATTGAGGGTATGAGTCCCCATGTTTTTTTCATTAAAATCATTAACATTTTCTCATGTCGGTTAGTATTGAGAAAGATTTTAACAGCTCTATAGTATGCCTTCATGTGACTAAACCTTTATCAGATTTTTTTTAAAAAATAGTCTCATATTATAAATAATACTGAACTGAATATCTGAAGTTTATGTGTATAATCTATACTCTCTGACTGGCCTCTATTCGTTTTTCAGGATTAAATCTCCCTCCCTCTTTTCCTCCCTCCCTTCCTCCTTTCCTTTCTTTCTCAGACAGGCTCTCACTGTGTAGTTCTGACTGTTCTGGGACTCACTCTGTAGACCAGGTTGATGTCAAATTCACAGAGATCCTCCTGACTCTGCTTCCTGCATGCTGGGATTAAAGGACTGTACTACCATATCTTGCCAAACAGATACCTTTCTATAGGCAATGACATTCCTTTACATGTTTAGAATTGTCTTTAATACAATACTGAATTAATCAAACATTACAGAGAATTCTGTCATCTGTTGAAATCAGTCTCTAAAGTCAGGCTTGTTCAGGGATGTCCAGAATAATTGATTATAGTGTGAAGTTGGTTTTCTAAAAGAGATGTTTCTTGGCTTGGTTAAATTAGAAAGAAAGGTGTACTCATGTCATGTGAACTATTACTATCAGCCTTCAGATGCATTGCCATTTTCTGAATGAAAAACAATAAATTTAAGAAATACATAGCAACCCCACCAAGCTGAGTGAGGTCTATTGGTATAACAAAAGAGACACATTTTTTATATGTGTATGATTCTTGTAAAAAGGTTTGATGATTATACATCCAGGTTTTAAAGATGTTCTGCCAACTTAGCAGGATCTCCAGTGTCACCATGAGTCTTTAAGAGTGACCCATTATGACATAAGGAAAACTTTCATATCATATACTTTTCCTGGATAAACATAGAACTCAGTGTTAAGAGGGGTCTCTTTCCTGTATTGGTTCATTGATAAAAATATTTGATTCTATATCTGTGCCTAAATTTCAACTAGTTGTTTCAGATGGCTAGGCTAAAACCTTTAGCTTTTATGTTCTAATAGAGAATATAGTCTTACATGCTTCCTACCTTCCAAACTCACCTATTTTTTCAAGATTCTCCTAAAATCTAGGCGCATATATCTAATAATCTTTCTCTTAGCACCATACCAAGATTAACTTAACTCTTGAATAATTTTATGCAAATTATGTCAGCAAGAAAGTCATTACTATGATTGGCAATTGGGAGAACAGAGAGAACTTTTTTCTCTTGAGTTTGTAGTTTAATTGGGTTGAGTAAATACAGAGAATTAAAAATATAAACTGCCATAAAGTAATGCCAGAGAAGAATTTCTACTCCACTAATGTGTGTGGACGTATAGGCAGGACTGAATATATAGCTCAGCACAGTTGCACACATGTAGGTATATATGATACTTGGTTTGTTTCTGGCATTAGAATATCTTTAGCCCAGAGTTAGCATCTTGCTTGCTATTTTGAATTTCTTGCATATTTAATGTGACACAAATGTTTTTATATACTATTCCTGTCCCCTTAACATTGTTTTAATTTCCTAACGTCCCAGAATCTTACTTTGAACATTTAAATTCTACTTTCATATCCTCAGTAGAAGGACTTGGCAGAGAGGTTTGAGTAAATACATGTTGGTGGCCTATTACAGAGAAATACATGAATTGACCATGTAGATTGAGCATATTGTCACATTTAAACAAATGTTTTCTGAACTTTCTTTACTAGATCCAGTGATAGATGATCTTTTAAAAGGACAGTTAACAATTCTGACTTTATGTGTTCAAAATATATTTTAATCTGCATGAGAAATTTTGGCTTTAAATAAGATGAATGGGGGGTACTGATATAAAAGACACACCTTAAATTGGATGAACACATTTTAATATGAAAATAAATGTTGTCAATCAAATGAGCATCTTTTCCCTAATTATAGTTGAAGGGTGAATATTCTATAGTGAATGAGTGAATGGAACAATAATTTAGAGATGTTTTGCAAAGAACAGTCTGAAGCACTAAGCATATTGAAAACAGAAAAGTGTACACACATTTCAAAACTATTCTTGAACTCAAGTGAGTGAGAAAGAAATTGAATTTAGTGCACATACCTTTTGGTCATTGGATTGAACTATTTGAAGTCTCCCTCATTTATGTAATAATTGTAAATTTTTGAGCATCCCTTATTCTTGGGGGTACCAGAATAATATCACTTTCTTAATAACAGAAAAAGTATAATTCAGGATTTTTAGTATGACAACCTTGTTTTCTTTCATTGAATCTAAGTGAGCTACTTATCTGGCTATCTTGTACCCTTTTTGCCTTCCAACACATCCAAGCTTCTTTCATAGAATCCTTAGAGCTGAAGATTCTCTATAGATTACTTAAACCCAGGAGTTGATCACTTTTTGTAAGCTAGGTCAACTAAATTGTAAGTGAATTTAAATTATTTCATTTTCTATATATTATTTCAAATTATTCTCATACTTCATACTTTGGGGATGCATTTATCTCAGAAAGAAAACAGTTAAAGAAGAAATTTGAAATGACTAAAGTATAATCTGTTGTGTTTTAGGAATAAATGTGCAGAAAATTTATGAGAGTGAAAGAAAAGGAGAGAAGTGATATCTTATATGCTGAATGTAGCCCCACATGCTTTCAAGTATCTTCTCAGCCTATATAATTTGCAAAATTATTCTGTGCATTACTGATAATTGTCAAACACATTTTGGAATGAGAAAATTGAGGATTAAGTAAATTAACTATCTTTTCCAGGGTTATACACTAATAGAAGTATTAATAGAATCCAGAACTATCTTGATATTAAAATTCATGCATTTTTTCTGTTTTGTAATTCTGTTTTTAAGTAGAAAATTCTGACACCTTTTTAAAATGCCTTGATTGGCAAACACCCATATGTCAAAAACATCTTAGTCGGATAACATAATATTTTCTGACCATCATAAAGAATTTAATGTTATTTGTATATTTACTAATCAGGTAATAGCATTGCAAAGTAGAAGTATTGTCGCATTTCCATTAATTTTTCAGTGTTTGGATTAATTTCTGTTGTTGCTATTCCTTAGAGGAGATCTGTGGACCAACAAAAATATTGTTATGGAACCTAAAGTGTTTGCAGATGGCAAAACTTCTGCAGCTCTTGTCTGTAGTCTACCAAGGAAAAAAATCCCTTAAAATGGTAAAATGGAAAACTGTTAAGTAGTTCTAAAATACATAACAGAAACAGCAGCCAAATAGACTATGACCTTATACATGTTGAAATGCTTCCTTTGCTTGGTGATTCACTGGTAGTCATTATATTGCTAAGGGAAGTTTCTTCATTTCTTTCTTTGATTTATTGCACACAGTAAACATGGACTATTCTAATCACTAGATACATTGTCTTACATTTGAACATGGGGACATAACAAAGCAGGGGACTTTTTGGTCCAACTCTTAACTTCAGGGCGGTCTTCCTTTCATGTCTATATATTTAATCCTTTCAAAAATTGTACTCTAGAGCACAACCTAAGAACAAAGCACTTCATCCCTTCTGTATCAGAACTGTGCTGCTTCTTGCTTTAATATAAAAAAAGACAAAGTTACAAAGCATCCTGTTCCCAGTGGCTGATCACTTCTTTATAGTGAGTGGCATTATGTCACTGAATTAATTATGGTAAAATCTGATTTGCATATTAAAATATTAGAATTGTAGAAAAGCTACATCAGGATTCAGCTACCAGGATAGGTGAGGTTTGGGAAGAAAAACTAGATCTAAGGTTCCTCTCCAGACAAAGTACAAGACTTGGCATTCCAGATCTACTTAGCTTCTATCTTCAGGCATCCCCTGATTAAACTAGATGTGGAAAATATTGTCCTCCTATACATTGAAAGTTTATCATTAGGTGAATACCACTACACCCTATAGTGTGCTAACCAGCAGGGAATAAAGTAGCCTGGATAATCCACCCATGTGGTTCTTCTAACTGCTACATCACAATATTTCAGAGTTTTGATGTTAAATTGATGATTGTATTTCTAGATCTGATGGATCCAAGTCACTTTATTAAATATGAAGAATAACTTTGCTCTCAAGGTGTCCATTCACTAGTATAGTGAGGCCAAGTGGAACAATAAAACTCTGGGGCATACAAAGCTTAGGCTTCAGTGTGCTATGGGACTTTAAAGAGTGTTCTTTTAGTTCTACCTGAAAAACCAGAGAGGGGATTGAGAAGGCCTTAAAGAGGGTGTGAAAAGATTCTGTCTGGTTTGCACTGTCATTTTCATGGACTATCATGAGATGTTTACTTGTGATAATTTTCACATATGCTGGTGGATTCCTGCCTCTCTCTGTCTGAAATATTTTTAGCTGTGGAACATGCAGGAAATGCCAGAAACCTATTACCCTGATGATCAATTCTCAATGAAAGATGAAAAAAATCAAATAAAGAGCCAGTGTTAATCACCTGTTGCATAGAGAGCATGCAACTATCTAAAGATGTATTTCCTACAAGTCTTTAAATAATTCTCAGCAGAGTGAACCTCTAGCTTTCTAGCTTCCTATATCGTTAAGACACATATTTATCACATTCACTGTCTTTATTGGCTTTTCTGTTTTCTTTACCACTCTCTCTTCTTGGAATTATACATCTAAAATAACAAAGAGAAGAAAAGAAACCTACCTACATCGTCCTCTTTGGTTTGGGAACTGCCTTGGGGGTACCCAACTAAAAATAAATAATGGCATCGAAATAGAGTTTCAAATGTTAGTGGTTAGTCAACTCTAGTGAACTTAATGCAATGTAAGTTACACCTCAGTAAACAAGTATAGAAAATACAATAATTATGAGAAAAGTGTTTGGGATTGTAGCAAGGTAGAAGTCAGTGGGATGTAGAGAAAAAAGATGAATACATACATTTTTTGGGGTACGTGGAACTGGTAGGACTTACATGATCAAAAAAGAAGGTAAACCACTGCATTGTAGTTTCTGAAGATACATTATCGTTTTAGGTACACATACCATATGACAGCTAACCCCATTGTACTAATTTATCCTTACAACATTTCTCTCTTGAATTTTTTGTTATGATGAGGAAGCAAGATTCCCTGTGTTAAGATGAACCAGTGGCTTGACACATGTGAGTGGAATGTTGTGGGCATGAGAAGGAGCCATAGGGGCTAATGGCTTGATGGATCCCACAATGTTTCAGTGCTAACATCTATCAGGTCAAATTCATAGTGTGGGGAATCACAAATGAATAAAACAAAGAAGAGAAAGAGGGAGAATATATGTCCTACTTTTGATTCATCTCAACTTCCTTCATTCCTGATAATGTTCATTTTGTTCACTTGAAACAATATATTCCTAAAGTGAACAAAGACTATACTTTCTATACAAGACCCATAAAGCTGCATTCCTTAATGGCAGCTTTTATTTCTGTTGGGAAACACACACACACACACACACACACACACACACACACACACACACACTTAGATTTATCTAGAAATCAAATCAAAGAAAATAAAAGCAACATTTTACAGTGTGAGACAGGTTTGTTGACACCTGTATGGAACACTGTAAATATAAGACCATATTAATGAAGTAATATTATTCCTATTGTAAAGCACTGTTGTATTATGAGTATGTTTTTTTTTTTTCCTGCAGCCTGGCCCACTGCCTCACCAGCCCCAAATAACACACAGAGATGCTGTATTATATATAAAGCTATTGGTCTGTTATTAGTTTTTTATTGGTTAGCTCTGTCTTAAGTATTAACCCATTTCTATTAATCTAAGTATTTCCATGTGATCTCATCTTACTGGAGAGAGGGCACAGACCACTGTTCTTTCAATTCTCTCCATGTTGACTCCTCCCTACTACTTCCTCTTTCCACCTAGTCTCTTAGTCCCACCTATCTTTCTTTCTTAATGGCCAACAGTGCTTTATTCATTAAGCAATACGAGAAACATGTTTACAGAATGATATCCCACATAATTTCCTCTTTTCTGCCTAAAATAAAAAGAAGGGTTTTAACTTTAACATAGTAAAATATATAACAAAACAGTTATCAAACAAGAACCACAGTCAATAATATTTAGTTCATTAACATTTAGCAAGATTTAAAGAAAATATTCCATCATCTATCCTATCTTTGTGAGTCTAAAGTCCTTATGTAACTTTTCTTTAATCCTAACTAAGGAAAAGTATAACCATAACTATTTTTCTTCAACTCCTTCAAAGACTACAGAAAGATAACATATAAACTGTGGAAATAACAGAGACATCTTGCCTGATCAGTCACCCGAAGTTCTTCTGCAATGTTCCATCTTCAGCCTAAAGGCCATAGTGTGTCTGGCAGACTCCTCAGCAAAGCAGGAAACTTTTAACTGTCCACCTGCATTGGCAGTTTGTCAGTCACTTTTTTCTGTGTCCTACAGACTGTCTGTCAGACTCTTGCATGAAGCAGGAACCCTGTAGCAATGTCCATTTTGTATCAGCAGTCACTTTCCTGTGGGTCCTGCATGTCCAGTTTAGATAGCATAAAGTCGAACAGTCCAGACAAGAGCAGTATCTTGTCCAAATGGTTAGTCTTGCCATTTTGAAAGCAAACTCCATAACACGTTTCTTCAAGGTCCATCTTCCTTTCTGGTGTAGGTGGTGTTGCCAGGAGCAGTTATGTATCACTGTTAAGAAAAACTCTAAACCATTTTAAATGCCATATTCCGTAGGTCTTTGAAAGGTTTGAAAAATGCCTACCCATCTCAAATATATGTCTGTGTATCTTGAAAATCTAATTAACTTAACTTTAAGTTTTGACTATCATAGGTCAATCTCTGATAAATTATATTTCTAAATGAGCTATATAAACATCATACCAAAATAAGCGAGAAATATACATATCACAAAATTAACCTTAAATTTGTATTAATAAATGAAAATCTATTCCAAAACAAAGTATTCATTTCTAATACCATAATCCCCATTTTACCTTTAAAAAGATATTGGTTGTGGTCATTAACCATTTATAACCATCACTATTTAAATGAAAATATACATTTATAAACAATATTTGGGAAGTTGGGTGTTGTTCTTTCCAAACTTCTTCTTGCTGGTAGGGGGCACTGTCATGGGGATCCTAATAGGATACAGAAATCCTGGCTGTAGTGGTCTGCATGGCTGCCTTATCCCAACTGTTTTGAATGTTGGATCACCTGGTATACTGTTTCAGGGGGTCTGGCTTGATCAAACCATGTTAGTCTGGAAGGAATCCACAGCCTTTTATTTTCTGTTAAAAAAAAATAAAATTTCTTTACCACAGTAACCTGTTTTTAAACTTAAATTTTGGAGTCAAAGCATTTTTAAAATGTATAAATTGGATTGATCCAGCAGCATTTCTTTTAAGAGTTATTATTATTTCCTCAGTAGTCAAATAATACAAAGACAATATAATACCGTACAGTATCCAGATTCTGTCTGTGCTTTTCATCTTTACCTGGCTTTTTTATTACTCTACTTCTTCTACTTCCATTTTTTTTTCATTTTTTGAGACAGTGTTTCTCTGTGTAACTTTTATCTGCTTTGTAATTAACTCTGTATACCAGGTTTACTTTGAAATCACAGAGATCTGCTTGCCTCTGTCTCCTGAGTGCTGGAAATAAAGGCATGTGCCACCACACCCAGCTACTCTCTTTCATTTTATTATACTGTTTAAAATTTTATCCTGTTTCTTTTTCTCTCCCAAGCCTACATATATTTTAAAACATACTGTAAACCTTTAGAGGTTTTTCTTAATATGAATCTGTCTTTAATGTAAATCTTTGTCTTTTTGTAGCCAGGAGTCATTTATCTGGTAAACAACAACACTGATAAAATGAAAGCCACAGTTGTTTTAGCTGCGGTCTATCCAAGATGGTGGTAGGTACTTTTACCGCCAGAATTGAGAGCTTTGTTCATTGCCTTGGTCTACACTGCCATCCAGCAGCATGTTGCCAGCTTGGAGATGTGATCACTGCCTTTACAAGCTCTCATACACATCAGTAAGTTGTTAGCAGAGCTCTTTAAAATCCCTGCGGTTTTTTTGCCACTTATGCTGAGTCAGGAAACCTCCCTTAAAGGAGCGGTGCAAGTCTCTGCTTGTCTCTAGCAAAACAAAAAAATGCTGTTACTAAGAAGCCTTGCTTATCTCTGTTCTTTTGTTTCTAAAACCCTTTTTTTAAGCTTTCATTAAGTTTAAATGGCAGTTCTCAGGTCCACGTTTGGTGCCATTGTTTTTATGAGTAGTTTTTTCCGTGCCGGTATGGTCCCACAGCCACACCAGCCCCAAATAACACACAGAGACACTGTATTAGATATAATTCTGTTGGCCTGTTACTAATGTTACTTATTGGCTTACTCTGTCTTAAATATTAACCTATTTATATTAATCTAATTATTTCCACGTGGTCTCATCTTACCGGAGAGAGGGCCCAGACCGCTGCTCTTTCAAGTCTATACATGTTGACGCCTCCCTACTACTTCCTCTCTCCACCTAATCTCTTAATCTCGCCTATCTTGCCTTCCTAATGGCCAACGGTGCTTTATTCATTAACTAATATGAGAAACATGTTTACAGAATGACATGTCCCATCATTGTTGTTAGTATTTTTGTACTAATTTTTGAGCAGATGTAAGTTTTCATTTTAGTTTTTGGTTCATATAGCAACTCCATAAAGGGCTTGAACCATTTTATATTAAAAGAATCATGGTATATTCTCTAGGATATTCTGGAACTCATGGCCATCCTGTCTTAACTTTCTAAGTGCTGGCATTAAAGGCACATGACACCAGGCCTGTCTGTTGTTTGTTCCTTTTTTATTTTAGGAGATGAGGTCACATTATGGCTCTGGATGGCCTGGAAATCATAAGAGAAATAATCCTTCAGCCTTTCAAATACTGAGATTTCAGGTTTTTGCCACCACACCTGGTTTACAGTCTGATTCTTGATATGTAGTATTCTAAATTCTCTTTAGTGATGGAAAGGAATTTTTAATAACTTAAAATATAGTTGAAAATCTCATAATGTCATAAAATAAAGGAGCGTATCTAGAAACTCTACTAAATTTTAAAAATCTATTACTTATATAGATGTATGAAGAACTTTACTTAGGATTCCTAAATTTCAGATTGCTGTATCCACATCTTGCTGTGGCTGCCCAAACCTTCTACATTATCTCCAATTTGGAAATATTATTTTAGGCCATGGAGCATCAATGATGGAAGGTAGGGACCATGATGACACTATCTCATTTTACATCAAGAAGGGGGATATGGTCATAAGAAAAGGGAAGAACCAGAGAAATCTGTGAGAAGGTGACAACCATTATTTATAAGTTTTGATATCAATCAGAAACCCAGTGCTTGTGAAGCAGTAGTAGGTGTGATTTGGACTCAATTGGAGGCCTGTCCAATGTTGTTGTTTGGATGACAAATGCCCTCAAAAGGCCTATGTATTAATTATTTGCTCCTAAGGCTAGAGAGATAGCTCAATAGTGAGGAGCACTGGCTGGTCTTCCACAGGACCTAGGGTTGATTCCCAGCACAGACATGGTGACTCACAACCATCTGTAACTCCAGTTGCAGGGAGATCAGATGCTCTCTGTCTTAGTCAGTGTTCTATTTCTGTGAAGGCAGACCATGACCAAGGCAAATCTTATACAAGAAAGCATTTAATTTAGGGTTTCCTTACACTTTCAGAATCTTGGTCCATTGTATTTAGATATGCATGCAGGCAAAAACCACAGGCACACAAAATAAAATTAATTAAAAACAAAAATTTGGTCCTCAAAATATGCCTTTAGAAGGTGGTGGATCTTTGAGAGTCTAGGTCTAAACCTGGTGGTGCTGGTACACACTTTTTATCCCAGAACTTGGAAGGCAAAGGCAAGTGGATTTTCTTGGCATTTGAGGCCAGCCTGGTCTGAAGAGTGAGTTCCAATACATTCAAGAATGCACACAGAGAAACCCTGTCTCAAAAAAACAAAAAACAAAAAAAAAAAAAAACAAAAAAAAAAAAAAAAAAAAAAAAAAAAAAAAACCCAAAATGAACAAGCAAGCAAACTAAGAAAAACCCAGATGCCAGGTCTATTGGGAAGTCCTTAGGGAACCACAGGAGTGTGTTGTTGAGGTGGATTGTGGTGCTCTATCCTCTTTCCCACTATCTTTTCCTTTCTTGTCAAAAGGTTGGCATTGTGCTATGCTCTGTATTCTATGCTGTTGCAATCTAGCATGCACAACAGAGTCCAAAGCATATATCTACCCAACCTTGGACGAGAATCTCCAAAGTGGTGATCCCAGATTAACTTTGTCTCTTGTAACTTACTTAAAGTATTTCATTATAGTGGCAGCTAATTAACATATCAAATTCACATTTTCCCTTTTCCTCAGTTCAAGCTATCCTCTTCATCTTACTTCATCTTATTCTACCCTACATTTCTTCATTCAGTTTCCATCAAATTGACTAGTAGGTGGTAAACAAAATTAGGGTATAGGGAAAAGTGAGAAATGAGATCATATATACGTATTCATTCCCCTTCCCCTATTTCTTGCCTACCCTCCCCTACTTATTTTTAGCTCCATAAGTGTATTGGTTAGTTTGCTTCACCTCAAATAGTAGTACTAGTATTTTGAATTCTTTAAAAGAGCATCACCTAAGTCACAATAATGAACTTCCAAAAAGAACAATAAAGATGAAATAAGGTGGCCACAAATTCCCACAGGAAGGACTATTAACTAATATTATTAAGTGATACTGCCTAAATGGAACATTTCGGGCACTATAATATTTTATTATTAATAAGCCATGAGAGCTTAAAGAAAGGAAAGACCTTTTTATTTCTCTGGCTTGCTCTCCTGATAATCATAAAGGAATCCAAGCTATGCTTTATGATGCCAAAACCTAGTGGTCAAGCCAGTCAGTCCCCTCATAGAACAATAATCGATTACAATATTACATTTATCATCATACCACCAAAACAGAGAGTTGTTTGAAATATTAACATCCAAATCAGTCATTTTCACATTGTATGGGCATCCAAGTCAACATTTAAATAGTAATTTAAAGTCATTAATTGGAACCATGTTTGCTGATTATCTCATATAAGCAGTAATATTTTTCATTGAACAGATGGCTTTACATCAATATCATCTTAGAAATTAGTAAACGCAGATTTTTTCTAACTGTGGAAAGTAAATACATAAGAAGGGACCAAATGCAAAAGGCAACCTATATAAAAAACTCTGAAAACTGAGGCAGTGGTAATTCATTATTGGTGTTAAGACTACCTGTGAAAGAGATAGCACTTGAAAATATATGTATCAGAGGTTTTTTGTTTTAAAATTTTTATTTATTGTTCTCTCATATATTACATCCAGAATGCAATTTCCTCTCCATCCTCTTCTCCTAGTCCCTCCACACTGCCCTCTTCCCCAGATCCACTGCTCTTCCATTTCCCTTCAGAAAAGAGCAGACTCCCGGGGATATTAACCCAACACTGTGTAACATGTTACAATAAGACTAGGCACAACCCTAATATTGTACCTGTACAAGGCAACCGAATAGGAGGAGGATTCTAAGGACAAGCAGAAGAGTCAGAGACCAGTCCTTCTTCAAGTTTTTCGTATCCACCTAGTGTGCTGAAAACCTAAGGCTTTCCATAACAAAGCCCCAACCTAGGCAGCTTTAGAAGCATCCATCCACAGGGTTACAGGTTACAAGTCTGAGATGTGAGGGGGAATATGGATAGGGTCAGTTGCTTCTTCTAAGGGCTCAGAGAGGGTCTATCTTTCTGAACTTTGAACTAACTTCAATCTTTGGCTTTCTTTGGCTGATAAGTGGTGTGCCATGCTGACCTCAGCTTTGATGTTTATATTGTGTTTTCTTTCTACATGAGAATAAACATGTGCACATATATATCCATATCCAAATTTTCCATTTTAGGACACAAGTCATACTGGACTAGAGCATACAAAACTATAGTATGACCTCATCTTATCTAATTATGTCTACTTTGATCCTATTTACAAATATCTCATTATGAAATATAGGAAGTTCAGTCTTTAATATATGAATGTTATGGGGATATAATTCAACCTATGAAATCTAGAAAGAGATCTTTATGGCCTACCATAGTCTGGAAGCTAGGGTAAAAAGCACTTTGGACTTGGTGTTTGTGGGCAGAGATACATTAAAGTCAAAAGAATAAGACAGTTTTTATAAATTCATTGTCAACTGGATGCTAGGAACATATAATCATATTTTTAAAAAGTTAATGTCATTTTGATTCACACTTCCTTTAACATTTTGGAGGACAGATACTAAAAATTGCTTTACAATTTGGGGTTAAAGAGGGACCTTGAGTTGTGGTAAAAACAAAACAAACAAAACTGTTTTGTTTTTTGAGAAGGAGAGGTACAGGGTCTCATTATGAAGCCCAAGCTGGCCTCTAATTCCCTCAGCCTTGTCATCCTTGCAGCCTCCAGAAGGCTTCAATTTCAAGTGTGTACCACCATTCCTGGATGAACACATATATATATGATGCTTTGGGTCTCTTTTGGCTTGAAGATTATAATTTGAAAATTGTCTTTTTTCATTTTTGTGGTTCTCAGTCTGTCCATGAAGCTTCTCTTCCTTCTCCTCCTCCTCCTT
This sequence comes from Phodopus roborovskii, assembly GCF_943737965.1. NCBI lineage: Eukaryota > Metazoa > Chordata > Mammalia > Rodentia > Cricetidae > Phodopus > Phodopus roborovskii. Next base: position 74,837 of record NW_026126051.1, on the reverse strand, counting down.
CCTCTCACTCTCCTTCTCCTTCTCACTCTATTGTTTCACAAGGCACTATGCCAATCACATCTAAGGCTTTTCAGAAGCCCTTTCAGAGTCATCCTTTCTGACTTGATTGAAGTCTTTTAGTTGTCTGGCTTATTTGCTGTATCTTCTCCCATGTGTTCCAGTCATTTCCACCCTATCTTCCCCATTATATCACTTCCTCCTTGGGTTTAAGAGTTATATGTAGCTACCATATTTTATCTGGAAGAAAGAAGAGTGATGTCCTCTTAATTATGTCTTGAATACTTGTCTTGTAACATCATCCTGTTGTAAATAATGAATTGTGCTTTGCAAGCCTATTCCCATTTTTTAAAATATCATTTAATAAATATGTATGGGTACTTTGCCTGCATGTATCTATACGTATACAATATTCTTGTAGACCTCACAAGGGCCAGAAGAGGGCAACGGATTTTGAGCCACCATACAGGTGCTGAGAACTGGAACCAAATTCTTGTCAGGAGCTGCCGTGCTCTTAATCACTGAGCCATCTCTCTAACCCCCCTATCTCTGTCTTAAGCATCAGTGCTAGCAGTGTCTTTTTGGATATAGGCTTTTTTGTGCAGAACATCATAGTATCCGTTTATCAGAATACACCTGATTTTTGTAGACAATTTGCTGATTATTGTGATAAGGCCTTTCCACCGTTCTCTGATTAAACCAATAGTGTCTTCAGAAGTGGCTTCTTTGAAAAATATTCATTTATTCTCTCTCTCCCCCACCTCTCTCTCTCTCTCTCTCTCTCTCTCTCTCTCTCTCTGTGTGTGTGTGTGTGTGTGTGTGTGTGTTGAATTGTCTGTGCCATGCACGTGTGTCGAAGTTACAGGACAACTTTTTGAGTTGGTTAGCTAGTTATCTACGCTTGCTTTTATGGGGGTTCAGAAATTGAACTTATCTTTCAGGTTAAATGCATTTACATGCTAAGCCATCTCACCAGCCTGACTTCTTTTCTTTAGTTTTTAAAAATTGCTTTATTTTGTTTTATGTGCATGGGTATTTTATTTGTATGCATGTCTGTATACCATGTCTATGCAGTGTCTGTGGAGGCCAGAAGAGAGAGTCACATACTCTGGGACTGGAGATACAGAACCCTGTAACTTGTCATGTGGGTGCTGGAATAGAACCCAGGTCTTCTAGAAGAACAGAAAGTGCTTTTAACTGCTGAACCATCTCTTTTGATATTCTTTTAATTGTCAATCATCTCTTTCTAGAAAATGTTCATAGGAAAGCAATTCAAAGTATGTCTGCATGATTCAGGAACAATCAGAGTGGTGAATTCCTACCTGAAAGTTTGATGAAGAAAATTTGTCAGGCCACTCTTTTATTTGACACCACTTGATTTAATATTGGATTCATTTATACATGGGTATTTGATTTATGCTTAGGTATTCACACACACACACACACACACACACACACACACACACACACACACACACACACACACACACACACACACATATATATATATATATATATATATATATATATATATGAAATTCATGCTCCTTAATTCTGGTTGGAATTTTTGAAGTAAATATTTTATTATTGATACAAATCATTAAATGTTAGAAATTCACTGTGGATACCAGCTGGTGATTTTAAGGTGATAAAAGACTAAAGTCCTGATGTCATGGGGCTTGCTATCATGAGGTGGGACATAAGCAGATGTTTATTAAGAAACTAATATGTACTTAGCCTGTCTGATAACTGAGCAGTGCATAAGTAAGCCACTTTTGCTATCCCCAAAAGGCTCATTGCAAAACACAACAATTGACAGTATGTGATTAATGTATAAAGAAGACTTCACTTGCATCCTAACAGCTGATATTAAGTGTATCCACCTCAAACTGAGAGTCAAGGAGGTTCCTGGAAGGAAAAGACCACTAACAGCAATGCATCTCAGTGCCTTAAGTGCTAAGCAGTAGCATAGTGATGGAGCAGAAGTGAAATCCATAGATGGTGAGAGAATACACCTAGTGCTGGTTAAAGAATGATATTGTAATATTTAGAGTGTGAAAGTTGATCTACAAAACTGTACAGATCTAACTATTTTGTTTCTGTATACCATGGAGATTTTCTGTAAGGAGTAAGGGTGATGAAACAAGCTTGTGATCTAGGACGATGAGAATTAGATATCATCAATCAGAAGAGAATGGTTTGCCATTAAATCTGACGCCATGTAGCATGGTTATGCAAAGGGTGTCACCTGGGTTGTTGGTACATGTGTGAGGTAAAGAGTTGATAGCTGAGGGGTGGGCCTTACAAAATATACAGGTAAGAACAGAGTCATATGGTTATTTTAAGTTAGTAAAGACATACAGGGTAGAAGGGGGCATCCTTATACGCGTTAAGAAGACTTTTGACTGCAAATCATGAAACGTAACTGCCAGTGGACTTGGCAGTTATCCCTTTTCCTCTTCTACAACACGAAAGTAGCCCCTTGTATTACCTTAGTGGCTCAACATTGTCAGCGCTAGCATTTTCAATACTTTCTTGTCTTTCCCATCATTCTCATTGTTTTTAGTCACATTGTAGTCACTGTTGTACATATCAGGTTCACATTTAAGAACCAGAAGAATGGGGAAGTTATATTTCTTTCTTAATAAAGAAATCATTTCTTCATAATCACCCAAGATTTCCTTTCACAAAATTTCCTTTCATTTCCTCTTTATTTTATTTTATTTTTGTGTATGTGGTATGTGTATGCATCTGCATATGCATGTATTTGTGAAGACTAGTGGTTGATATCAAATGTCTTCCTCAAATGAGTTCCACCTTATTTTTTTATATACAGAGCCTTTCACTGAACCCATAGCTCATCAATTCAGCTCTAGTAGGTGGCCCAGGAGTTCCAGGCATCTCCCCATGCTGAGATTGCAGGAACAAACTACCACATATGGCTTTTTTAAAAATGTGGGTGCTGGGGATTGGAATTTGGTGCTTGTACTGCAAGCAGTTTACTGACATAGCAATCTACTAGCTCTATTTCTTAATGGTACATGGCCAGTCATAAATTTAGAAGAGGTTGGGCTAGATAATATTTTTTGATTCCCCAAAATATCAGAAAAAAAGATTAGAAATGAGTGTTCAGAAGATCAGAAAGGAGCTAGGTTGTCTCTCTGTGGGTGCTTCTGCTCCTGTAGAAATGCTGGGATTACTTGTGATCAAGTTTTAGGGATAGACGCAGTACCAGGAAGAGCCTCAAGGGGGAACCAAAGAAAAGGCCACTCAGCTGGAAGATACACAAATACTCATTTTCAGACTGTATGTAGCTAAACCCCACCATCATTCCTTCTCTGTCCCCTACTGAACACTCTATATTTTTCCTGCTTCTGGGAATCAGTGTCTTCTCTGGGATTCTGCCATTGGCATCTTCTCACTTTGCTCACAACTGGAGAAAACTCAGGAAGTTTTGAGCTCCTGCATAGCTATGGTAACCAGTAGGTAGGTCCCTCTGGCTAGGGTTCAAAGTGACCAGTCCCATGCCCTAGCGAGACAAAGAGGAGAGCAACAAGGAGCTTTGGTACCCAGCCATCAGTCCAAGATGAGCCAGTGTGAAACCAGACAGGAGTAGTTGTGGAATAAAAAGTAGGACTTGGCCATGAATTTGAGCAGAAGCAAGGGGAGGGGACATGAAAATGATTGGTGGGAGGAAAGCAGAGGGAAGAAATGATGTATTTGAATTTGAAAATTAGAAAAAAATTATCTGTCTCTAAAGACAAACTTGATGCTAGAATTCTTCAATTGTCTGCATAAACGTCTGAATGTTTTCTGCCTTTCCATTTAGTGTCCCTGTTAACTCACTTTTCCGAAACCTCAGAAGTAAAAGATTAAAAAAAGTTGCCTATACCATACCAAGGAGACCCTCTTTTCTTATTGCCAATGCAAGGAGAAGCCCTTCTGATAAAGTTTGTGATTCTCCTAGGAACAGTATGATTAGTAAAGAAAATAGGTGGTGAAGATGTGGAATGTGAGAGCCAAAAGCAAGAACAATTTATAGTACTCTTCTGTAGGGGAAGGGCATGCATTCTCACCCATGGTTGCTGGTGACACTGGGGATGTGTAGAATTATTGGTGAAGCTGAGAAGTAGATACTTTAAATCAAAGAATTATTTAGCCCTAGGGAACAATTTTCACCATTGTTTTTTGCATATCAGAAAACATTAAAGATAGGCATGCATGTTTATTAGAGAAACAGTAGCATTGACTCCCAAAGGATGACAAACACTGCTAACCATGGTGACAAAGGACAGAGGGGGAATTTTGTGAAAATGAATAAGTTAAATATCACCTGTTTGTAAAGTTACTTAGGCTGGAAACTTCTCTGATGATCAGTGATATTTTTCTGGCTGTTTTAATGTGTGATCTGTAGTAAGAGCTAGGTTACTTCTTTTGAATATTTCTCTTGCCATGGACAGCTTTGTAAGGCTGTTAAAGCCTGTGAGTTCTTGCTCATAAACTATTTTTTTTGTATAAAATAAAATATACAGGAGAACAAAGGAAATAAGTTATATTGAAATTCAGCTATCAAAATATATTTACAAAAGACATGTTGTGATACAATAATACAAATGGCTTCTTTATTAACACAATATATAACAAGGTTTTGCCATGAGTCTAATAACTGTTATACTTTGGAAGTAGTGATGAGTGTTTACAAGATTTCAGTTTGAGCATCTCTAACAGCTGAAATATGGTAGGAAGATTTTATTTTGTGGTGCAGCCTGCTACTTATGCTGAATCAAAGCAAACTCCAAATTGTAGATAGACATTAGAGAAAATAAAAAGGTAATAATTTCCCATTCAAGTTATACACCCATTGAATTTGACTCATAAAACTTTATCATAGAAGTGTAAAAAGAGAGCTATACTATGGTGCAATCAAGGAAGATGAGTGAAAGACCAGACATTAATCATGGGGACAGATCTGTCCTTGGTCCCAGGAAATATCCATCCTTTTCTGGGGGAAGTGACATAGAAGCTACATTCCATTTACTGGGTCTTGTTTCAATGCTTAGATAATGCCAAGTTCATAATGGTGTTGATAACTCCTTGTGTATGCATGGTATTGTGCATGTGCATGTGGAAGGCCTGAGTCTGACATAGAGTCTTTCCTTGATTGTTCTCTACAATATATCTTGAGACAGGGTCCCTAATTCAACCTGAAGGTCATTGACTCACGCAGGATGACTGGCAAAAGAATCTGCTTGTTTCCATCCTTCTACTATCCCAGTGCTGAGGCTACATGTTATGCCTCCCCATGAAGTACTATTTTACATGTCTTTGGGGAATCCAAACCCAATTCCTCAAGCTTGTACAGCAGACACTTTATTGAGACATCTCTCCAGGCCCCCAATGTTTGCATTTTTATGGCAATAGACTTTACTTTTGCATGAGATGGGAGTATTTAGACTCTGGTTTGAGCCTGGGATACTTTCTCGTGCTAATTTGCTTCAAGTTTTCTTGTTTTGACCAGAATCCGATGGCTGTTCTTAGAATGCCAGCCAGTTTAATATGTGCTTGTTTCCTACCTCAGTGCTAAATGCAAATGAAAATGTAGCATCAAATGTAGGGGAAAAATACAAGGGAAATATTCTGAAAGTCTTCTGTCTTTCTAAATATGGCACTGGGTGTGCAATTATTAGTCCATATTGAACACTCAATCAGAAGGTGACCTCAATACTTGTTCTAATCACTACTCTTATTTTGCAAACCAAGGAATAAGAATAGCTAAGAGCATGTCAAGCAATGCAAATATAATTTCCAATGGACAAATCACAATTTATCTGGACACAGACTTAGTTTGAATTTGTAAAAGTATACCTACTAGTAGCCAAATTATTAATGAATGCCTGTCTAATAACTAGCAAGGTGGGGGCAAGGAACCCCCTTAATTATTACAGGTAAAGCCTCTCTATGGAGGGGAAGTTAGACTTGAAACTAAGTGAGAAGCTGGTTGCCATGCAGAGATATGGGTAAATGCACTCCAGAAAGAAGGACTGGAAAATAAGGATGCCCTGAAATGGCAGCAAATGGGGAAGAAGGCAAGGTCAGCATGTCAGTGAGTGAAGGAGCATAGCAAAGGACAGGACTTGAAGAATAGGTGGACTCAAAGTTCAAAAGATTTGGAGCTATAGTGCAGCATTTATTTTGGTTGAAGAAGAAAATTACTCCAGGCTTCAAAATCAGAGCAAGCTGCTCCAGCAATATAATCTACCATCTAAGCCACTGTTCACTCTCTCTGCTGTATGAAGAAAGACTGTTCAGTAGTAAGTGGCAGTGGTAGGTTGCTTTGGGTGGGCTGTGGCGACTTGGACTGCTTAGTCATTTTGAGTTTCAATACCAAAATTATAAAGGCTGGGTGGGTTAAACAAGAGTCACTTCCTTCCCATAGTTCTGAAGACCATAAATGCAAAGTCAAAGTAATGGCATGTTCAGTTCAAGGTGTCCTTGCTGTGCCCTCACCTGACAGAAAAACGGTGAGCTCCTGGGGCCTCTTCTCTTTTTATAAAGATACAAATCTGCCACTGTGATCTCCACCTTTATGAGCTCATCAAAACTTAATCACGTCCCAGAGGTCCCACCTTTGAATACTATCACATTGGAAATCAGACCTTTCATGTTGGAATTTTGGAAGGAAGCATGAACAACACTTAATCCTTGAGAATGGATATAGTTATTCAGGCAGATGTTGTAGGTAGAGCCTAGTGCCACTGGGCATGCACATACAGTATTATTGCTTTTTAATGAATTGGATGTATTGTATCAGAGGGGCAAAAAGATATTAAAATTTTTGCACAGAAAGGGCAGGGAGAAGGTTTTGAGTGAATTATGGTACTAGAGTCTGCTGTGCTTGATATCACGGCCATGAAAAAATGGTGAGTGATGTGAATGTGCCTTCATCCTATGATATATTCCCCATTTGACCCTTCTCTATCTCACCATCTCTTAACTGTCTAAATTTCCTTTTTCTCAAGATCTGCAGCTAAACACCTCTCCCTTAGAAAGCAGTTCAGGGGTACATAGAGGGTAGAGTTTGGCACACACAGAACTGGTACTTGAGTCCTTATTTAACCTGTATGATCTGTGAAACTTGATTCTCTGAATCGTGTTGGCTTTTCCTCTTTCAGAAGAGATGGAAGAATTTGTCTTTGAGACATTAGACATCAAAGAACGAACTAGAATGCCTACCCAGACTTTGCCCTCACTGAACCTACCCTCACTTCAGTTCATTTCATCTCTTTTGTACTCCATGTGAGACCTAGCTTGGTGCAGACTGCCTAGTTATTCATTAAGGAACTAAATCATGTTCAATGGCCTGCTTCTCAAAGCTTGCTACACATGAAAACAACCAAGAAACACTGAAATGACTTTCTGACCCATGCCCCAGCTTCTAGTATTACTCATTTAATTGTTCTGTGGGGTAGCTTATAACTAGAATTTCTAATGACTAGCTGTTAAATTTGTGGTTAGTTTCAATTAATTAGTGGTCATCAAGAAGGCAGTACCATGTCTAGAAACATGAAAAGAGTTATCTCAAGCTAGAGTTTTCATTTGAGAAATTGAGGGCTTTCCCAAAGAGTCTCTTAGTAGGATAATAAATATGTATCAGTGTTCAAAGTTCTTGTACTGTCCCCTCCCAACTTTACCCACATGGACCTCCTTTCTGTTCCTTGAATATTTGTCACCCATATCTTTACTTATGTTATTTCTTCTAGTCTGCTTTCTGTGTAGTCCTATGTATTGAGAACTGATGGATCCAGAAATTATTTGAACTCTTCTATTGTCTGCTTTTGATAGTACTTACCAGTTTGCCTGCATTAGTATCTGTCTTTGTGAACTCCACTGTATGCTTTTATAAAAGGCAGAGGAAAAAGGCCTATTTTATTAGCTATTGAGTCCTCAGTGTTTAACATAGTATCCTATTTGTTGAAGGACTTTGATAGAGGTTGTTTGTTCTTTCAATGTGAGATTTAATCAGAAAGGACCCAGGGAAGAAACAGATTCTAACATCAGCTTCTCACAAATGGGTCTTGAGTGATCACTTTCTGCCAATTCATAACCTACTGCACCATCTATGTATCTAGTACCAACTTGAAAAGGGTTGAGATCTATACACCCACAGAATCTTGGGTTGCTATTCCCAAGTTATTCCTCAGCTCCAGTCTAAATTCTTGGTTACCAATTGCTACATGGACTAGTAGCTGTAATCAGTTGTCCAGGCAGTAATAGTGATATCTGGGTTTGAGATAGTGGAGGTTCAGTACCTCTGACCCAGGTTCCATTTTATTAATGATTTTTTCTCATTAAAATATTTTACTGGCCTGTGAACCAAAAGTATATTTTCATTATTAATAATATAATAGTAGATCTTGGTAATTGCTAATGTTTCCTACAGGGGAAATGGTAGCATATCTTACAAACATCCAAGGTCATTTAGTTTCTCCATTCCCTAAATTAGATATCTCATTGGTCCAGTTTATGAGTGGAAAAAAAACCCTTTGGGTAGCATTGAAATATTTGTTGGCCTTTTTTGATGGGTGACTCATATTGTGGTCTTGAAATAAGAATGGCTGATGGAAGAGATAGTGTTTTAGCTCAGTTGTAGAGCAATGATCTAGAAACTACCAGGCCCCGGACTTTATCCCCAGCACTATAAAGACCAACCTCAAAATTATTGTATGACAGTTGTTTGTTTAGGAGCTGATTCTAAGAAACCTTGGGAAGTTTGATGGGAAGTAATACAAGGAACAGAAAGTAACTAAATTGGGCACATTAATAATAGGGTTGCTTTTGTGGGCGATTAAATCCTACTATAGACCACTAAGATATTTTGTACAACAAGCCTCAATATTGCCCTGATCAAGGAGTCAGAAAGCTGAATGTGTATCTATATTAGTTACTGTTTTTCATTTATTGATGCACCAAATACTTGATAAAAGCATCTTAAGGAAGGAAGACTTTATTTTGTTTCACAGTCTGAAGGTACACTCTATTATTTCAGGAAGATATGATGGTAGAAGCTTGAGTTAGCTGATCACATTGTATACATAGACAGAAAGAATAGAGAGAAAATGGAAGGGTAGATGGAGAGACATGGGGAGATGGAATATATACTGACATTCAGCTTTCTGTCATGTTTTCCAATCTTGAATCCAAGCCCCTGGAATGGTGATGCCTATTGTTAAAGTGGGTGAATTTTCTCACCTTAATGACCATAACAGAGAAATTCTTTTACACACATACTCAGATATTTGTCTTCTAGGTGATTCCAGATGCTATTGAATTGATAGCATTAAATATTACAGTATTCTTCATTGGTTCATAGTCACTTTGGGAAAAATATTAACTATTGGCCTTTCTAGCTTCTCCCTGTATACCTAGAGAATGTTCTTGGGCCCAGAGAGAGCCTCTCGGGAGAAAGCCACAGAGATTTTCCTAGAAAGCCAAAAGTAAATTAGAGAACACTATGTTCAGAGGATATGGGTTGAGTGTTGTAATTGAAGAAAAGTGGCACTTGAGAGAAAGGAGCCATGTGACAGGGTTGAAGTTGCGGGGATTTTAATAGGGAAAGGGATCATAAAAAGGGGAAATGGAAGAGGGGAGATCAGCCTCTGGGCACAGGAGTAACAGCAGAGAGGAGAAAGAGGGAGAAAGAGGGAGAGGAGAGAGAGAGAGAGAGAGAGAGAGAGAGAGAGAGAGAGAGAGAGAGAGAGAGAGAGAGAGAGAGAGAAGGATGGGAGTTGGTGGGCAGGCCCCTTTAAAAGGGAACATAGTGAATATGCACAGGTGGTGTTCTTAGTGGCTGCAGGTGAGTGTATCCTGTCAGAACCCCAAGGACAGGTCAGTGCAGATACCTGAATACTAAGAATTACTGCAAAGGCTACTTAAGAATGCCTGATAAACGAGTTGGACGGTGTGGGCACAGAGCTACCATGATCTACAGGGGCCACATCTGACTGCGGCTCTTGAACTATAAACCTTTCTTATCCTTTGGGATCATCATGGAGACTCCACTATATAATCCTGATAATTCATCAGCCATTGGTGAGATGAAGCTGAAATCTCTGACCTGCTAGTCTTGCTTTTGTATTTCCTGTGACTAGTCCCCATCCTGAAGCTACTTTGGTTGCCAGTAATCAATCAAGTCATTAGCGTACAAAACTGAAATACTTTGCAAGGAGTTTATATCTTGAAAATGAAATGTGTGTGTGTGTGCGCGTGCATAAGAGAGAGGTACAGCCATGGAAATAACCTGTAAAGTTTGATTTTTTATTGAAGGCTTGCAATTTGAATTCATAATAATTAAGATAGATCTACATGACTTATATAATAAATGTCCAATACATATGCAGATATATTCAAGTACAAACAAGTAGATAAAGGACTTTCACTCTGTATTCAAACTGTTAGGTTGTAGTAGTTCATTCTAGCACCCTTTCTAGTCTACTTAGAAACTTTTAGTGTTTGGAGAACATGTTTAACACATGTTAAAATATCATAAGACAACCATTGACAATGCAAATATGAAAGGATATAAACTAGCAGATTTCCACTGTGCAGTAAGTAGTATAGTGCTTCCCTATCACCTATGAGGCCCTGGGTTCAATTCCTACCAAAACACATACAGGCACACATATATGCCTGGTAAATATATTCCTCAATTTTCAATTTTACGTGGATAGAACTGAAGAGTGGTTACAATATTAATTGCCCTATAAATTGGGGGTTATGGTGTCAAATATACTTAAAAGGCTTGTGACAAATTAAAGCTGAAAATAGTGGTAAATAATGGAACAAGTCCAGAGGTACAGAACTACAGATGTGTGACAAGTTGGTGTGCAGTGTGCACTGGAGGCCAGGTGGAGTGGGAAAGAGCAGCATTTAAGATGAGCCAACAGCCTGCCCGAGGAATTGGTAAATAAAAGAGAACCACTGTGAAACATTTGTCTTATGCTCCATTTCCTTTATATGATTTCATGGGTTTTTCTCCAACTAAAAGGTAAACTAATGCAGGGGCTGTTAACTCAAAAAAATTATTTATCATGGTAGGCCTTATCCTGCCACACAAATGTCAACTGGAATCATAAGAAAGAAAATATTTGCTTTGGCTGGCTTGTATTTCGTTTTGGTTTTGACTGAAAACCATTATTAGCATTTATTCCCAACTCTCCTCACTGCCTGTAAATCACTGAGCTTCATTTTCTTGAGGTCATATTAGCTCTGGGCATGAGAGGCTTAGTGATGCTCAGAAAGGGAAGGTAAATGCTTCATTCCATACCTGCCCACATTTAGTTTTCCATTGCTCACCTTGATTCATTACATTAATAGTTTTCAGAAGGGAACTCTAAAAATATCTAAAGATACTTACTTAGGGAGTCATTTTCCTACATTTCTTGAAATATTCATCGGTTAATATTTAATCAAAATACAGTATAACTAACACACTAGAGAAATAAAGATACCATAGAGATATAACACATAATTATGCAATCCATGCAGATAAACCAGTATGAAAGTGTTTCCAGTTTTCTAAATGACTTTAAAAAGCATGAACTCATTTCTGGCCAATGAACTATTTTGGGAAAGTGTATGTCCAGAGCTGCTTTCTTTTTACTCAAAATGTCTTTCTTTCATATGTGTTGTATTTGTGTGTCTCTGTGTGTGTTTGTGTTTGTGCATTGTATGAGCATTTATGCACATGCATGGGGAAGCCAGAGGTATCTTGCTGCTTACTTGGTTGGCCAATGAAACTTTCTCTGTTACCAAGTGGTGAGGTTAGCAATGGGTGTGCTGTCATGTATGCCTTTTATCTATATCCTGGAAAACTCAACCCATGCACAAAAGCTAACTCCTCAGCCTGACAGTCTGGTCTTCTAAAGTGCAGTTATCAATAAAGTTGTTTAATATCAAGTGCTTGGAAACCATATCTAAGTCATGGAATACAGTACTGCTTCTTCATTTTTCTTTGTGGGATTTTTGATGTCCTTGAGTATGGGATAGTTACATGTGTGTTTTCTAATGACCATAGGGGCTAAGAACTTTGTGGAACCTTCTGAAATATTTATTTAAATATATTTTCAAAAATTTCATTTATTTTACAATGTGATTACATTCTTCCTTTTCCTTTCCTCCAAACAAGGCCTCCCATGTAGCACTCTTTGCTCTCTTTCAAATTCATGGCCCCTTTTCTCATTAATTGTTTTCTATACATATATGTATATACATAAATACTTTTTACTTTTTTCAGGTATCTTTTTTTCTCCTTCTTGCATGTCGGGGGGGAAAGAAGGAAAAAGGGAAGGAGAGAGAGGGAACTGGGTTCGATATGTAAAATAAAAATTAAAAGAAAGGAAAAAATAAAGAGTAAAAAATTAAATTAGAAACAATCTTATTTTACATATCAATAATAATTCTCTCTTCCTCCCATGCCCCCCACCAACCCTCTCCCTCCCCCATCCCAAACCCTATACACTCCCCAGGGAGAGTGAGGCCTTCCATGGGGGATCATCAAAGTCTGTCACTTCATTTTGGGCAGGGCCCAGTCCCCCCGCCCCCTGCCCCGTGTACTTAGGCTGAGAGAGTACCCCCCCCGTGGAGAAATGGGCTCCCAAAGTTAATTCACACACTAGGAATAAGTACTGTTTCCACTGCAAGAGGCCCCATAGACTGCCCAGGCCTCCTAACTATCACCCAAGTTCAGGAGGCCTGGTTCAGTACTATGCTGGTTCCACAGCTGCAGCTGCCTTGCTGCAGTCCATGAGACCACACTTTCTCAGGTCAGCTATTTCTGTGTATTTCCCCAGCATGGTCTTGACCCCTTTGCTCATCAATCCTCCATCTCTACAGAATCCAGGAGATGGCTCAGGGCTTAGCTGTGGATCTTTGCTTCTGCTTCTATCAGCTACTGGATGAAGACTCTAAGATGGTATTTAAGGTAGTCATCAATCTCCTTATAGGGGAAGGGCATTTAAGATAGCCTCTCTACTATTGCTTAGATTGTTAGTTGTTGTCAACCTTGTGGATCTCTGGACATTTCACTAGTGCCAGATTTTTTTAAACCTATAATGGCTCCTTCTGTTTATGTATCTCTTTTCTTGTTCTCCTCTATTCATCCCCAGACTTAATCTTCCTGATCCCTCATGTTGTCCTCTCCCCTGTTCTTCTCCCCTTCTCTTTCTCCTACCCACCTTTCCCTTTCCTCATGCTTCCAATTTGTTCAGGAGCTCTTGTCGCTTTCTCCTTCTCCAGGGGAATATATATATGTCTCTCTTAGGGTCTGCCTTGTTTCTTAGCTTCTCTGGAGGTGTGACCTGCTTGGTCTGTATAATGTTGCTTGTATGTATGTTTTCAGGGCTGACCATTTGGTATTAGATAACCAATTGGTGTGCTCTTCCCTGGTGGAATACTACTTCTACTCTCAGGATTCCTTAGTTGACTGCAGTTCTTTGTGTAGGGTTGAGGTCTAGTGGGCTTACCCTGTCCTTTTCCAGCTCATGACTAGGCAAATCATATTGGTGGTTTTTATGGGTGTATTGACATAACCTTACAGCAAACTCCCCAGTTCTCTGTCTTTTACCAGGAATATTTTGTAGATATATTCATTGGGACTGGGCTCCATAACTCTGAATTTTTACTGGTTGTGGTTTTGTGTAGTGGTTTCCATCTGTTGCAAAGAAAAGATTCCTTGATGAGAGGTGAGAATAGCATTTATTCGTGGTTATAAGGACAAATGTTTAGATTATTGTTAGGGATTTTGCTGGCTTAGTAAAATAGTGGTAATAGGTTCTTCTCTAAGATCCATGAGTTCACTAACACTGAGTAGTTAGCTACAGTTAGTACCAGCCACAATTTCCTTCTTGTTGAATAGATCTTAAGTCAAATTATAGAGCTGTTGGTAGCATCAAGGTATGTGTGCCTCTACTGTACTTTTAGTGTTATTTTGCCATGCTGCTTGCTGTTATGCTTTATAGTCATTATAGCTAGGTAGGACTGTTGGATGCTTCTCTCATTTGGAATTATGCATGGTGCCTTCTGTTACCATGAACACTAGTTCTCAGCAAGGGTACCAATGGTAACATCAATAGACTGTATGTTTTGGGAGTCTCTTCAACACCTTTCATCAACAATTCAGAAGAGGACAATTCTTGATCTGGTTTGGGAATCAGAGTGACTTGAAGAGTTTAGTATGGTCCTTCTGCTTCTGATTTCTTTTGAATAGTTTAAGAAGGGTTGACTTTAGATCTTTGAAAATCTGAAAGCTTTCTCTTGTGAAGCCATCTGGCCATAGCATTTTTATGGTTTAAGCTGGAAGACATTTTATTGAGGTCTCAAGCTCCTCATTCTTTATGAATCTGTTTAGGTTGTTGACATCTTATTGGTTAAATTTTGTTTCATTTCTGATTTTATTAATTTTATGTTAAGTTGGGTTTTCTTTTCTTTCTTTTGGTTAGTTGGTTCAAGAGTTTGTTATCTTCTTAATCAACCAGCTCCTGGATTTGTTGATTCTTTGTGATTGTTTTTGCTCCAATTTTGTTGATTTCCTTTCTGATTTTTATTTATTGCCATCTGTCATGTTTGGATTTGCTGTTTTTCAATATTTTGAGTTGTATTGTTAAGCCATTTACTTGTGCCCTTTCTGTTTTATTAGTGCAAGCGCTTAACAGTTATGAATTGCTCTCATAGGACTGCTTTCAATGTGTTCCAGTGGCTTTGATATATACTATATCCATTTTCATTTAATTTCAGGAATTTTTTATTTCTGTCTTGATTTCTTCTATGAGTCATGGATCTATCAGTAATGAGGTGTTTAATATCTGTGTGTTTGTATATTTACTAGAGATTTGTTTGCTCTTGAAGTTTTTTCTTTGATTTGTTTTCAGAGATTATACAAGTAGTCATTTCCATCTTTTTGAATTTGTAAAAATGTGGCTTTTGTTATAAGATGTAGTATATTTTAGAAAAGCTTTCATATGCTGCTGAATAGGATGCACTTTTGTTTTTGTATGGAATATTATTTAAATGTATTTTAATTCCATTTGATATATGATGTCAATTAATTCTGATATTTCTCTGCTTAAATTTTGTTCAGATAACATGAGATTGGATTAAGTGGGGTCTTGAAATCACTTACTCTTAATTGATTGAGGTTAATCTGTATATTAAAATCTAGAAATAGAATTTTTATGAAATCAGGTGTCCCACAATTTATTGCTGATTGTTTAGTAGTGTTTAAGTGTTCCCTTAATTTAATGAAGTGTTCCCTTAATTTAATGAAGTGTTCCTTTTCATCTCTTCAGATTAGTTTTAGTTTGATATATATTTTGTATTAAGATAGCCATGTTTACTTGCTTCCTTGTTCTATTTGACTGGAATATTTTGTCCATTCCTTTACTATAAGGTGACACCAATCTTTAAATCTGAGATGAAATCCTTTTTGTTTGTTTGTTTTCTTTCTTGATTTCTTTTTTGTATTATATTTTTTATTTTACATATCAATCTCAGTCCCCTCCCTCCTCCCGTCCCTCCCTCCTTCCCTCCCTTCTTCCCTCCTTTTCTTCCCTCCCTTCCTCCCTCCCTCATCCCTCTGTCTCTCCTTCCCTCCCATGACCCCCTTAGAAGGCCTGAGATGAAGTTCTTATAGACAAGTTAGCTTGTGGTTTTTGATTGGAGAATTGAGTACATTCATTTAAAGTTATTATTGAATTGTATGTGTTAAGTGTGCTATTTTCTTGTTCAATTTTGGCATTTTTGTTCTCTGATAGTTTGTGTTTCAATAATTATGGCTTCACATTTCTTCCCATATTCTCTCTGCTGTGTTCATTTTTCTCTTAGTCAGAAATAACAATTTCTATATATTTTTAGGTTTTGTTTGTTGAACATAAAAGTTGGTGGGGACTGTTTATATTTTGGAAAAATGTTCCTTTAAGAATTGCCAATAGTTTTACGAAGTATATTAGTCTAGGATGGCCACCATAGTCATTTATGACTTGGAAGCCATTGTTCTACAATGTTCTGGCTTTCAAAGTGTCTTATGAAATATCAACTGTCATTCTGGTGGGTATTGCTTTATGTTTGTCTTGTGGGTTTTTTCCCTAGTACTTACAATACACTTTCTTTGTTATGTATACTTAGTGTTTTAACCAAGCTATGCTGTGGGCATTTTCTTTTCTAGTCTTGTCCATTTGGTATTCAGAATATACTGTCTTGGTTCCTCAAATTGTATTTTTGATTGAAATCTGAGCATATGGACTTCTTTTGTTACTTTTGAGTTTATAATGGACAGAGCAGGTCGGGGAAGAAGAAAGGATTTTCAATCATATTGGACCTAGAAGTTGGAAATAACTTGGGTGGGATGATGTCATGTGAATATTGGAGACTTGCCTAGTATATATGATGTTATTACTCATCCAAGCCTCCAGTGTGGGGTTAGATCTGGCTGAATTTAATGGTTAGATATGGCACAGGAGGGTCTTTTGAGTTGGGAGTAGAGAGGGTCTTTGCCCATGCCTAGAGATTATCCGTGGAGCAGACAAAGCAGGCCAGACTATGCTAGGGTACTGATTGAGGGACCTATGGGCAAGGGAAAGATCTGCCTGGTTGGGAGAAGGTGTGGGTGGAAATGTCAGGGAGACTCACCTAGCTAGACCTTGAGTGGGTAAGGTGTTTGTAGGTTGTGCAGAAGGGAACTGTGGGTGGTTGCAAGTAGGGTGGGTCTGACAGAAGCTTAGAGGTTTGATATGGTGCAGGCATGGGTGGCCAGACAAAACTGTTGCCCTTGTTGTTGGATCTGGACTAGATCTTGAGGATTGTGGAGAATGTTTGAATGGGGTGGTCAGGGATATTCATTAGGTTAGATTCCAGAGAAGGACATGGTAATTCTGCTTCATTTCTTTTAGTGGCAAGTTGGGCAACATTTGTAGAAATGGTTAAGAAATATGGTAGTATTTGCTCTAGTATAAGGAGTATGGTTTTTCCTCCCACTGCCAGTCTTGTCCCACCGCCGTGCCAGCCCCAATTAACATACAGAGACTCTGTATTTGATATAATGCTGTTGGCCCGGTTACTTGTTTCTTATCTGCTAGCTCTGTCTTAAGTATTAACCCATTTCTGCTGATCTATGTATTTCTCTTTACCAGGGAGCTGGCCGGCATACTGCTTTCTCCAGACTCTCCATCTTGACTCCCCTTACTACTTCCTCTTTCCTCCTTGTCTCCTAGTCCCTCCTATCTTCCTTTCCTATTGGCCAACAGTGCTGTATTCATTAACCAGTATGAGAAACATATACAGAATGACATCTCCCATCACTCTAGCATCATCACAAATTACTACTGTAAACACATGGGCAATAGATGTACTTACCAGTTGAGTTAATGTATAAAGGAATTCTTTGAGAATTCCATATATATTTTCCAGAGGATCCAGATGTAAACAATATGTCCTTTAACAAATTACATAAGAATGAGGGACTGCAATATTATCTGAATTACCTCTACTTCTTCCAAAATCAACATATTGATCCCTTCCCCAGCATTTCATTACTGATGGAAACATCTATTCTCTTTCTATATAGACAATCACCACTTTGGCAAAATATGTATGTCAGGATTTCATTAAGGGAAGATAAATCACACTAGGAATTTTAAAATGTTTATTTTATATCCCAACCATAGTTTTCTCTCCCTCCTCTCCTCCCAGTCCTGTATCCCCTAAAATTCCACCCCTGTTCTGTTTCATTTGAAAAAGTATCATGCCTCCAATGGATATCAACAAAACATGGTATATCAAATTGTATTAAAGCTGGACTGAGCAAACCTGTATGAGAAATTGGGCCCCAAAAGCCTGAGTAAGGTAACCCAGACCTAGAAAGACAAATGTAAAAGATAAAGTAAATGATAACTATGCTTCTGTTCACAGACCCATAGATGCTAGGTAACAAAAAGGGCTAAAGAGGGTAGCTGGGTTCTCCCTGGGAAGAGGAACTAGGAGAGATCTCCTGGGTCAACTGTGGAAGGTGAGGATAGGAACAGGGGGGAACCAGGTCAGGGATAAGGGGGAGAGTACACTAGAAATTTAAATTGGAGGGATTAAATATAAGAACTGTCTACATTGTGATTGGAAGGATAAAGACTAAAGGGGAAATTGAGGGATGTACTCCTTAATGCTTGCACTCCTGGAAGCTCTTCTGCATGTTAAATTGAATGGAATATTACACTTTTGATTTGACTTTAAGTATATTATTAATTGAAGCAAGTATGAAGAATATTGAGTCTTGAGAGAGATAAAAAATGTGAGTAAACATAGGTGAAAAATTCAACTCAAGCAATAGATAACGATATCTCCTTTCCAATCCCGTATAAAATGCTTGACTACTTATAAGTCAAAACATTTTTATTCTGATTATTTTGAGAGATTTAATAAGATCTGAAACTCCTGATCCATTTTTAAATTAATCAACAGGCTATAAGATTCTCTTTGATCCATATATATAAATTTATCTTAGAGGCAAAACAGATGACAATGAATTTTTTCAACTGCACAGCAATATTTGCTTAATTATACATGCTATTGTTAGAGACATTAATTTTTCATGGATTTAAAAATTTTCATAATTTTGGCAAAGTTATTTAATGAAAGCAGTACTGTGATTGTGGTATTAATATTCTCACTAGTGGCTCTAATCACCAGTGATTGGACTTCTATGTGTTTACAATTTGTGATAAATAACTCCTTTCATGTCTGAGAGTGTGTGCTTTATTAAAACCATTTCATATCTGTCAGTGAAAGATTCGGGTAAGATAAGTTAGTTCAGTAGCTGATATCATCATGTACCTTCTAGCAACCAGAATGCTTCATCTTAGGAAATGTTTATGGGCAGAGTGAAAGTAGAGGGACAGACAAGTTTGTGAGGACAGAAACAATTAGGTAGGTTGTTTGAGTAAACAATTATTTTTAAGGGCAAGAGCTGACAAGTAAACTCTTGTTTGTGACTAGAATTCATAGGCATTTATTTCCTATCAAAGAAATTAGAGGCAATGGCCAGAGAAGGTCACTCTGAGCTTTATGTTCAAGTTTTTAGGTTGATGTTCTGGGTCCCTTCAATGCCTTGGTTTTCTATATTTTCATTCTTTTCCTATCCCTATACTGGGCATATTACCTATTGTCTCTGCTTGATTTGTCTGGGCTGGTACACATCATCTTTTTTTTTTCTTTTTAATCATATTTTCTCAGAAAGTAAAAACAGTGATGGCATATGGTTTTGGTATAAGTGTATTCCTACCTCCACTTCAAATTGTCTCAGCACCACAGATTTCCTTCTAGATAAATTAGGCACTTCTGAAAACAGGATGAGGTCTTTGAGACCTACAGCTATGCTTAATTATAATATGTTACATTTACACAATGATTTAAAATATATTGTCTTCTGTAAAGGAACTTATCTCATTATATTTTAATTAAGTTGTTTACAAATCTGTCTCTTGTAATAAAATGTGAGCTTTGGAGGGCCAGAAAAATGTATTATTTCCTACCTGGCAGGTCCAGTGCCTTGCATATTAACTAGTTCATTAATAATCACTTGTTGAATATGGGATAAATCTTGTATTAGTTTTTTCACAAGATTATCAAGAGAAGTAGATGAGTATTAGAGAATCCCTTAAAAAGTCTGTTACATAGGTGGATCTCAGCAAAAGTTTTTGAGTTAAGTAGACTCTTGCAATGACAGCAAGACTAATAGCAAGTTGCTTGTAAGGGATGGAGCCATGCAATGAAGACCTTTGCTTCTTAGATGAGAACTTCTTTCTAGTTAATATACTGACAAATACCCAGAAGAGTACAAAGTGCTATTCTTTTGGTTCTTTAAAAGAAAATAATGATTCCCATTGACTACTGTATCTTATAATATCATCTTGCTAACAGAGTTCAAAACTATCACTTAAAGAACATACTCCTCCCAGAAATGTAGGAGTTGACATAAGTTCCATTCGTAGGTCCCATTCTTTGTTTGTCTACATCCTTTGTCAACTGACTCTACAGTTTGTACAACTAAGAAGGCAGCATCTATAATTCTTTTCCTTGTTTATAAATTAGCTTTATAACTTGTTTTTGCCATTGTGATATCATTAGGCCCAAGGTTTGAAAGGCCGATCAGAAGAACAAAGGGTGCTTGCAAGTAGGATTTGTCACCTTATACCTCAGCTATGCCTATGAGAGAGGTACATTACTAGATTTGCATTATGCTTTTTTTTCTTTTTCTTTTTTTGTAATGGTTTCACTAAAAAAAATGTCATGCATGTGTTACTATATTTTTGCTCTCCCATCACCCTAGTCCCCATTTCTACTAGTTTCCCTTTTCCCCCAAGCAGGCTGCTTTTATGTTAAATTCCCGCTCTTGTTTCCTGCTCCCTATCCCTTTAGTGTTAGGCCTCTTCTTTCATATTGCACTTTTCCATTTTTGTGTCACACTCATACACTCATACAGACATATGCATACACGCATGTATACATTCTACATATGGAGAAAGCCAATGTTATTTGTGTTTCTATCTGGTACACTTTCTGAGCCTAAGAGGAGAATGAGAGACATAGGGAACAGTGCTATGCTTGGGCAGATTGGTCTCCCTCCTGTGGTCTAAGCAGAATTCCTTTGCTGAGTCTATCTTGAATTAGCTGTCCCTCATTCAACATGGGCATATAAGGAGAGTAAAGTGATTGTCAGTTAAAATTGATTTGGTGTGTTCCATAAAACACATTTGTGGTAATATCTAGTTCAAATTCTGTTTTTCTTTTTTCTTTCTTTCTTTTTCCTTTGAGACAGGGTTTCTCTGTGGTTTTGGAGGCTGTCCTGGAACTAGCTCTGTAGACCAGCCTGGTCTCATACTCACAGAGATCCACCTGCCTTGCCTCCCGTGGGCTGGGATTAAAGGAGTATGGCTCCTGGCATCAAATTCTTAATGAATATTTATTGAATGAATGCAAAATGGTGATGCAAAGCCATCTACTCTCAGTTACCAATTCACTTCTGGTATTAGCTTCCTCAAAACAAGCTGTCAGATGGTAAAACACAGTAGAATACAGCCAACGTCATTCACTGGGATACCCACATATTAATGATAGCTCTGGCAAACTTAACTATTACTACGACATATAAACGGAATCAAGGAAATATTATCAACTATATTTCCTAGAAATTTCATAGAAGTGTGAAATTGAAAACAGATAGTAGATTTTGAAAAATTTGAATATCATCCACTAATATCATTGCAAGCTTTTACTGGAATGACTCATATATTTGACCTCATCAAGAAACACAATATTTCAGAAGAGAATGTTTCTCAGAAACCAGGACTTTGAGTGTTTAAATGTCATTATATTTATTTTTACTTTTGTAACTGCATAAGCATAATGTCTGACATCATCATTATTTCTTCTCAGTTATTCAATACTGTATTTATGGGGGAAAACAGCTTGTGTAATTTCAGGTACTTATTTATGAAATCAGGAATACACTAGATGACCAGCAATGACTTCCCCAATACTTTCTTGTTCTAATGTGTCTCTCTTGTTCAACTATTCTGCCTGCTTGGTGATCTCTGTTTCCTCAGCCATGAACTTCCTTTAATTCTTTTTGGATATATATATATATATGTTTTAAAAACTTCATGAGCTTATGACTTAATTACAATATTTCTCTCTTCCCTTTTCTATCTCAAAATCCTCCCTTATACCCTTTTGCACTCTCTTTTAAATTCATGAACTCCTTTTTCCAGGAAAATTGTTATTACACACACACACACACACACACACACACACACACACACACACACACACACACACACACACCTAATATAACCAGTTCAGTCTCTACAGTGCTATTTGTAGTTATGTTTGACATACTCTACCCTGGGAAAGGCTAGTTCTTCTGCTCAAGCTTTCTTCATTTCAAATAGATTTTTTGGATGGAATTGAAGAACTTTTGACTTTTTTATGATAGGCTTTCTTTAACTGTCATTGTCTTGCTCTTTGTAACCTGCTTCTGCTTTTCATGAACACTGTGTGGTTTGGAGGACATCAGTTTCTTGTATATCTAATATGA
Organism: Phodopus roborovskii; assembly: GCF_943737965.1. Classification (NCBI taxonomy): domain Eukaryota; kingdom Metazoa; phylum Chordata; class Mammalia; order Rodentia; family Cricetidae; genus Phodopus; species Phodopus roborovskii. The sequence continues at coordinate 52,705 of NW_026126051.1, read as the reverse complement.
TTAATGTTTTAACTTTTTGGAGCATCTATAGAAAATACTTTCAAAGTGATTTTGAGGTGAGCTTGGCTACGACCAGTATAGGAAGTTCTAAATTGAATCTATAGGTAAGTGAAGGTTTCATAAAATTTTCACTTTTCCTTGACAGATATGATGTCAGAAGTCCCCAGTCTTTACCAGATCATTCTTCTTTATTCTACCATGATTTGTAACTGTTTTGTAGGGGAAATAAAGCCAATATTTAAGCCACTGTCTCTTCATTTCCTTCACATCTTTCAAGTTCTGCCTTAAAATGGACAGCATGCCTCCATTTTATATCACCTCATGAGAATGAAACTCCTGAACATGTGGATTCTTATTGAACCATTTATGGTCTGTGGTTTATCTAATGTCCTTCTGTATCAGTTGTGTAATTAGGTGGCAGAGTGGAAAGAAAGTAAATATGGAGTAAAACAGGTCCAGACTCATAACTTGGCTTTTCATTTTACTATGACTTAGCCAAATAATTTTGCAGCTGTGTCATGGGAAAACATCATGTATAAAATGAAGATCAATCATAGTTTCCACTTTATTATACTTTTTAAAAGTTTAGTGATATACATGTGTATATGCATGAATTTATCATAGCACATCAAATGTATGAATTCAACATATGTAGTAACTTATTATCAGTATATATTAACTAGATATTTGCAAAGCAATGTTACAAAGAAAAATTTAGCCTAAACCTACATTTTTTCAATAAAAAGAACAGTTATTCATAATAAACATATATATATATATATATATGTGCAAATATGAGTATATAAGGTTTATGTGAAAGAGTACACAAACATGTCCACATATTAATAAACATAGCATATACATAATTATTATATGTTAGTAGATATTTTATATATTGATTTTGGCCCTGTTTGTGGTTTTCCCAGATATGCTTCTGTAGAAAACTATTAAAATGTTTTAAAAAGGTATCTTTTTATTAGTAGTATATATTCACTATAAAAAGTTATCAGTTTAATTGTACCATTTTCATACATGTATACCATGTTTTGAATCACAGCTTCACATTACCTTTCCCTGTTTCTTCTCTCCCCACAACCTGGTACCCCACAATTGTATACAAATTTCTTTGCATGGTGCTTTATGGGCAGTTCATAATAACAACAACTAGAACTCTTTTCTTGCTGATAATTTGTATTCAGTATTTTCTATGTTTGTGCCTCATTGACAACATTTTGTGTTTATCTTAAGTAAAAAAAAAATCAAAAGCAAAAGTGCTCTAAAATTCATTTTTGTATGCAAAAAGGTCAGTCATTTTCCTAAATGGGATGGTTAGAATTATTTGTATTGAATAGTCACATTTTTTTGATAAGGGACTGTTATCATTCACTTAAAGGTACCCCACAGCTTAGGCAGCCAGAAATCAAATTCAGTGCTCCTAAATGTCAAAGCTTCAGGTGACAAAGAAATTCTTTCACAGTCACAGTGTGAAATGCAAAGGAGGCTTTTACCTGGAATTTTGACTAGAACTTACATGTGAGAACAAAGAGCAGTGAGTCCCCAGTGTTTTTAGTTCAGAGTATTGCCAGTCCTTAGAAACAGCCTTTAGGGGTTGCCTACTGAGAACACTGTTTCAGTAGATCAGATGCCACAGCACTCTCCTATTTTCATACTTTACCCTTAAAGTAAAATATGAATATGGAGCATAAAGCTATTATGGGGAGAATTAGAGATTGGTAAAGCAACAACTTTTCCTTCCTTCTCTCCTCTCCATAAAACATTCAGCTGGTCTCTTCCTTCTAACAAGATTAAAGATAACACAATTATCACAATTAGAAAATAAGATAATCTCGTATGTCTTTCTGAGAGGCAGTGTCAGATGTGGCTGGCATTTCCATCCTTTGGCATGACAAAGGTGTATAGGAGTTTTCTGTGCCCAAGAAATCTAAAAAATGTCTTCATTATTACCTTAAGAGGTCTGCCAGCATAGTGTTAGAGTACCACTATCAAGTCCCCAAGGGGAAGATGCTAAGGAGGAGTGGGAAAAAGGCCAACTGAAGTTGGCTCTTTCATTATAATACAGTGATAAAAAGATATCCCTTCGGTTCCTCTGGAGAGTCTGTGTTCTGTTCTTTTTCTTCAGAGAACCAATACTTGAATTTATACCCAGGAACTCAGGTTAGGTAGATTTAAACAAAAGCAATGGAGACGCTAATAAAAAAGGATAATGACCTCATCATAATCACTAAGAAAGTATTAACAATAAAGTGAAGGGAATATATGAACAAGTTCTTTCTCATCTCTATCCTATTTGTGTGTGTGTGTGTGTGTGTGTGTGTGTGTTTGTGTGCGCGCGTGTGTGCGCGTGCTTGTGTGTGTGTTGCATGCACAAGTGCATGTACATACATGGAAGCAATAAAAAGGATGTTGAATGTCTGTCTATCATTTCTTTCTCTCCAACAAGCCTCTGATAGCTACCTGTCTCTAACTTACACAGTACTGCACTTACAGATATGTACATTTATGCTGACTTTTTCTGTAATGTGGTTGCTAGGGATTTGAATCTGGGTCCTAATGCTTTTAGAGAAAGCACACTTATTCATTAAGCCATCTTCTAACCCAGATATTGGAATCTGAAAATAGGCAATGATGATTTTTTACATTGATTAGTATTAAATAACATTACTGAAATATTATAACTAATATACAGAATTCCATAAAATATGACTCACAAAATTTATCCAGCATTTTTCACTGAAAAGAGATGTTTTTCATACAATATATTTTCATTACAGTTTCCTTTCCCCTAGCCCTTCTCAGATCCTCCACACTTCCTCATCCATGCAAATACACTCCCTTTATTTCTCTTTCAATAGACAATAGTCATTTAAAAAATAAAATAAGATAAAATAAAAGCAAGCAAACCAGAACAGGACAAAAGAAAAGGGGGGAAGAGCCAAACCCAAAGCACAAAAAAATTCACACATTATAAATATAGATACATACACATTCACACACAAAAAACACACAAAAATAAAATCAGAATACATAAGCAAAAGATCTATATGATAAAGAAATCCCAAATAAAGCATTATGAGGCAAAAAAGAAAAACAAAACAAAACAAAAAATAAAACAACAAAACCCTCAAAAATACCATTGAGTTTGTTTTGCATTGGGTATAGGGCCTGCCCTTAAATGTGATTTGTATACCCAATGAGAGTGTATTAGAGGAAACTATTTTTTACTTTGCAAGATATCAACTGGAGAAAACAGCTTCTAGGTTAGGGATGAAGACTAATTTCCTTCGCAGAACTTGCCTAGATATATGCAGATCCTGTGCATGCTGAAAAAATTGTCTGCATGTTGTCCAGCTATGAGTATTTGCATCTATTCCCATTTACTTCAGGAGCAAACTTCTTTGATGATGGTTGAGCAAGATACTGATCTATAAGTATAGTAGAATATCCTTAAGACTTATTTTATTGGTATTACTTTAGCAGAACATTAGATTTGGTTTTCTTCTAGGTCCCCGGCCTATTCAGTCTCATGTTTTTGGTCAACAGTCTATGTCAAGCATAGGTTCTATGTCATAGACTTAATTCATGTCAGATGGTGGTTAGTTACTCCTACGACTTTTTTTTGACAATATTGCATCAGCATATCTTGCAGACAGGACACCATTGTAGATACTAGGATTTGAAGTTGGGTTATTGTTTACCTTTCTCTTTTGGAAGTGTGTAGAATACCTTCTAGTATCATGAACACCAGTCAGTAGGAGTGAAGGCTCTAGGTAGGCATCTGCTTGACTTATCTGTGTTCAGTGAGTTATGCAAGGCATTGTTTTCAGCCATGGGACATTATCATCAGTTTATGGAGAGAAGTAGCCTTGGTAATAGCTTGGGTTGTTTAGGGAGATTCTATGGGGTTCCTGTGGCCAACAACTCAATTAGATATAACATATTCCTGGAAGTTTCATTTGTTAGCATGAAATTACTAGTTGTGGTTTTGTGTCGCCCAATTTTTGGTGATTCCATTTACATACATAAAATATATATATATATATTTTAAGAAGTTTCTACTGTATTAGGTTTCCATATGATCTCTCAAATGGCCCTTCTCTTAAGTTGTACTTCCCTTCCTTAACCCTCTCTTCCCTCTACATAGCTGTTTGGTTCTCTCATTCTAGTGTCCCTTCCCCAATCCTTCTATACCTGTAACTATTTCCCTGTCCTAGGAAGATCCTTCCTTCCACCTATTAGTCCCTTTTTCTATAGCTAGACTCTGTCTTATGTGGCTTGTATCCTCCATACTCAAGATTTAAAACCTACGTATAATCTAATATTTGTCTTTTGGGGTCTGGGTTGAGTCAGGATGATTTTTCTAGCTCTATCAATTTACTTGCAAAATTCATGATATCATTTTTCAAGCATCTGTTAGTATTCTATTGTATAAATACATCACAATTTCTTTATCCATCCATACTGACAGAAATCTAAGTTGTTTTCAATTTCTATCTATTACAAATATAACCGCACACAAGTGTCTCTGTGGTAAGATATTGAGTCCTTTGGGTATATTTCTAAGAATGGTGTAGCTAGATCTTGAGGTAGATAAATTTCAAGGTTCCTGATGAACCCTCACATTAAATTTCATAATGGCTATACAAGTTTGTATTCTCACCAGAAATGGATGTTTCCCTTACCCCCACGTCCTTAACAACTTAGCTGTCTTTTGTTTAATTGATCTTGGCCATTCTGACAGGTATAATATTAAATTTCAATGTAGTTTTGATTTGCTTCCCTCCAGTGGTTAAGGATGTCAAACATTTCATAAATGTTTCCCAATTTGTGTTTTCTCTATTGAAAAATCTCTGTTCATACCTATATCCAATTTTTAACTGGGTTGTTTTCTTGGTAGCCAATTTTTAGTTTTTTTTATCTATTTCAGATATTATAAACCCTCTATCAGATGTACAATTGGTAAAATTCATTTCCCATTGTATAGCCTGCTTCATTACTCAAATAATGGTATCCTTTGCCATACAGAAGCTTTTTAAATTTCATAAGATCCAGTTTATAAAGTGTTGATCTCAGTTTCTGTGTTATCAGTGTTCTGTTTAGAAAGTCTCCGATGCCAATAAGTTTAAGACTATTACCCACTTTCTCTTCTATTAAGTTCAATGTACCTGGTCTTATGATGATGTCCTTGAGCAATTTAGAGTTGTATTTTGTATAAAGTGATAAATATGGATTTATTTGCATTCTTTGACTTGTAACAATACAACTTTACAAACACCATTTGTCAAAGTGTTTATTTATGGATTCTTTATAAAAAAAATCATGTGGACATAGTTGTGTGGACTTATGTCTGCATCTTCCATTCAATTCCTTTGATTAATGTCTCCGTTTTTCCCAGTATCATGCTGTTTTTATTGCTAACTCACTGTGGTACAATTTGAGATCAGGTATGATGATTCCTCTAGCAGTTCTTTTATTATTCAGGATAATTTGAGGTATCCTATGCATTTTGTGTTTCCATATAAGGGTGAAAAATGGCTTTTCAAGTTCTGTGAAGAATTTGTGTTGCATATTTTGGTCCCCATTCAAAATTGCATTGTATCTGTAGATGGCTTTTGGTAGGATGACACTGATGGGAGATGTCATTCTGTAAATTTTTTTCTCTTATTGGTTAATGAATAAAGCACTGTTGGCCAATAGGAAAGCAAGAGAGGTGAGACAAGAGACTAGGAGGATAGAGAAAGAGGAGGGAGGAGATCCAAGATGGTGGAATGACAGAGAGAACACCAGCCCCTATCTCTGTTAAGATGAGAGCATGTGGAAGTACTGAGATTAATAGATATGGGTTAATATTTAAGACAGAGCTAGCTGATAAGAAACTAGTAACTGACCAACAGAATTATATTTAATACAGAGTCTGTGTGTTATTTGTGGGACCAGACCAGAGGGGAAAATCCTACTCATAACATGACACTTTTCATTATGTTAGTCTTACTGGCAATGTGAGATCATTCTGTCTTCTATTATCTTCAATTTCTTTCTTCAGTGTCTTAATGTTTTAATTATACAAGTCTTTTCAATTGTTTGAATTACTTTCGAGGATATTTTGTTTTGGGAGGAACTATTGAAAATGTTATTGTAATCCTTGATTTTTTATCAGGTCATTTGTCATTTGAATGTAGGAGGTCTGTTGATATTTGTGAGTTTATTTTGTATACAGCTACTTTTCTGAAAATGTTTATTAGCTGCAGGAGTTACCTGGTAGAATTTTTCAGGTGATGTATATATGCTTTCATGTTTTCTGCAAACAAAGATCTTGGACTTCTTCTTTTCTAATTTGTATCCCCTTTGTCTCATTCAGTTGTCTTATTGCTCTAGCTGAGACAGTCATTCTTAACCTGTGGGTTATGAACCCCTTGAGAGGCAAATGACCCTTTTACAGGAGTTACCTAAGACCATCTACAATCCAATATTTACATTACAGTGTATAACAATAGCACAATTATAGTTATGAATTAGCAATGAAAATAATTTTTGTTTCAGGGCCATAACCATGTAAGGAACTATATTAAAGGGTTAAAGCATTATGAAGGTTGAGAGTCACTGAGGTAAGACTTTAAGTACTATGTTGAATAAATAGACAATGAAAACCTAGTCTTGTTTCTGATTTTAGTGGAATTTCATTGAATTTCTTTCCTTTCAAGTTGATGTTGTGAATGAGCTTATAATAATTTTCCTTTATTATGTTTAGATATGTCACTTGTATGCCTAATATCTCCAGGACTTCTATCATGAAGGGGTATAAAATTTTGTCAAAGGTCTTTACTGAATCTGAAATGACCATTTGGTTTTGTAATTCAGTCTGATTATATGGTAGATTACATTTATTGGTTTATATATGCTGTGTCTTCTCTGGATCATTGGGATGAAAACTAGTTAGTCATGGTTGATAATCTTTTTGTTGTGTTCTTTAATTTTGATTTCAAGTATATTATTGAGAACTTTTGCATCTATGTTTGCAATGAAAATTTGTCTGTAATTATCTTTCTTTGTTGGTCTTTATGTGGTTTGGGTATCAGGTTACCTGTGGACTCATGAACTCATAAAATGACCTGGGGAAGGGTCTTTATGATTCCTTTTTGTGCAACGATTTGAGGAACATTGGCATTAGATCTTGGAAAGTCTAGTAGAATTCTGTGGTGAAACCATCAGCCCATGAGTTTTTTTTTTCCTTAGAAGAATTTAATGACTGCATCTATTTTCTAGGGGTTATAGGTCTGTCTAAATTACTTATCTGATATTGATTTAACTTTGGTAGGTAGTATATCAAGAAATTTATCCTTTTATTTTTTAACATTTTCCAATTTAGTATAGTACAAAATTTTAAAGTATTTCCGTATGATTCTCTTGATATCCTCAATGTCTTTTGTTATATGTTCCCTTTTATCTCTAATTGTATTCATTGGTACCTTCTTTCTGTCTTTTAAGTAATTTGTCAAATGGTTCATCATTCTTTTTGATTTTATCAAAGAACCAACTCTTCATTTTATTCATTCTCTGTATTTTTTTTTTTTTTTTGCAGTTTGTTTCTATTTTATTTATTTTACTTTCGAGTTTGATTATTTCTTTTTGTTACTCCTTTTGAGTGCTATTTTTACTGTTTTTATTTGTTTTCTAGAGCATTCAGGTGTGCCATTAAGTTAATAATATGGGACTTCACCACTTTTTTTAAACAAGTATGTAGTGCTATAATTGGCTTCTTAAAACCACCATCCTTGTTCCCCATGAGTTTGAGAATATTGTGTTTTTATTTTATTCAATAATAAACAATTTATAATTTTCATATAAATTTCTGCCTTGTATGTTTGCTTAATAATGAGTTCAGGACTTGGAGGTTACACCCCATTCTATTCTATCCTTTAGTTATAAGAAAGATTTGTACTTGTGGTATTCCCTTATGATAAGTAAAGAAAATTATGTAGGAGAAAAGGAAATTTGTCTTGTTTAAGAAGCAAGTCTGTTGAACGAATTGGTACAGAAGATCATTTCCTAAACATAATACCAATAGCATAGTTACTGAGATCGACAATTAATAAATGGGACCTCCTGAAACTGAGAAGTTTCTGTAAGGCAAGGACACAGTCATCAAGACAAAACTGTAGCCTACAGAATTTGAAAAAAAAATTCACCAACCTCATATCTGACCGAGGGCTGATCTCCAAAATATAGAAAGAACTCAAGAAGCTAGTCACTAAAATACCAAATAATCCAATTGAAAAGATTTGAAATAGAGAATTCTCAGTAGAGTAATCTTGAATGGTTAAAGACACTTAAGAAATTGCTCAACATCCTTAGCCATTAGGGAAATACAAATCAAAACATCTCTGAGATACCATTTTATACCTGTCAGAATGACTAAAATAAAAACACACCAATAAAAGTTTATTGTCTATAAATGTTTGTTTTCATTTAAAAGGACTTGGTTATATAAAGTAATATATAAAAAAGAATTAAATATATAATACACACACAAAAAATTTTTATGCTGGAGAGGATGTGGAGAAAGGGACACACACCTTCAATGCTGGTGGGAGTGAAAGCTTGTACAGCCACTTTGGAAATCAGTATGGTGGTTCCTCAGGAAAATAACAATCAGTCTATCTCAAGATCTAGCAATACCACTCTTAGGCATATACCCAACATTCATACAACAGTGATATCTGTTCAACTATGTTCATAGCAACTTTAATTGTAATAGCCAGAACCTGGGAGCAACCTAGATGCCCCTCAACCAAAGAATGTATAAAGAAAATATAATACATTTACATAATGAAGTACTACTCAGCAGGAAAAAAAAATGAAACCTTGAAATTCATAGGCAAATGGATGGAACTAGAAGAAACCATCCTGAGTGAAGTAATCCAGTCACAGAAAGACAAACATGGTATGTTCTCACTCATGTATGGATATTAGACATAGATCCAAGGATTTCCAGCCTACAATCCATACCTCCAGAGAAGCTGAGAAACAATTCTACCCTAAGAGAGACATACATGGTTCCCCTGAGAAGGGGAAAGGGACAAGAGCTCCTGATGAAACTGGGAGCATGGGTAGGGGAGGGAGGTAGGAGAAAGGGGAGGGAAAAAGAGGAGTATAGAAGAGGAGGGGAGAGAAGGACATGAGGGAGAAGGAAGATTGAGTCTGAGGAAGAATAGAGGACAGCAGGAAAAGAGAAACCTTAATAGAGGGAGCCATTACAGGTTGAAATAAATCTGGCACTAGGGAAATGTCCAGAGATCCACAAAGATCCACTAATAGTCAAAGCAATAGTGGAGAGGCTACCTTAAATGCCCTTTTCCTATAAGGAAACTGATGATTACCTTAAATACTATCCTAAAGTCTTCATCCAGTAGCTGATGGAAGCAGAATCAGAGATCCCCAGCTAAGCCCTGAGCTAATTCCTGGATTCCAGTTGTAGAGATGGAGGAGTGATGAGCAAAAGGGTCAAGACCATGCTGGGGAAACCCACAGAAACAGCTGATCTGAGCAAGTGGGAGCTCATGGACTCCAGCAATACAGCTGGGACTGACTGAATGCAGGTGTTAGTTAGGAAGACTGGGCAATCTATGGGGCCTCTGATAGTGGGTCAGTATTCATCCCTAGTGTACAAATGGACTTTGGAAGCCCATTCCACATAGAAGGATAGTCTTTCAGCCTAGACATACAGAAAAGGGCCTAGGCCCAGCTCCAAATGATGTGACAGACTTGGAAGGTCTCATCGACTTTGGGGAGCAGAAAGGGGATGGGATAGGAGTAGGTCGGGGACAGGGGAGGAAGAGAGGTAGAGGAAACGCGGATTGTCATGTAAAATAAGATTGTTTCTAATTTAAATTAATGTTAAAAAGAAAAATATCTCTTGAACGGAGTTCATCTATGTTCATTGACATTCTTCCCTGCCTTCCCCATAATAAAACAAAGATAAACAGCATTTTCGGTCAGTGCAAATTTAACGACTAGAGTTTGGATCCCTAGAACTCTCTGGCATGGAATTTTTCTATACCAGAGACAGAAAAGCCCTGGGACAAGCTGCTTGCCTAGACTTGCTTTTATCCACGAGCTACAGGTGCGGTGAGACTGAGAAAGACACTTGATATCAATTCCTAGCTTCCATGTGCATGCCTACTGTGGTGGTTTAAATGATACTGCCCCTATAGGCATATTTGCTTGGTACCCAGTAAAAGTTTTTGGAGGAGATTTGGAATTGTAGCCTTGTTGGAGGAGGTGTATCACTGGGAGTGGGCTTTGAAGTTTCAAAAGTCCATTTCAGGCCCAGTATATCTCCCCTTCCCTTCCCTCCCCTCCTCTCACTTCTTTCCTCTCCTCTACCCTCCCTTTCCTCCCCTTCTCTTCCCTCTCTTTTCCTCCCCTTTGTTCCTCTCCTCCCCTTTTCTCTCTCTCTTCCCTTCTTATCTCTCCCCCTGCTACCTGTAGATTAGAATGTAAAGATCTCAGTTACTGAATCAAGACCATGGCTGCCTGATTTCTGCTATGATGACAATGGACTAACCCTTTGAAAGTGTAAGCAAGCCCCTAATTAAACACTTCTTTTTACAAAAAAAAAAAAAAAGAATTTTCAATTTAGATAATTGTTGAAATTTGAAATATGGAAACATTAAAATTAAATAATTAATGACATTGTATTTATACATTTGTGAAAAGTTTAAACATTTTGTTTAACATTATTGAAGCTATGACTTTAAAATCCACCCTAGATTTAATACATGTAATTACAGAAATTATAACTCAAAAGTACCCACTGAGGAAAAAATGTGATAGAAATTACCAAGGGTAATTTGCAAACAAAGTTAGAATAAGCAATGTGTTTGATAAAATGTCATAAACAGAGATATTGTAAAATCTTTTCCTATTGATTCTATGATTCTGATTGGCATTTTGTTTTGCTATACTACTCTGTTAGTGATTTATTTGAAGCCAAAGGCAAATGACTAGATGATTTGTGAGGCCTACATAATGCTGCAGTGATAGGGATTAATGGTTTGCTCTAAGAAGTAGTAAAATGCATCATATCTAATAAACAAATGATACTTCTAAAAATAATTTGTGAAGCATACAAGTAAAACTTGAAATTTACAGTTAGAAAAGAAACATTAAAAAGTTAATTCATCAGCCTTATGAAAACATTGGCATTTCTCTCAATCAAAGTTTATCTAGCAGTCCTGTTGATAGGAAGCAGGTAACTCCAAGTAAGATCATTTATAAACAGTCTTCTTTGTGGAAGGAGGAAAAATTCTGCTTAACATACTGCATATTGCTGTATCACTACTTTTCAAAATAAACTTGAGTACAAGAGACTGTTAAGCCCAAATGAACCAAAATCCAGACTTAGATGTAAGTATGTGTCAAAGTCTGATACATTAAACTCTGATTGTATTCTTACATGTAACATTATAGAGACTGAGAAGGCTGTATTTATTTATTTTTATATTTAGGAATATATATATATATATATATATATATATATATGTGTGTGTGTGTGTGTGTGTGTGTGTTTGTATACACATAAAAATATGTATGTAATCCACACAAAAGAAATAATTGTAGCTAAACTAAACATGGCTAATAAAGAACTAATTTAATAAATAATTGTATACTTAAAGCAAAATTTTGGAAAAGCCAAGTGAGAGCATTTCAGAAAGTGAATGTATTACCCAGAAAGAATCTTCTTGTCTGTATGTATGTAACATATTCTATGGTTCTCCTATATTTAAAAATATTTTCAGGGTGTTCATTCCAAATCTGAGGCAAGCATATGGACATATTCAAAATGAGAAATATAACAAAGATTTTTTAATTCCTATAGAAGCATAGTATGCATGATCTTTTTAACAGCAAGTTAAGTTTTTCTAGTGACAGTTAATGCTTTTATTATGGAAAGTATTCATTAATATTCTATAAATGAGAGACATTAATGCATCCTAGCTCTGGTATATCATTAGTTAATGGTAGTCAAGGAAGTACAACATGAAGATGTGGGTAAATGAATAAATAAATGTTACAGAGGGAATTTAGAAAGAACTGGGTTGATTAGAGTATTGTACTGTCATTCATGACAATGGATATGGAAGCCTTTTTAATTATTTTACATATTAAAGATGTTATTATTACATATATATATATATATATATATATATATATATATATATATATGAAGGCTGCCAAAATAAGGAAAGCTAGAAAATAGATTTTGATTTTGTGCAGAAATTTTTTTCTATAAGTCATAATGGACTAGTTACCAACTATGGCAAAATTGAAGACTTTGGATAGTTTCTGTAACTAAACAGTATTTATTATATATAATATATGCCATAATATAATATATATTTATAATATAACTCTTAATTTAAATGATCATTAAATGACAACTTTTGCACAGTAGAATAAATTTAAGAAGGAGTCCAGAACTTATATGTCCCTTGATTAAAACCTGAGCAGGGCTTTGGGAACATATTGAGTTGTTTCCATTTTTGAAAAACATTTTGGTTCCTTCATGCTGAGCATTTTTTCCAAGTCAGCCTTTTAAAATATTTCTCTCATGTTTTCCTTAGAGTCATTTCCAGCACTTGAAAAGGAAATAACAATCTGCTAGTTTTTTTCTAGTCTGCTACCAATGTTATTATCATACAATCTTTCTTTTGCTCTTGTGTATCAGAGTAGGATGAGAATTGAAGCAATAATCCTAAATTTCTCAAGTACTTAATACAGTGAAGGATTTCTTCTATTGTTCATGTCATGATTAATCTCAAGTACACAATATAGACAATTCTACTCCATTGAGTCTCTCAGGCATTGGTCACTTCTATATGCATTTCATTGGTTATACTTGATACTATGACTCTAGTTGTAATCTAATTATATGACCAGAAGGAAAAGAAAATGTTCCATCAAAAGTCTGAAATAGGTGTCACCATTAAAGTCAGGGAGTTTTTTGTTTGTTTGTTTTTGAGACAGTGTTTCTCTGTGTAGCTTTGTAGACCAGGTTGACCTCCACAGAGCTCTGCCTGCCTCTGCCTCCCAACTACTGAGACTGTAGGTGTGGGTCACTACCACCCAGCGGGGATATTGTTTTATAGAAATACTTTGGCTTTGAAGTCTTCCTGGAAAATACCTATGCACCTCAAACTGGCATTGAGAATACAGGTTTGCTTGGCTCTAGATCTTGATCATGTCATATGGCATGATACATGACAGTGGTTTATTAATTGAGGATCATATTTAAAAGTCGCAAAGATCAATCCATGGACTTATATGTGTTAAGAATTAGCTACTGCTAGTGTGACAGAATACCTAAGAGCACCATGACATTCTTTGCTAATGATGTATTTCTAAGAACTCAGATATGTTTCTTGGAGCCCACTTGAGAGATTTTCAATCAAACTGAGAGCTATTCAAAGATGAATGACTAGGATAATGAATGGACTTTAAACCACACCAATCTATCAGCAGTACTGAAGGCCTACCTGTGGTATTCACTGTGGTGCTAAAGATGGGGATAACAAGGAATGCAATGCTTTTGCCATTATAGAATGTTATGGTGACAATGAACCAGGAAACAAATGTTTAAGAATGTTAAAGTTAACTAGTTTTGAAAAATATAGTGTTAAGTAGCTGGGAGTATTTAATAGCAGCCAAACTTCATTATATAGAATTAGAGAGATCTTTCTCAAGACAAAAGCCGTTTTAATGGAGGGTAGGATCTTATAAAAGATGCACTCATGTCAGGAAGAACATTTTAGAAAAAGTCTTTAAGGTGTCAATGGTGTTTTATTTAGGTACCATCAAGAGTCATGTACAGCAGCCTACACAACACCTGGGAGACTGAGACAGAAAGATCATAGGTTCAAGGCTAGCCTGAATTCCTCAGTGAGAACCTGCCACAAAAGCAGCAATTCAAGATTGGATAAAGCTCAGTCATAGAATACTTGCTTAGCTTGTAATAGGCCTTGGGTTTGATACCCCATCACTTTAAAAGTAACAACCAAATAATAACCTAGAACTCTGGCCCCTTCCCTGAAGCAAAACAAAACAACTCATAACTAACAACAAGATCAGTACGGCTGAAATTCATGACTAAAGGGCAGAAATGGTGAAAAGTCAAAGATGAGTAGTGTCCATTTCATGGTGTTTGAATTTTATTGTAATTGTGTTACAAAGTTGCCAGATTTTTGCTGGATATATTGAGTAGTGAAGTGACATGGCTCTATTTGTAATATTTAGAGTGCTACTCTGCCTACTGTATGGTGAATAGACCAAATAGGAGCTAAGGTCTGTGGTTTTCAACCTTCCTAATGCTGTTACCTCTTAATACAGTTCTTCAAGTTGTGGTGACCCTCAAACATATCATTATTTTCATTGCTATTTCATATACATAATTTTGCTACTGTTATGAATCATAATGTAGATACCTGTGATTTCTGATGGTCTTAGGCAAAACCTTTATAAAAGGGTTGTTTGACCCCCAAAGGGGTTGTGACCCACAAGTTTTATTTGTATATCCTTTATTTATATCTTTTCCCACTTCCCTTTCTCCCTTCATACTCCTTCCTATACCCCTCTTCTCCTCAAATTCATGACATGCCCCCTCTTTGTTTTATACCCTCTCTCCCCCTCTCTCTCTCCCTCTCTCTCTCTCACACACACACACACACACCACACACACACACACTCATGGATGTACATGCATGCATGCACACATGTTAAAAACACCTATGCAATCTATGTACTGTTTCTCTCTCTCTATCTTTCTCTATACATACATACATACATACATACATACATATATATTATTTAGGGCTAATGATTTAAGATTTGATAATTTATCAACATGTTTGTCTCTGAAGAAAACTAATTCAATTTCTCTCATCAGCCACTGATTACTTGTAACTCTTCTTTTAGGAGTAAAGCCTTTTCAAACTTCTCTCATCTACATTGTTATGCCAAATGATGTTACAAGGCAGATCTTATTTAGGCAACTATGCTATTGAGATTTAATACTTGTAGCTTCCTGTCATGTCTAGAGGACATTACCTCTCAGCAAGTGTCTTGGTCATTTGGCTATTACTTTCTTTCTACCTCTTCTGTGATTTGTCTTGAGCTTTAGTGAGCTTAAGAGGTAGAGGTTGCATTATAGATATACCAGTTGGGGTTTGGTACTTGGTGGTCATTCTTTGTTTGTTTGTTTTTTTGGCCAGTTCTGTATTAATCTTCATTTGCTACAGAAAAAAAAGCTTCTCTGATGAGAAGTGAGAGCCACACTTATATGCGGGAATAAAGATACGTACTTAGAATACATGTATAAATAATATTGGTCTAGTGAAATGCTACAATGTTCTGCTCTATGGGTAGTTGCCTAGGTTTACAGTACCAGGCCTGAATTCTCTTGTACTTAGTAGGCTTTAAGTCCTATTAGTGAGCTATTGATTACTCTCAATGTTTCAGTTCCACACTTGTGGATAGTTTGCCAAGCCAGTAATTATTGAGATTCAGAGATATTACAGCTGAGTAAGACTGCTGTTTACTCTTATCCCTTGGCATCTTTCATAGCACCTTCTGATACTATGGCTGTTAGTCCTCAAAGAGGAGGCTTTCTTATCAGTTCCAATTCTGTTCCTTCATGTCCTGTGTCTATGATAGTGGTGTCTTTGGCAATAGAAAGCCAAGGGCAATGGCCACAACCTATGTTGTTTTTGGTAGTCTCTTGGACCTGCCTATATTTTCATTACTAGCCCACACAAGAAAGGCTTCTTCTCTTGATTGAAGTTATTTATAAAAAGCATTTACTAAATTCTTTCAGATACTCCATGACAAATTGGTCAAATAAATTTCTTTATTTATTTTTCTTATTTTACATAATGATCCCAGTTCCCTTTCCTTCCCTCCGTTCCTCCCTCCCTTCCTTCTTCTCTTCCTGCCTTCCGTGCCCCCCAACCACCCTCCCATCCCATTCTCCTCACACTCTACAGGGAGGGTGGTGCCTTCCAGGAGGGGTCAAGGTTTTAAAAAATGTACCACTAGCCATATCAACAGCCAACCTGACTCCTTTTCCTATTCAGTCATCAAATTTCAGCATGCCATTTATTATCTTCACATCACAGGATTTATGTGTACTATTTGCTGCCTGTCTCACAATAGTTCAAAGCAGAATTGTATGAGGAGCTTAGTTTGTTTTGCTCATGACTATATCCTGTGGTCTTCTGACTCTTTCAATCTAGTTTATAGAAAAACAAACAGGGAAACTTATACAGATCCCTGAGAGAGTTGACATTTCATTTTTTAATCTCCATCTCCACATACACACACACACACACACACACACACACACACACACACACACACACACAATTATTATAAATTGACCTCCATTCTCTTGTGGCTGTGATTTACTAGATTAAAATATACCTTAGAATTAAAAGTCAAGACTAATTGGCAAGAAAGTTAGAGCACAGAGTTTCTGATGTTCTCTTGATTCCTGTCAAGATAGAGTGTTTTGTGTGATGTGAAGTTGTTGGGAAATGGCCTTTTGTGTTCCCATATAAGGTGGTAATGGTGAATTTTGTAGACTGTCTTGGTAGAGGCCAAATGAAGTGGAGAAAGACTTACTCTGGTGCTCTGGTGCTGTCTTTCTGAAGGGAGTTGGCAAAAAGTACTGATGAGGTATTTGGCCAAAAAAAAAAAAAAAAAAACAGGCTCATACCACCTGTCTCCAGGTCTCTTGTTTTAGCTGACTTGGATGCATTTTCACGGCTGAAGTTTGCTTACTGACCTCTAGCATGAAGGTACATGCAATTCATTGTTCAGGAGAACTTTGGGACTGATAAAGCCAGCATTGCCCCATGGTATGCAGGACCTCTTACAAGTGTTTTATGTGATATTTCAATCTATATGGACAATGAAATCACACACACACACACACACACACACACACAAACCCCAAAAACTTGTGGACAGTGACATATAAAAAAATTAGTCTAGTGATTAAAGATGCTTTATTTATGCATTCATTTATTGTTAAATCAGTAAACATGAAGACTATTATATTCAGCCTTTTGTTGTTGGTCAGGTCTAACTTGCCATTCCTAGATAAATCTCATTGTCTAGACCATTTAAGAGAAAGAGGTATCAATGCTAGTAGTAGTCAAAATGCCATTACTCTCTTTGGAAAATGTCTGGATTGACACCTCATAGATCATCTTGCTGTAATTGTTCACTAGAGTAATTGTTTAATGAAAGCTAATTTACTACTCATAGTGCTTCATCATCCATTGTTCAACCACGACTATTGGCTTCCAAAATGATTGTCTTAGGGTTATTTGCCATGTTTCCTTGATGCTGGGCAGTCTTATTCAAAGAAGAAAGAAGACAAGAAAATTGGAATGACAAGTCATTTTTCCATTATGTTAAATTTACCATTCAAAGTTATGCAATATATATTTACAAAGACACATCTTTCTACCATGACATCACTTATAGCTATAATCACTGCATTTTCAGAATGCATATTTCAATGTTGATCAGTATTTTGGATGCCAGTGTAAAGGGTGGGCAGGGGTGAACATTTCTTATCTGTTTCTACCCCTGGGAACCAGATGCTCAATGTGGATGTTTGAGTTCCCAGAGGATCCCACAAGGGTAGCTCAGAAAATTTTCTGTCTCACCTAGTTTTCTTCTTTCCTTGTATAGCCTTAATAGCCAGAAGAATGATGAAAATTCACACCACTGAGCCAGGATGTCACTATAGTGCTGTGAGTGGGTTAGAGAGGTATCGTTTTAAGGAAGTTTGGTGGAGAGAGGATTGTTAGAGGCTTTTGGCTCACTGAGCTCTGAGCAGGATACTTGTTTAAGTCATGTCTGTAGGCTAGCTTATCATCATTAAACAGGAAGAAAATAGTACTGTTCCTTCTTTATTTGTCTTAATTATGGTTTCTCCTTTAAATATTTTTTAATTTAAATATGAAACACGCTTGTTTTACATGTTATTCCCAGTTCCCTTACCCTCCTGTCCTTCACTGCCCCCTCCAACCCCCATCCCATCACCTTTCTGCTTCCCAGGGATGGTGAGGTTTTTCATGGGGAGTCTTCAAAGTCTGCCATATCATTTAGAGCAGGGACTAGGACCTCACCCATGTGTCTAGGCTGAGACAGTATCCCTCTATGTAGAATGGGCTCCCAAAGTCCATTTGTATACTAGGGATAAATACTGATCCACTACCAGAGGCTCCATAGACTGCCCAGGCCTCCTAACTAATACTCATGTTCATGGGGTATGGGTTAGTCCTGTGCTGGTTTCCCAGATATCAGACTGGGGCACATGAGCTCCCCTTTGTTCAGGTCAGCTGTATCTGTGGGTTTCTCTAGCCTGATCTTAACCCCTTTGCTCATTACTCCTCCCTCTATAACTGTGGAAAGATACTATGACCATGACAACCCTTATAAAGAAAAACATTTAATTGATGTGGCAGCTTATAGTACAGAGCTTCTGTACATTTTCTTCACAGCAGGGAACATGGTGGAGTGCAGGCAGACATGGTTCTGGCAACATCTTGATCAGAATGCAACAGGAAATGGACTGTCTTACTGGGTACGGATTGAGCATATATGAGACCTCAAAGCCCACCCATACAGTGACTCACTTCCTCCAAGAACACCACACATATTTCAATAAGGCCTTTCCTCCTAATAGTGCTGTTCCTTATGAGCTTATGGGTGCCAATTACATTCGAACTACCACATTATTTATATTTACTTTTAAATTAGAAAAGGTGACAAAATTGTCTTATTAGTATTTAGGGTTGTCAAGTAAAATACAATGCACAAAATTAAGTTAGTTCCAAATAAACAGTTTTTAGTTACATAGATATCTTCACCTTTCTCTATATATAATATGATTATGTTTTAAATAATATATATATACACATATACATGTATACAATGTGTACCAGTATTTCATTATACATATATTCTACATTTTACAATATTTCTTTTTAAAAATTATTTATTTAAATTTTTGGGATGGTAGTATTTTTAACCAAATTTTAAAATAATTTTATTTCTTCCATCTAGGTGTATGTATCTTTGCTGATTCTATCAGCCATAGATTTAAAAATCAAGACTAGAATTGAATTTATGTTAGCTGACCTTCAAATTGAGCTAGGACGAATAGCAAATGATTAAGGATGTTTATTTTTATTTCTTCTATTGAAATACTGACTTTCCCATTGAGAGTAAAAGTGGTTTTGTAAAAGTGACATATTTTAGACAACTAAGCATTTTTAAAAAAGATTTATTCATTACATATACAGTGTTCTGTCTGAGTGTATGCCTGCAGGCCAGAAGAGGGTGCCAGATTTTATTATAGGTGATTGTGAGCCATATGTGGTTGCACAGAATTGAACTCAGTACCTTTGGAAGAACAACCAGTGCTCTTAGCCACTGAATTATCTCTCCAGTACCATAAAAGTAAGTTTTATGCCTGTAATAAAATAAATTAAATTAAAGTACATTTAAAAATATTGGATTTACACAGGAATATTTTTAAGAATTCAATTTTGGGAACATACTTTGTAACAATAATGTTATAATAGAAACTTTATAAATCCGTGTACACATTGAGAGGGAGAGAGTGTTAAAAGAGATTCCTATTCCAGAAAATCCCTCATAGGGTTTTAGAATCCTGGGTTCATATGCTTTTGGAGTAGAAGGTTTAGAAAGTAAAAGTAAAGTTCAAGCTGTATTTGTTGCATGTAATTCAGTGCTGGACACTGACTCTCTGTCCCAGGGTGACAGGCAAATACTCATGTCAGCCAGATCTCCTACCATGTTTCAGAGTTGGATAATTGTAGAGAGAATGATACCTCACAGCTCGGGTGACAGGAATCTTGGCAGCCTCATAAGAAGCCTGTTAATATCCTTCATTTAGGCAGTTTGGTAGTGCAGTGGTGCATGAGGGCAGTGGCCTGGGCCTGGTTGAGAAATGTCCTCAAAAACAGTCTTCCTATGGTTGAAATCTTAAGACTGAGGTTTAAACAGTGTAAAAAGTACAATTTCAGAAACCACTATCTTTTGCTAGCCAACAGATGGTGGCTGTAATCTGAAGTGCAGACAGGTTAGAAAAGAAGAAAGTATTTGGAGCATTAGTAAAGTCATTATTTCAATAGTATGGAACATAACAGTTTCTTTGGTGATGAAGCCAAGTAAATACCCACACAATGTTAGAATTCATTGGGCTCTTTCTGTTCTCACCCCCACCCACAATCCAATAAGACTGAATCAATATAAAGAGCAAAATAAGATTCAGCAACATTTCACACAAAGGGAATTCATTCTCTGTAAAAAATATACTTATGAGCTATCTTTAAATTTATCAGTAATCATATGGAGCAGTTTTAAAGTTATGACTCCATTCTCTCTCTCTTTTTTTTGGTCACTCAGATTGTTCATTTTCTCTGTAGATTTCAGCACATGCATAGACAGGACACATAGAAAGAATAGACAAAGAAAATGAGAAATACTTAACCCATCTATAACATACATATTCTTAGTGTTTACCAGGTGAAGATGGTACTAAAAGGCAAAATAATTCAAAAGCAAAGTTTGTTTCTCTTAATACTAATTTGGGGACCTGAGAGGTAGCTCAGGGAATAAGAGCACTTGCTGCTTCTGCAAAGGACTCAAGTTCTGTTTCCAATACTCACATTGTACTGCTCACAACTGCCTGTAATTCTAGGTTTAAGGAATCCAATGCGTTCTTCTTCCTCCAAGGATACCTTCTCACTTGTATGTATACACCTCCTCACATTTATACACAATCAAAAAGAAAGTCATTTATAAGGAAAGAAAAAAAAAAGAGTATTTTCTTTTCTTCCTGATAATGTTGAAGGTTTATATGCAATGAGTCATATAAAAAGAGGAGATCCTCATGAATTTATAGGCCCTTCTAGTAGAATTTCCCCTCCCCCATTCAGTGTTGCTCTTATGGAAGTTATTCCATGAATTACCAGAAACTTCTCACTTAACCATGGTAATAATACTCTCCACAAACATTATCTCATTGATTCTTCTAAATTCCTAATGGGATAAGTATGGGCAACAGATAATTATGCTCAATTTCATAAAATATGAAAGCAAACATTTAACTAAAATGTAAAGTATTAGCTGTGAACAACCTCCCAGAATCCCATTGATGTCCTCTTTGGCTTTTGTTATCCTTTACAACAGGAACTTGGTCTTTTATCATGTGCAAATAAAAGATTTATCAAATGTGTTGAGACTAAATGAAAGAACTACTACAACAAGTTATAGATATATTGTTTGATTAGTGCTATATTTAAACAGCTAAGTGTTTATTTTCTTCTCCTTCCTATTGTAAGACATGGGACTTTACTTTCCTCCTGAATAACCAAGATAATTAGAACTGTGATACTTGACTAGAGTAGCAAATTGCCAACAACTTTTGTTTGCCTTTATCTATGCTTCTTGCAAGGATATACTATATTGGCTTTCAGAATGTGCATGTGCTTTGGAACCATAGCATTATAGTAACCAAAGATTCATGGGGATTGCCCAGATCCTTGAAACTCCTTTTGTTTTGTGTATTACAGCTATTTGTGAAGCACTTTCTAGGAGTCAACAAGTGATCCTGTGATTGTGGTATAATCAGCATACCAAACAAAGTTTCTATGCTTGTGTTCAAGGAGCTGTTACAAACATTGATTAAATAACGAAGAGACTATATTTACACTGCACATACTGTAGGTGTCATGGAGAACAGGCATATGATATTATGATAAGGAAGAAACTCACATTGTCAGTGAACTCATTGATCATTTGCTTGAAACAAGTACCAAGGCCTGATGTGTCAGTGGAAAGTAACTGGGTGAAGGGCAGGAGGAGGAGAATGTTCTAGGAAGATGAAATAGCATGTGTGAAGATCCTGAGATAATGTAGAACATGTTGAATATGACAGTGTAAAAGAGTGTTGTTTTTTGGGAAATGCACAGAGCAAGAGGAAGTTAGGTACACAATAAGATTCAAGAGGTCAGAAGAAGGTAAGCCAAAGTACACACCTGCAGCTAGTTTAAGAAGATGTATTTTCACCTTATCAGAATCTTTGCCAGTAGTGATTCCTTTTGAGGGTTTGACCATGATGGATTCAGATTTTTGAATGATTACATTTGGATGATCTTAAAATATGAAGTTTTTGGGTGAAGAGTTTGGATGGTGGCTATGTGAGAAGGTGCTGAGAGGCTAGTTTAAATTTGCAAGGATCATTTATTTTTCTGCATTTTTATTTGTTTGCTTATTAGCTTATTTATTTTCACATCCTGCCTGCAGTTTGTCCCCTCTCCTCTCTTCCCAAATGCTACTCCCCCCCCACTATCCACTCCTCTCATGGATATCAACCAGCCATGGTAAATCAAGTTACAGTGAGACTAGGTATCTCCTCTCCTATTAAGGTTGGATGAGATAACTCAGTAGTAGGAAAGGGTCATAAAAAACACAGTTGGAACCCACCCTGCTGTTAACCATTCCTATTGCTAGATGTGGGGTGGGAGGTGTTGGGGGCAACAGGAGTGATCAGGTAGGAGGTCTAAAGTGGGGAAGAGTAGTAGGAGTGATAACTGAAATCTGGGGGCATCACTGGGACAAGGTTGAAACCTAGTACAATGGAAACTCTAAGGAATCTATGAGGGTAATTCATAGCCAAGACTAAGAACCACTGATCTGTTATATCTACCAAACATGAAGGTTTAAAGGCACACTGTCAAAGCCTGGATGAGCTCATTAGAGATGTAATATTTAAGAGCTACAGGGATCATCTACACTGTCTCACAGATAATGCCAATATTTATTGTTTCAATAGTTAGCTTGCTTTCTGCAAAGGGGTTGAGGTGGGGTTAGTGCCAAATGCTGGCTCTCTCATTTTCTTTTCTCCTTTGCTTTGACCCTGATTTCTCCAAGGTTCAGCAAAGTGATATACAAACCAATAACTGGGACTGAGGAACGTGTTGCCAAGTGTTGTTAATTATTAATGAAATTAATTTGCATCAAACCAGAGGGGATTAGAGTGGCTTGAGATGAATAGAAAGTTCTTGATAAGGCTTTTTCCTATTCCCAGGTGACTAGAATGATGTGTTCACATAGGGGCACATTAATTTAATAGAAACACTTCTCCCCGGTACAGCTCAGAGCTGGATGTGAGTCTCTGAGTCCAGCTCAAGGATAGCAGTTTCATAAGCAATTTTTGCATATGTGGCCATGGTGAACTGAAGTGACATGATCATGATATTTCTGGTTGATAAAATGATTTAACCATACCTCAGAGTCAAATATCTTCTCACAGCATGAACACAAAGCAGTAGGGACAGAAAAGGACCTTGCTATTAGATACAGACAGACTTCACCTCATTTCAAACACCAGTTAATTTTTCCTTATTGAATCACTTAATCTCCCAGAGACTTGGATTCCTTCATCTATAGAATGGGATAATCATACATGCCTCAAGGACTGCATGCAAGTACTCAGAGTCAGCACCCAGTAAATAGCAGCTATTATTGTACATGATGCTGTGAGACTGCTGAGAGCATACCTATGTGGTAGAAAATAGTAATGGAGAGAAGGTGATGCTCTGAAGCTAGTCTTCCAACAGATGGCAGGCCCATATTGAAAATGGAAATGATTCCTGCTGCTACACAGCCAAAGAGCTTTGTGTCTGTATATATGAGAAAGGAAAAAAGAGAAAGACTGACTACCAGAATTTTCTATTACTTCATTATAAACACATATACCAAAAGGCACACAAATGTAACAAGAAAGTAAGAAAAGGTAACTATGCTTTAAGACTGATGTAGAGGTCATGTTAGCTCAGCAGGGCCTTGTGGACACAGGAATATTAAAAGTGGGAATTCCCTGAGGAGTATCCCTACTGAAAGGAATATCACCTAGGTGGCCATTATGGTCCTTGTCATTACAATGTTGTTTGGTTACAGCTGACTACAGCATGGATGCCCTTTTAGCCTATACTGCTCAAATTTTAAAATATAGTTCAAACATTATCACTTATAGAATTTTCTAACTATTTAGGCCATTGGAATAGAACTGATTTAGAGAAGATTGTGATACGATGTGAAGTAGCTAAGAGGTAAACTACTTATGCTATCCACAGCCTAGATGCCTACTGATATGCATATGAGTGAAACATTTATTAGCATTTATTTGTTTAATACATTGAGCTCACGATTCCTCATGAGCAGACTTTTTCCATAGCCCATCAATGGGAATATGATTATTTTTCACATTATCCAGAGGAAAAAAATGAAACATCACTTAAAAAACTGCCAAAACTGGAAATAGGTTTATATCTTTGTTTCTGAGCTCATGCTCTTACCTTTCTCCTATAGATCTTCATTTATGGACAACAGTATCTATATGACACGAAGGCTGGGGATCTACTTTGTTGTTAAATACAAACTGTAACCAGAATGAATGCAGCACTGGGTTTTGTATGCATTTTTTTTTGTATTCAGTGATTTAGACTAGATTATTACAAGTAATGAAAATACTACTATTGTTCAACTGATAGCAAGTAAATTATTTTGTGATTATAAGGTCATTTTTTCATAACTAAACAACATCTAATTCAATTAAAAAATTCTGTAGCCTGAGATCATATAATAAACATTGGCAAAACACTTGCTATTTTTTAAGATACCCAGGTCATTAACTGCTTAGTTTAAATACTCCTTCTTAAGTGGTTGTGTAATAGAATAATCTGTGGTTTAGGAAGGAGTACAGGAAACCCTAGGAAGTTAATACACACCCAAGATTTTCACTGAAAGAGGGAAAGCAGATTCAAAATTCAGCATCCCTAACCACTCATTCAAGTAGTTCCTTGCTTAAGGGAAATAACTTCCGGTTGTGTATATTACTAACCTCTTTCAAAATTTGAACTATTTTCCCATTAGAGTTAGATTTATATAAATTAATTACTACCCTCAATGTAATGTTCCTGTAATTTTAATAAGGTAGATTCCCATCAATTTATTCAAAATCGAAAATATATTGCATTAGTGCATGTGTCTGGTGTGTGTGTGAGTGTGTGTGTGTATGTGTGTGTGTGTTACATGCCTATGTATACCACAGCATTCATGTGAGGTCAGAGAACTACATTTTTAGAATTTTTCTCCTTCTACTATATTGGTCCAAGGGATTGAACTCAGTTTGTGGGGCTTCTCTTCTGGAAATAAAACCTGGGTCACAGAGCACTTAGATTGGAAGACTACACATAGGTAATAGCCACTATGTAGGAGTAGGGAAAGTTGTGATAAACACATATACCAAAGAGATTAGATGTAGCTGAGATACACAAAGCTTGGCACTGCTTGGAAAATACTCCTATTGTCTCAGACTCTTGTCAATCAGTTACCAGTTTTCCCTTTCCAGGGTGCCTCAAAAGCTGAGCAATTACAAATTTAGTACTAAGCCAGGTGGTGGTGGTGCACTCCTATAAAACCAGGACTTTGGAGGCAGAGGCATCTCTGTGCTCTAGGCCAGCCTGGTCTACAGAGTGAATTCCAGGACAGCTAAGGCTACACAGAGAAACTCTGTCTCAAACCCCCATCCACCCACAAAAAAATGTCCAGTACTCAATAGAGCAGTGGCTTTCAGATGTGGGTGAGTGTAAGAATCACTTGGGGTTTGGCAGTGGTAGCCCACTTGAGAGGCAGAGGTAGAAGCAGGCAGATCTCAGATTTCCAGGTCATCCTGGTTTACAAAGAGAGTACCAGGAAAGCCATGGCTACATAGAGAAACCCTGTCTTGAAACCCTTTCAAAAATCCCTTTGGAACTAATGAAAATATTGAGGCCCATTTCTACCCAAATGTAATATAGGATTGGCCTTTGCGTCCTTCAGTTTCCCTGCTGCTCCTGACTTACTCATGCCTAGGTAGGATGAGTCACTGCTTTGAACTAACATTTCATCATTCCACTGGCAAAAATATGGTATTTGGAGCACTTACACTGCTGTATTTTCTTTCTGGAATGTGAACTAGGACCTGTTATAGGATATCTGATTTCAGGAGAACTTAACATTTAAAACTTAATTACTCAAAGTGGGAAATTTTGATTTTGTATCTTTTAATATTGTTAGCCTTTCCCTTAACCTACGTCTTTGTTATTTCATTATCTTTTCTTTTGTTTTTACACTCATTTTCTCTGCAATGGTTTTCTGAGCAGAAATAATTTTACTGAAAACTGCTCTCATGAATCTAAGATGTAGGAATTCATAGGAAATACTGTTACCAAACCAGAGACAATATAGTTGTTGACTGTTGACAACACTCACTTGGGGAAGACTATCCACTTCCTATTTCTTTTCTTACTTTTCCATTTGTGTTGACTTGAGACAGGGTTCAAGTCAAAGCTTTCTGGGCCTCAGTTGTTTTCATTTGTGAAATGAGGAGGGGATGCTTTTAACATTGGAACCTAGCTGTGAGGTTTATGATGGAGGACTAGATTCACATGAAAACACTCATTACTGTACACAGTCAACCAATACGTAACTCATTCTATTGGTCTTATTTCCCATAAATCTTATATATCTCATTTATCTCCATGCCTCTGCACTTCTTATTTCCTTTCTGGATTACACTGAAGCTGAAGATCAGTAGGTTCTACCAAGATTAAAAAATTAGACTTCATAAAATACAAAGTCAATTTAAACTAGACTTATCATTACTTCTAAGTAACAATGTAATATTTTCATAAACTTATGTTTCAAAACTGGAGATTGAAGCCAAAGACTACTGTATTATTTCCTTCTAGGACCCTTGTTTGAACAGTGGGTTGTAGAGAATCCATGTCAGAGCTTCCACAGAGAAGACTTTCTATATCTGCTGTGATGTTCCTTCTACAATGGCCCATCCACACTACTCTTCTCTTTTCATTCTCTGATGTGGGAGAGGGGCCAAGTTGTACCACATACATGCAATGGAAAGGAGAGGAACTGTTGTGAGTTGGAACTTGTTTCATTTTTTGTTATCTTCTTTTCCCTTGCCCATTCTCCCCTCCCCTTCTAGTCCCTAGTCTTTCCTTTAGCATATGCAAACTGTCAATCATTGCTCCAGGACTGGTATTAGACATTCTAAAACAATTGTTTAATTTTTCCATGTTTCAAAATGACATCTGTAGTTCCTAATTCTTATACTGATGTCCACAATCTACATAATCTAAGAATAAAACACTAGGAGGACCTCTAGTTTGCTAGCTGCTCAGTTTGCTATTGTTTTACATTTTAACTTTGTTGTAGCTGTTGACAGCAATTCTTAGAGTACCAAATGTACCCATAGCTTATGACTAAATCTGCATTTCAATGACAAAACTCCTCCCTTTGCTGTTTATTCTATTTACTTTTGAGTCCTCATCTCCCCCTCAGCCATGACAGAGTCAGGGTCCCTCATTTTCTTTCCCATCTTTCTGGAGACCTAGTATGAACTTAAATGTTTCCGTTCCCAAAATGTATCAGCTTCAGCTACAGAAACCCAGGCAACACAGGCCACTGTAGCCTATATTTTACATGTTCATAGAGGATAAGTGGTAGGGTCAAATTTCTGAAGATATACTGATGAACTTTTCAACCATTTGAGTTTTCTTCATTATTATTTTTCCCATTATAAGTTACATTGAGATGTGGATTCCTTCCATACTAATGTGGTTTGATCAAGCCAGACCACCTGAAACAGAGTACCAGGTGATCCTACATTCAAAACGGCTGGACAAAGCAGCCTTACAGACTACAGCCAGGATTTCTGAATCTTCTTCGAATCCCCCATGATAGCGCCCCTAACCAGCAGGAAGTAGTTTGGAAAGAACAATGCCCAAATTCCCAAATATTGTCTATAAATGTTTGTTTTCATTTAAATGGACTTGGTTATATAAAAAAATAAAAAATAAAAAAATGTTACATTGAACTCTAGATCTCCCTCATTACAGTTTTCTTATTTTAGCTTGTTCCCAGCTTCACTGCAAAGCACTCTACTCTTCCTTTGCCACCCACTTCAATTTCTAGTTTATTTTACAACAACAGTTTCCATTTAAAAAATGCATATTCATCACTACTCACCCTCTTCTAGGAAGAGTGACATATATACTGTGTTTCTATTCACAGAAATAGAATCATAGCCATAAGGGCTTTTTAAATTTTCTTTTTCATGGACAACTTGGGAAATGAGAATTGGTGGTATGTAAGTAAGTATGTATGTGTGTGTGTATATGCCTTCTCTATTACAACACATATATGACCTATCTAGTTTTATATTTATTTATTTAGCTATTTTAAGTGATAAGTTTGCTATCAGTTTCTTGTTTTCTTATCTACCAACTTTTAAAACACCAATTCTTTTTTATTTTTAAAAACAATAAATTCAGTATTGTAGTCACTGTTAGACTGCATTAGTTTAAAATTATCCTATGAGAAATTTCCCATTGGATAAAGAAGCAAGATAAAATATGCTTATGATATTTATGTACCAATTTACACATGTTTTAAAACTTAAAAAATCTTGAATTCATCCTGTATTTATAGAATATCACAAAATAAAAGAGTCTTGTATATTTGTCTAGTAGTCATGTATTGTGCAGCTTTAGTGCCATATCAAACTAGGACACTAACATTGGTGCAATGGCTTAATAAGGTTATATATCTTGTTAAGTTTTCAACTTTTTGACAAATATTTGTCTATATACATATTTCTATGCAGTTACATGTGAGAATTCATGTAACTAACAGCAAATCAATAATTGTTCCATTACCAAGCAATGTAGCTCCCTCATGATAACCGTTATATTTGTATGCTTTGGAAATGACTAAGGTGTGTTCTATATCTATGTTTCATCATTTGTAAAATTTTATACATGTTAAATAACATAATCTATGAACTTTGTGCAAATATTCTCACTTAGCATACTACTACTTAGAGTCACCTAAAGTATTGCATGTGTTGGTAATTTATACATATTTTGTTGTTGAATAACATTCAGTTTTACAGATTATTTAATCAGTCACTGAATGATATTGGGCTGTTTCCTGCTTTTGTTATTATGAAAAAGATCATTGTGAAAATTCATGGGCCACTTTTTAAGTAGGCCTAGATTTTCATAGTTGTATTACTTGCATTAAATTTAGTTTTATCTTACTTTTAACAGTGTTTTGTATAGCCCAAGCTGGCCTCAAACTTGATATGTAGTTAATGCCAAGTCTGGATACCTAATATTTCTACCTCTCCCTCGGAAGTGTGAGGATCATAGATTTTTGCAGTGCTATGAATTGAACCCAGAGATATCTGCATGCTATTCAAATGCTCTTTCATTTGAGCTATATTCTCAACCCAAGTTTAATTTTATTAGATGTTGTCAAACCATTCACCACAATGCCCATCTTATTTTCTCTTCCTTTTACGAATGTGTTAAAAATATGGTTGCTTCATCTCCTCATTAGAATAGGTATTTTGCTATAAAAACTGCCAGATTTATAGGAATATAGTGATAGCTCACTGTTGTTACAATTTGCATTTCTCTAATGGATAATAAAATTGAACAAAATTTATGTGATTATTTTCTTTGTCAGTGAAAATTCTGTACATGTCCTTTCCCATCTTTCTAGTTGGATTTATTTGTTGAATTTTTAACTTGTGATAAAGCATGCACAACATAAATGTGTTATTATTAAAATCTAGCCATTTTAAGTGTTAAGTTTTGAGGAAGTAATAACAACTGTAGTTGTTACATAGTCATCACTGCTACTTCTAAAACATTTTTTGTAAGGGGTCAAAAGAAACTTCATAATTCTTATTGGTTTTTTATCCCCTGTTGGAACACAGTCCATGAATGAAGCTCTGTGTGGAAAATTTTTGAGAACTTGTGAGAAAACTCCACAGAAACAAAAGTCTTATCTGTTCCTCCATGACATCGGTTATTCTTGGACTGCGCTTTCATGCCCCTCCCATGTGTAGTGAATAGGAGTAGGTTTTGCTTCAGATTATTGATCATCTGATCCATTATTTTGTAGATAACGTGCTCATGCACATGTTGTCCTCCAGAATGCATCTGGCTTTAACTAATATGACCTTGCCCTCCTGGCTATGTAAACCTAAACTTGTGTGACCTTCCTTGTGATTATTATATACAATAGGAAATCAAGTGAACTTTGCTCATGCTACCCGGCTTAACCCTTGGAATATGCTCAGAGTATAAATTGTCTGATGCTCTGAGTAAAATTGGCTTTTGCATGAGACTTTAGTCTCCACTCTCGTAGGGTCTTGCTGTCAAATGGAGTGAAAACAATCCCCCATGCCTTTCCAACTCTTGTTAGCCTTTACTCTCCTTTCTGCTTCTATAAATTTACTTGCCTTAAATGTTTCATAGGTATAAGCCTTAAATGTTTCATAGGTGTAATCCTACAGTGTTTCTTTCTTTTTCTTCCTTATTTTACTTGACAATGTGACAATGCTATTAGGGTTCATCTAAACTGTAGCATATATCAGAACTCCCTTCCTATTTATGACTGACTAGTACTTTATTGTAAGTATCTAACACATTCTGTTTATCTGTTCATCAATTTTTGTTCCCTTACCTATTGGCTTTTTGTCTTTTGGCTACTTTAAATAGTACTTATATGATTTTTCTTTGTAAATACCTGTATTACTTTCTGTTTCAATTTTTTTGGCTATGTACTTGTTATTGGAGCTTCTAAGTCATATGGTAATTCTATACATAACTTTAAGGCAATTGTTTATCAAACATGACACTAAAATATAAATTCAAAAGGAAAATAAATATATTAAAATACTACAATAAGGTACTTTGCACATCAAAGGCTACCATTCATAAAAAGACACCTCGTATTTTTCTATATATATATATATATATGTATATATATATATGAGCTTTATTTATTTATGCAGAATATATAAAGAAATCCTACAATTCAATAACATCCAATTAAATGTGTGTAAACTTTAAAAATTTATTCTTAATTAAAATAGAAATTGCATAATTTCTGTCTTCTATCCAACCCTCCCGATCCTTTTAGCTCCCTCTAAAATTCATGGCCTCTCTCTATACTGTTTTGCTGTTTTTACACACACACACACACACACACACACACACACACACACACACACACACACGACTAAATACATAAATACAACCTTGCAACCTGCTGAGTTCTTTTAATGTGGGGTGAATACTTGGTGTAATAACCAGTTAGGGGTCTCATCATTGAGTAATACGATTTCTTCCACTATGCTCTCAGCATTCCTTAGTTGCCTTAGTTCCTTAGTTCTTTGTTTAGGAGTATAGCCTTGGGAGATTTTTATTCTACCCACATAGGCATGGCAACTGGTGTTGTCATTGTTCAGGGCTTCTTTAGGTAGCTGTATTATGGAGATTTCATGGTTGTAGCTTCTGTGTTATATCTCAAAGATTCAATCTGCTTCGGATTCTCTGGCTCTTATAATCTTTCTGTCCCCCTTTCCTTATTGTTCCCTGAGCCTCAAATACAGGAGTTGTGTTATAGATGTATAAATTGAGGCTGGGTAACCCATGATCATGTGTTTTCTGCATTTTGACCACTTATGGCATTGTGTAACATTCTCCATCTGCTGCAAAAATAAGTTTCTTTTATAAGTGATGAGACATACACTTATCTGTGGATATAAGTAAAATATTTAAAATCCAGTTAGGGATTATGCTGGTTTAAGAAAATGCTAGTAGTAGGTTCTCATCTAAGATCTATGACTACATGAGCCCTGAGTAGTTGACTAGGTTTCCAGTACCAGGCATGATTTCCCCATGGTTAGCAGGCTTTCAGTCCAATTAGACAACTACAGGTCACCACCCATATATAAGTTCCAGATTTTTACTTGAGGGATATCTTGGCATTCTGGTCATTCATTGCTGTGGTTCACAAGAATCACAGCTTGGTAGGACTGCTGATTGTTTTCCTCCTTTGACAGCTTGTATGGCAACTTCCAATTCTGTGAAAAGTTGTCTTTAAAGAGGAAGCTGCTGGTTCAGATCTGACTTAGGTCTTTGGAGTCTTGTATTCAAAATGTTTGGCATCTTCAGCAATAGAGGTTCACTTTTCACTTCCGGGAGGCAACCAAAGACAATTATCAATGGACTATATTATTTGTAGGGTCTCTTGAATACCCCTAACAATTTTAAAGATGGTCTCTCATACCCAATACTTAGGTTCTTATTAGATAAACTAGAGTTTTGATGAGAGGAATACTATCATGCCAAGTGATATAAACACACACACACTATATGTATTGTATGTAAGCAAATTTAGGTAAGTATAAAAATGTAATGTACCTCTAGATTCTTCAAATATCCTTGATGTTACTACTTTTTCTCCTCCCTTACACTCTCCTTCTGTATCATTCTTCATTTCCCCCTCCCCATTTGTTCTCATTTCTCCCTTCATATCACCTGCATCCTACTATTCCTTTCTCTAGATCTCTTTTTCAACATGCCCCTTGTTTTCTTTCCTGGTTCTTTTAGTTATTCTAGTTTGTTTACTTAATCTGAAGATCTGAAGCTAGGAACCAAGAATGAGAGTGAATATCAGCACTTGTCTTTCTGGGGATGGGTTACCTTGCTCAATATGGTATGTTGTAGGTCCATCCATTTACTTCACAAATTTTATATTTCTTATGGTTGAATAGGAATTTGTTGTATATGTGTACCACATCTTCCTTGTCCATTCATTTGCTGTAGTTATTTCCATTTTTTAACTATTGTAAAAATAACAGCAATGATATGGCTGAGCAAGTATCTGTGGAGTAAGATCTCCAGTCCCTTAGGTATAAGCCAAATGGTGGTATATCTGGGTTATATTTGCTTTTTGCTTTTTGAGAGTGTTTGACTCTGACTTATTCTCTTGAGTCGGGTACATTCACTGAACTTGGAGCTAGGCTGGTGCCTGGGTAGCTCTAGAGATCTTCTAGTCTCTATCACCCTTAGAAGACATAGATCTTCTATCAGCAAAGGTTACAGGAGTGTGCAATTACACTGGGCTTTGTGCAAGGTTGCTTGGTAGCTAAATGTAGATCTGAATAGCGTGCCTAGCAATTACTATTACCTACTGAACTTTCCTCCCAGCTCTGGTTTTATTTTTGGTCTGAACCCTCCATCATGTATTTATGAGTTATCTGTTTTGATAGTTTCTTTCAGTCTGACATTGCAATATTTTAAATAATTTTGTTTTTTTATTATTCTAAGCATATTTGCTTTATATTATTACCAGTGGAAGTCATAAATATTATGGAAAGTTTTGATTAAAGAGAAAAAAATTTTAAAAGTCACCTGGAACCGTAACACTGAGGAAAAAATTGCTAATGGATATTTTATTGTGAATCCCTCTGGAACTTATAGAACATTCAAACTTTCAATTCCTTTATATTAAACTCTTCTCTCCACCCTAATTGGTGCTTATCATTTCTAGAAGAAGAATTCATCTTTGAACCCCGTGTTTGAGGAAATGCAACATGAGCAAGGGAATCTGAGACATGTACCCACTCTGCATTTGTAGCTCAAACCCCTTTGTTGAATACATTACTATTCTCTTTCCTACTTTGTGAGAGAATTCACACTATACAGAAACCCCAAGAATTCTTTTTAATTTGTTCTGTCCTCTTACTTTCTCCTGAGACTTAATGCCATTCTCTCCTTAGATAATCTACTTTCCTGAGAACTCTTCCCTGATTGGCCAAACAAACTGAGACATCTAATAGGTTGCATATCTCTTTCCTAATACATCAAGGGAAGGATCTGGTAGCAGGGAATATATATTACTTGTGTTACACCATCATGGAAAACTTTAACTCCAGAGTATGGCCTATTGGGATTTTGACATGAACACCTCGATGTCCAAGTTCTTCTTGAGTGTAGATGGAGGAAATGATGGTTGATGGGCCATGTGCTTGTCTGCTTTTACTTTACTATACCATGCCACAGCTATGTGCTGAAGCAGAAGCAGTAAGCTTACCTACAAGTGATCTGTAATAGGTAGACAACTTATTTCTCATGTAACTACGGAGAGCTCCAGGAGGGAGGTGGCACATATATTCCCATCCTGCCACTGCTATTGTATCAAATGCCTTGATCAGAAGTGGCAGCAATCATTTCAGACTCTCACTCCAGAAAGCAAATTGAAATGTACACTGACATGGTTACAAGAACACTTTCAAACTACCTCTAATTCATAACAATAATGAAATTGATCACAGACTCTTGCTGATATTATTGATAAATTGTGAGAGCCCATCCTGCAATTGATCCATGTGTGTAGGTATAACTCAATTTTATTACATCACAAAATTTGCTATCCCCTAGAACTGCATACAATTTCTCCATTGCCAAGCTCTGATGTGTAGGTTTATCACCTCATTTGGGGCCATATTTGCCTAGTGATCTTGCATACCTCATTTCTGGCTCTCTTCAAATCGTTTACCATATGACTGGATCAGAGTGGTCTTATAGGAGGTAAACAACTGTTTCTGGTTGTCCTGGCTCAGTGATACTACCCATTTGTCGATTATGACCCACATGAAACATTTTCTGCTTAATAATCTGAGCCCCCACAGCCTCTCCCCTATCATCCCAAGTCTCCAGAATTTTCTTTAAGCCATTTTGGCCCCTATTCTTTTCTTTCCACATCATTCTCTCTGCAGGTTATTCTTTCTATTATTCCTTGGAGTCAAACTAAGAACTCTTCTATTTTGATAAGAATTCTATGATGCCTTCTGAAAAACCTCTTGGGTCTCTTAACTCCATGAGCAAACTTCTGATAAAACTATGCCATCTGTTAATTTCTTTTCTGTTCTCCACCACACAACTGCACTACAAATATTTGAAAGGGATTATACTTGACTCATTTTCAGAGCCTTCGTGTCTGAGTAGATGTCTAGCACATGTTTGCTGAATTAATGAGTATAAATAAAAACCTACATGTAGTTTTGGCTGACATTTGTAGTCATATTTAAAACAAATTTTGAGATATACTTGTTAGGAGGATAATATTAGAGCAGGGTATTTAGTTCATTCCCTTCTGGGAGGGGTGTGTCACATGTATTGTCAGAAAATGGTACTTCTTTTTTAAGAATACCATTTATTATTTGTGTGTGTGTGTGTGTGTGTGTGTGTGTGTGTGTGTGTGTGTGTACAAAGTAGTGCATGTGATGCCTAGAGGACAGCTTTTGGGAATTGTTTCTCTCCATGAGATTTTGGGATCAAATTCAAATTATTAAACTGAGTCATCATGCTGTCCTCTTTGCTCTACCCCATGGCATTTCTTTAAGATAAGTGTCAAAAGAAGAAGGAGGAGGAGGAAGAGGAGAAATGAAAAAGCAAAATGCAGCAGGGAAGATTTTTCAAATACATATTGAGATTTGACATTTCTAATTCTTACCATTATTAGAATCAAAATATGAATACCATGTATATGGTAGCATGATTCTCAACACTCATAAAACCTTGCCCTTGAATATTATTTCCCAACTTCATACATCCATGAAGATGGTTTATTAATTGTTCTTTCACATTATCTTAGCTGGGTTTTCCTCCCCTGCATGTTGGGTGCCCTTACCAGTCTTGAAAACATCAATACTAAAGCTGCTTCTATTCGCCATCTTTTGCCACATAAGGCCCTATTTACATTAATATACTGCCAGATACTCTGCCTCCATATTCCACAAACATATTTATGGTAAATCAGAGCCCTATTGAATGTGAAAAATATCCACATGAGCTTCATCCATAATATGAAATAGGGCTGAGAATTTTTTTAACAGGTACATTTGTTCCCAGATGCAAGTTGAGGTGCACTGTTCTACTAGCCTGTGTAATTTTCACACCTGTAGCCATCTTAGTGATACTTGGTCCACCCAACTCAGACTCTGGAATCAGCCTGTGCCAAGAAGGAATAAGAGGACTTCAAGTGGTTCAGGAGCTCATCATTCACTTACAGATCTAGTGCGGGTCATAGACTTGGGCTATTGTTTAAAGTTTCAGCTTTCATATTTTTGCATAACCGAGATTTCTTCCTGGAATAGGTTATTTTAATATTTCCTTTTTTTATTTTAGAAACAGAAGATTGGCAGGTAAATTCATATCCTAAACTTTGTTATCAGCCTTCTTGCCTAGTTCCTGCATTTGTTATTCTGTCTTTAATATGTTTTTTATTTGTTTGCACTGATTTTTTTTCTATTTCTTGTTTTATTAATTGATATTAATGTTTGCATGTCCTGTTTGATTTCTTAGACCTGGTTAAGTATTACTTGGAATTCTTCAGTGTTAGATGAATTAGACATTAGCAAGAACTTCGGCAACTACCTTTTAATTTGCTCCTGAAACTCTGGATTCTTTCTTCAGTGGATTGGCTTTGTTGTTGTTTATGTAATTGTTGCTCATTAATATTCCCACCTATGATTTCTGTGTGTGTCTATGGACCCTTTGATCCCAAGCCCCATTTTCCTTAGACTGTGAGACCTCATACTGGTTTATGTCTTCTTATGAGGATGATTACTCTCCTGGTGAAAACATGCAATGAATCTTTGAGGGACTAGTTGCCATACTTGATATCAAAATAAGTAAAAACTATGCATGGTCTTTAAAAAGCCTGTGTAATTGTCTATGGGCTTGCTAGTAAAGATGAATCTTGCCACCAAGATAAAGCATGACTCCAAAATTTAGGACATATTTTTCTGAACTTCCCTATTACTCATAATGTCATTGTTATAAAATGTCCTAAATGAGTTTTCTACTGACAAATGTGATCTGTGTTAAGAAGCCTATAGTTATTTGGATATCTAGAAGCTCTGTTTAGATTTAAGACTTTGTTTAACAACTCTCTTTGTAATGACTTTCCAATTGTGGCAACATACTAAAGGAATATTACTTCACCATGTACTACTGTAGTGGTTTCTTTGAGTGAAAAGAGGCCTAGGGATCCAGGTAGACAGACACCATATCACTCTTAACCCTACCCTCCAGCTTCTTGTTGACTTGAGTGATCTCTGGAGTATTGTTTTGTAAGCTTTTTTAATGGTGGAAAACTGTTACAAGTTTTTTACATGGAGTTTCAGTTTTTAATCAGTAAATAAAGAAAGCAAATAGAAAGTCCCTGCAAAGATCCTGGAAGTAACCTAGATGCCCCTCAACTGAAGAATGGATAAAGAAGATGTGGTACATTTACACAATGGAATACTACTTTGTTGAAAAGAATGATGTAATCTTGAAATTCAAAGGCAAATGGATGGAAATTGAAGAAACCATCCTGAATGAGATAACCCAGTCACAAAAAGAGGAACACGGCATATACTCACTCATATATAGATTTTAGACATAGAGCAAAGTATCACCAGCCTATAATTCACACTGCCATAGAAACTAGGATACAAGGAGGAATCTAAGAGATTCATACAAGGTATCTCACAGAAGGGGAAAGTAACTAGATCTGAACATATTGGGAGGGAGCAGTGAGTAGGGAAAGGATAGGAGAAAGAGAAGGGAAGAGAAAAAAGAACTTGGGACTAGGAAGATTGAGTCAGGGGAGGAATAGATAAGAGAAGAGAGAGAGGGAGAAGAGACAGAAAGAGAGAGAGACCATAAAAGAAGGAGCCATTATAGGTTTGAAGAGAAAATAGACTCCATAGAATTGTCCAGAGACCTACAAGACTGACCCCAAATAACAATTTGAGCAATAGTGGAAAGGATACCATAAATACCCTTCCCTGATGAGATTGATTACTAACTTATCCACGATCATAGAGCCCTCATCTAGTAGCTGATAGAAACAGAAGCAGACACCCAAAGCTAAACACTGAGCCGAACTCAGATACAGAGATGGAGATAGCTGACCTGAACAAGGAGGAGCTAATGGGCCCCCAGACTGATAGCTGGGAATCCAGCATTGGACGACTCAGACCCCATGAACATGGGTCTCAGTTAGAAGGCCTGGATAGTCTAAGGGACCTCTGACAGTGGAACAAGAATGTATCCCTGGTGCACAAAAAGGCTTTGGGAGCACAATCCCCATGGAGGGATACTCCCTTAACCTAGAGGCAGGAGGGAGGGCCTAGTCCCTACTCCAAATGACATGACAGATTTTGTTGACCCCTCTTGGAAGGCATTAACCTCTTTGTGGAGTGGGGGGTTGGTATGGGAGGGTGGTCATGGGGCATGGGAAGTTTGGGGAGAGGGAGGGAGGGAGAGGGAACTGGGATCGATATGTAAAATAATAATAATAAATTTTAAAAAAGGATATAAAAGATTTCCATAATATGAAACACAATAAATATTTGAATATCAGGGAAAAGAGGAAGTCCCTGTGGACAACTGACAATTAAGTCTTCTAAGTGTTCTTCCCACTGAACTTGGGAATTCACTGGTGATTTGATTCTCGTTTCCAGATTAGTGATTACAACATTCATGCTTTTAGTCTTTAATATGTCACAAAAATTCAAGAATCCCCTCACCTTTGACATTTATATAGTGAGAAGGAATCATGATGATGAATGAGGAAAACAGTAATGTTAAAAGTCAGAAGTGTGTCTTATTTCTGATCATTAAGATATTCAAGACTAACGTCACCAACATCTCTGAGATTTCAGCAGTCATTTGTTTGAAAAGTAATGTTTTTGGAAATAACTTCTGTAATCAAATATGTTAATATGGCAGAAGATTGGTATTGAAAGTACTCAGTTTATGAGGAGTTCTTAGAAATATTACATCCACTTTCATAAGCAAGCTTTTCCTGTGTGGGTTCTATGTGTTTCTGAACTTTCCTGGCATTTGTGAGAATCCTGTGTCACTGGGAGAAGACTAAATATCACAGAGGAGCAGGTATATTCTGGAATCTTCCATTTTAGTGTGTGCTGTGGATTTGCTTAACATTTCTCATTCGTAGTTTCTAATATATATATAAGTACCTGGAGGGCTTATTAAAAGAATTCCTAGACTCCATACTCAGATTCTTTGAGTGCCAAAATTTGAATTTTCAGCAAGACCCCAGGTGAAGCCCATGTTTATAGTCTGTAAACATTTTGAATAGTGCAGCAGCTGACTGTCTGAATATGACATTGTCTATAGCCTGATTGTTTTCTAAGTTCTACTGGAACTTAATTGCCTCTTCAAATTGGGCTTTTCCCTTATATGTTACACTGTATTCCCAAAGCAAGGTGAGAAATTGCAAATGTGACCCTTCTTTCTGCCTAGAAGGGATTGATCTATTTTTTCCGAAGGTCCTGTAGTTCACATACCTTTCTTGCCAGGCAATTTTGATCATGGAAGAATGAAAAGTTTTCTTCATGCCAATTTCCTTTTAATATCCTGGAGGCTGTGTGAAAACATCAGTAGCAAACCCAATGAGCTGACTCTTCCTTGATTTGTTGCTCTCAACTTGAATCTTTTGTTAGTACTTAAAGTAGAAAATAACAAGAGTAACAAATGTCAAACTTTAATCTTGTGTACTCTTTCTTTTAGCTGTACAACCTGTTCTACTCCAGTGAGAGTTCACTGGCATAAATTGAAGATTACTGAATATTTGGCAGTGAGGTAAATGTTTTCCATAAGTCTATGGCACATTCCACCAGAGACTGTTATAGGCTGTTCCTCAGTACCTCTTGGTTTTCTAGTGAATTTATTCCAAAGAGAAAATGCCTAGGTCCTATATCCAATAGAGCTTTAGAAGACTTTGAACTGTTATGATCCCCTTTCTGGCTCTTTGTTTTTCTCTGTTCAGAGTATACTCATGAGATGGGTAATTAACATTTTTTTTGTCTGAAACAGACAGATAGGAGATGGCATTCAGAATCCCCGATTTCTAGGCTTTGTTATATGTACCAGGATAACAAGTTGTCTTACCTTTATTATCATGGTCACCAGCAAAACAGACAGTTAATATGGAAGAAGCAGAAAATCTAAGTCTTATTCTGTTTAGGATAGAGACTACTGTCTTCATTACTACTCAGTTTGTGAAGAGACAAACATTCACTGTTGCTCAGGGATGCAGATGATTAGACTCTATGATCATCATGGCAGAGACAATTAGCAACAGGCAGGCATGATGCTGGAGCAGTAGCTGAAAGTTCCATCCTGATCCACAAGCAGTAGATAAAGAAAGGTGGGGGGTAGGGAGGGAAGGAGAAAGAGAGAGGATTTGCCAGCTGTTTTAAATTCCTGTCACATTGATTTTTGCCTGACTATCCAAAATTTGACTTGTAGGCTATGATAAACTGAGTAAGGAATTAAAATTTTAACTTATTGGATATGGACAAGCATTTACTGCTTTGAAGTGTTTTCTTTTATGGGCTTTGAATTCAGCTCCCAAGCTTTGGTTTACTTACATTTAAATAACAAAGGATTTTACAACATGCTTTACTGTTCAGTAATATACAACTCAGAGTTTTGTTTCAAGTTTAGTGGAGAAGTGAACCTAGATGTGTATATTCTGTATGGGACTCTCTCTGTCCTCTCCTGTTCTTATTCCTTTCACAATTATCTTAAATTTAGTGAGTTGAAGCCATGCATATAAATGATGTTGTGTACTAATCAGCGGCATTTCTAATTTGGAGGAAAATGGAGAATTTACACCAGGAGCTACACAATAATGAAGAAATAGAATGATATGCTGGGTGTCTCATTTTTAAACACTGCTGTTTTTCTCCAGAGATAATGTTGAATTATTTTCCTCAAAATACACACAGCAAAGGTGTAATAGGAATGAGGTAGAAGATGAATTCCAAATGAAAAGAAAGAAACATTCAAAAGCAAACTGTGCTCCCTCCATTCCTGCTCTTTCTTTCTTTTCCTGCACTGCTCAGGGACTCTGAAGCCTGATGAGTGATGGTAAAGAGTATTTACACAAAATGTCCAAGTAAATAATACAAATACCTCCAGATAATATGGAAAAAAATCACATTAAAACCAAAATCTCTTTGGAAAGTAATAGTTCAAGCCTCAGGTTCCTTGCTTCTCCTAAAAGCCTTGGATAATAAAGTGAACAAACACTAGCCTTACCAGGTGCTATTGCAGTTGTATGGATTTGGTTAGTATGGTAGAGGTCAGAGAGTAAAAGATTTAGCATTGGGTATATAGAGCTAAGAGCAGTTTTTGCCTTAAGCTGGGGACTATTCTGAATCTAAGACTCCTGATTGCCATATTCAGGATTTTTGGTCATCTTTGAAGTTGTGTTCATTGCTCATATGGGCAGTTTGAACATCATCACTTAGGTTTCTAAAATCTTATATTACAATACAGCTCTTCCCAACTTTTAACTTTAGTATATAATTTAGATATCACATAAGTCATCCATTTGAAGCATACAAATCAACTTGGGTAACACAAAAAGTGATATTAAAGTTGTTTCACCATAATTATAGCCTTAGAGCCTAAGAAAATGTGGCAAAGGCATAACCTTCCTCATAGTAGAATTATAAAAACTCCAAGATAGAACTGATTTTTAAAAACAAATTTGGTTGGAATGCACTGGACTATGTGCTGAAATGAATCATAGTCAGAAGAGGAAACTTCCCCCTCCCCAACTCCTACCAGTTCCTCCCCACAGATGCACTACCCAAGTCCACACACTTCTTTCTGTCTCTTTAGAAAACAAGAAGACAAACAAACA
Organism: Phodopus roborovskii; assembly: GCF_943737965.1. NCBI lineage: Eukaryota > Metazoa > Chordata > Mammalia > Rodentia > Cricetidae > Phodopus > Phodopus roborovskii. The sequence goes on along the minus strand of NW_026126051.1, from coordinate 10,927 downwards.
AAAAAATAAAATAAACCAGAAAGAAAATAAACGCAAGAAACCCACCCATACAAGATCCCACTCAAACACTAAATCAGAAACCATAATATACAAGCAAAAGTTCAATCAAACAAAAACCAACCAACCAAACAAGCAAAAAAAGCAATATGAGATAAACATATGCAAAAATATCATTGAGTTAATTTTATGTTGGCCATCTACTGCTGGGGCGGGAGCTTACCCTGAAGAGTAAGTAGTTAATAAGTAAGTAGTGAGATTCCACTAGAGAAAACTAATTTTTCTCTTTGCAAGTGGGTGCTAATTGGAGATAGTTTCTTGGTTAGGTATGAGAGCTCATGTATACTTCTACATCTAAGAGATGCTCTATCTGGATTGAACCTTGTGTAGACCCCATCCATGCTTCCATAGTCTTTGTGAGTTCATATGTGCATCAATCCTGTTTTGTATGGACCACACTATTTCTTTGGAGTCATCCATTCCTTATGGCTTTTACAATCATTCCATCTCTGCTGTATAGACCTTGAGCCCTCAGGGGAAGGGTTTGATGAAGACATCCCATTTAGGGCTACTGATCCAAAACATATCACTATTATTTCACCCTCCTTTCTCCTTATGTATTTATATCCTGCCCCCTCCTTGATTAACTCTCCCATTTTTCCTATTTCCCCCAATAAGATCACTTATACCATGCTATTTTAGCCAAAGCTAGTGCCAGGAACCTACTTGTTTAAAATCTTACATACAATATATTTAGCATTAAATCCATAAAATTAATTTATGTGTGTTCTTTTGTCAGGGTTACTATTGCTCTGATGAAACAACATAACCAAAATCAACTTGGCTAAGAAAGGGTTTTTGGCTTAAATTTTCATGTCTCTGTTCATCATCAGAGGAAGTTAGCACAAAAACTCAAACAGGGCAGGAACCTAGATGCAGGAGCTAATGCAGAGACCATGAAGGAATGCTGCTTACTGGCTTACTTCCCCTAGCTTGCTCAGCCTGCTTTCTTATAGAACCCAGGACCACCAGCCAAGGGTTGGCACCACCCACAAGGACCTGATCCTCCCTCAACCATTAATTAAGAAAGTGCCCTACAGGTTTTCATACAGCCTGGTCATTCTTTCAATTGAGGCTCCCCCCTCTCAGATGACTTCAATTTATGTTAAGTTGACATAAAACTAGCTAGTACATGGTTCTCACTAAAGCCAGATAAAGTTAACTAGTAGCCATAGGCTGATCTTATGAACACACTGTTGTGAAAATTTTCTAAGAATGTAAAAATGGGACAAAAAATGTATATGCCTTTAATTTCAGCTTAGGAAGCAGGGGCAGGTCTATTGAGATAAGATCAGGAAGTACAGGAAGAAGTACAGTGATTAGGCCAGAAATAAGAGCATAGACAGAAATAGGAAATTTTTTCATGAGGGCATTGACATCAAAAATCAACAAGAGAATCATGTGCCATTCCACAAATCATGCTGAGAAAATAATTTTATACAAAAATATATTGGCTCTTCATATTTTTCACAAAAAGTAACTCCCAAAGAATTAAATGTTTAACATTTTAAAATCCTTTAAAACATTTATTTCATATTATAGTATGGTGGGTCAGTGAAAGCGCTCAATATTTGACAGTGTGTGCAAACCTGATGGTTTGAGTTTGATTCCAAGAACCCATGTTAAAAAAGTCATATGGGAGTATGTACTTGTAATCCTAGGACTCCTACCATAAGATGGGGTGGGTATGTGAAGACAGGAAAATTGCCAGGAATCTTGCTGGCAAGTTATCGTGGGGTACTCAGCACAGGAAAAACTGAGACCCTGTCTCAACAAAGTGGAAAGAAGGAACATAATCCTAAATGCTATCCTCCACCCTAGACAGGCAAAGTGGCATATATATCTTTGCACTTGCACACACCTTAAACGTGGCTAATAATAATAAGATTGTGAAAAACTTAAAAATCATGGTAGAAACTCCACGCTACACAGAAGGAAAATATATTTGATTACATTAGTGTTAGGAATTTTGTAAGTCAAAAGACAAATATATGCAAAATACAAGAGAAAGTAATAGATGAGTGGAAGATATTTTGACATGTAAAATAGGATTAGCATCTAAAAATGCATAATAAACATTGAGCTTGAATAAGTAAAGAAGATACACAGGATAGTAAAACAGACCAGTACTGTGCACAAGTAAATTAGAGAAGAAATATCCATTACATTAATTTTTGAAGTTCATCCTCATTAATGATATGGAAAATATAATTTAAAAATACATAAATTATGTTGAGAAACCCCAAAATATATTTTAAATATACATATACACATATATTTCAAATACATACTTGAAAAAGTTTAAACATATTTATGCCCTCAAACATTTATGATTTCTTTGTTTGAAACTTTCAAAATCTTTTCTTGTAGCCTTTTGAAATACACAGTCCATTACTGTTGTCAGTCATTAGGCCACTGCATAAACAGCAAACTAGAGTTGATTGGTATAGCCTAATGGTATTATTCTAAGTCTCAATACTACTGCCTCTGCCTCTTCAGCCTTAATGTCATTAGAAGAGTAAGTCAAATATTGGTTCTATGCCAATATTTGGGAATTTGGGCATCGTTCTTTCCAAACTGCTTTCTGCTGGTAGGGGGCGCTGTCATAAGGATCCTAAGAAGGTGCAGACATCTTGGCTATAGCGGCCTGCAAGGCTGCATTGTCCCATGGACATTGCTTCAGGGGGTCCCCTTTGATCAAATCATGTTAGTCTGGAAGGAATCCACAGCTTTTCATTTTCTGTGGAAACAAAAATAGAAATCTTTTTCCCTAGTAACCTGTCCTTGGACTTAAATTTTGATGTCAAAGCATTTTTAAAATATATAACTTGAATTAATCCAGCAGAATTGCTTTTAACAGTTGCTATTTCCTCGGCAATCAAACAATAAAAAGATAATATAATACCATACATTATCCATATTCTCTCTGTGCTTTCCATCTTCATGTGGCTTTTTTATTACTCTATTTCTTTTACTTCTATTTTTTCATTTTTTTTTTTTTTTGAGACAGGGTTTCTCTGTGTAACTTTTATCTGTCCTGGAATTAACTCTGTATACCAGGTTTACTTTGAAATCAGAGATCTGCTTATCTGTTTCCTGAGTGCTGGTATTAAAGGCATGTGCCACCACACCCAGCTACTCTTTTTCATTTTATTATTCTTTTTTAAACCATTTTATCCTGTTTCTTTTTCTCTCCCAAGGCTACATATATTTTAAAACACACCATAAACCTTTAGATGTTTTTCTTAATCTGAATCTGTCTTTATTGTAAATCTTTATCTTTTTCTGGCCATGAGTCTTTTATCTGCTAAAGAACATTGCTAAAATGAAAGCCACAGCTGTGTTAGCCGAGGTCTGTCCAAGATGGCAGCTGGTATTTTATTGCCAGAACTGAGAGCTATGCTCACTGCCTTGGTCTATGCTGTCATCCAGAAGGATGCTGCCAGCTTGGAGATGTGGTCACTACCATTGCAAGCTCTCCTCTACACCAGTAAGATTTTAGCAATTTTAGCAGAGCTCTTTAAAGCCTTGCTTTTTTTTTTTTTTTTTTTTTTGCTGTTTATGCTGAATCAGGAAACCTCCCTTAAAGGAGTCGCACAAATCTCTGCTTGTCTCTAGCAAAGCAGAGCCCAACTGAGAAAAATGAGAAAAATGCTGCTACCAAGAAGCCATGCTTGTCTATGTTCTTTTTTTTTTTCTAAAACTATTTTTAAGCTTTTCTTACGTTTTAAGTGGAATTTTTTATTAGTCATGTTGAAGGCGCCATTATGTTATGAGTAGGATTTTCTGCCAGCCTGGTCCCACAGCCGCACCAGCCCCAATAACACACAGAGACACTGTATTTGATATGAAGCTGTAGACCATTACTAGTTTCCTGCTCATTCTGTCAGAGGTGTCCCCAATAGATCAAGCCATACAACTGTCAGCCACACACAGAAGTCCTAGGTCAGTCCTGTGTGGCCTTCCTAGATGTTGTTTCAGAGCCCATGAAATCCCAAGAGCTCAGGTCAGCTAACTCTTTCATGACCTTGGCCTGCCCTCTCCTTGTTCAGACAATCCCTCCTCTTTCTCTTTGACTGGATTCCAAGAGCTTAGTCCAGTGCTTGGGTATGGATTTATGCATCTGCTTCCATCAGTTACTGGATGAAGGGTCTATGATGACAATTAGGGCAGTTAACGATCTGATTAAATGGGAAGTCCAGCTCTGGCACCTTCTTCCCTATTGGTAGGAGCATTAGCTGAAGTCATCCTTGTGGATTTTTGGGAATTTCCCTGGAATCAGGTTTCTCCCTAAGCCCATAATGGGTCCATATATCAAGATATCTCTTTTATTGCTCTTCCTCTCATTCCCTCCCTCAGCTTGACCATCCAAAACACTCATGTTCTAATCTGCTGACCCAAATCCCCTTTAACCCCCTCTTTAGGGTCCTCCTTGTTACATATCTCCTTCTCTGGGGCTATGGATAGTAACCTTGTTATGATTTGTTTTACATCTAATATCCACTTTTGAGTGAGTACACACCATGTTGGTCTTCCTGTGTCTTGGTTACCTCACTCACGATGTGTTGTTTTTGTTTTTGTTTTTCTAGTTCTATCCATAGGCCTGCGAATCTCAGAATGTCATTTCTTACAACTGAGTAATAATCCACTGTGTAAACCTACCACATTTTCTGTATCCATTCTTCAGTGGAGGGGTATCTAGGTTGTTTGTTCCAGCTGTTAAGAATAATGCTGCTATGAACATTGTTGAACAAGGGTCCTTATGGTATTATTGAGCATCCTTTGGGTATATGCCTAAGAGTGGTATTGCTGGGTCTGGGTCTTGAGGTAGATTGATTCCCAAATTTCTGAGGAACCACCATACTGACATCCCAAGTGGTTGTGCAAATATGCTCTCTCACAGCAGTGGAGGAATAATCCCTGTACTCCACATTCTCCCCAAAATAAGCTGGCTTCAGTAATTTTGATCTTAGCCATTATGACAGGCATATGATGGAATCTCAGAGTCATTTTGATTTGCATTTCTCTGATGGCTAGGGATGTTGAGCAATTCTCTAAAACTCTTTCAGCCATTTGGGATTCTGTTGAGAATTCTCTGTGTATATCTGTACCTCATTCTTAGTTGAATTATTTTATATTTTAATGTAGAATGGCCCCAGATTCTCTGGATTTCTTTAGTGTCTGTTGTTATGTTCCCATTTCATTTATGACTTTGTTAATTTAAATATTCTTTCTTTGCCTTTTGGTTAGTTTCAACAATGGTTTGTCTATCTTGTTGATTTTCTCAGAGAACCAACTCTGTTTCATTGATTCTTTTTTATTTATTTATTTATTTATTTATTTTTATTTAATTTTATATAACAAAGTCCAATTAAATGAAAACAAACATTTATACACAACATTTGGGAATTTGGGTGTCGCTCTTTCCAAACTACTTCCTGCTGGTAAGGGGCGCTGTCTTGAGGGATTCGAAGAAGATTCAGATATCCTAGCTGCAGTTTGCAGGGCCTCCTTGTCCAGCTGTTTGGAATGTAGGATCAGCCTGTAATCTGTTTCAGGCGGTCTGGCGTGATCAAACCACATTAGTCTGGAAGGAATCCACATCTTTTCATTTTCTGTGGAAACAAAAATAGAAATATTTTTCCCCAGTAACTTGTTCTTCAACTTAAATTTTGGAGTCAAAGCGTTTTTTTTTTTTTTTTAATTTATTATTTTACATGTCGATCCCAGTTCCCTCTCCCTCCCTCCCTCCCTCCCCTCCAGCCCTCCCTCCCTCCTTTCGTCCCTTTTGCCCTCTCTGCCCTCTCCCATGCACTCTAAACACCCTCCCCTCCCAACCCCCCACCACAATACCATATGTAGGGGAATGGCATTCAGTTGGGGTCATGTAGATCTGACAGGTCCTATGAAGTAGGGACTAGGGCCTCTCTCCTATCTCTAGAATAAGGCAGTTATCCCTCCATGGGGGATATGTTTGCAAAGTCCTTTTGTGCACCAGGGATACATCCTGGCTCCACTGTCTGAGGTCTCTTAGACTGCTCAGACCTTCTGGCTGAGACCCATATTCAAGGGGGTCCGAGTCAGTCCCCTGTTGGCTTCCCAGCTATCAGTCTAGTGGCCCTTAGCTCCTCCTTGTTCAGGTAAGCTGTCTCTATGTATTTCTACCGCATGGTCTTGTCCTCTCCATGTGCTTCTGGGTTCTAGTTCGACTTAGTGTTTATGTATGGGTGTTTGCTCCTGTTTTCAACAGGCATTAGTTGAGGACTCCATGGAGAAGTTAGTTGTTGATCTCACTCTCCGGGAAGGGCATTTATGATAGCCTTTCCACAGGAGCTGAGATTGTTAGTTGGGAGCAGTCTTGTAGTTCCCTCCACCTTTCTTTGTGTTCAACTTTATCTTCAAACCAATATTGGCTCCCTTTTATGTTCTCTCTCTCTGTCTCTGTCTCTCTCTCTCTCTTTCCTATTTTCCATTCCTAACCAGGCTCAATCCTCCTGGTCGCACATGCCTTCCTCTCCTCCCTCTCATTTTCTCCTACTTCTCTCTCCATTAGCTGTCCTTCCCCACTTTACCTGAGGTCTGGGGTACTTGTCCCTTCCCAGTTCTGTGAGGGACTTTATATGAATCTCTTAGAATACAACTTGTATCCTAGTTCCTCTGGTGATGTGAATTATAGGCTGGTGATCATTTGATCTAGTTCTAAAATCCATATATGAGTGAGTACATACTGTGTTTCTCTTTTTGTGACTGGGTTACCTCATTCAGGATGGTTTCTTCAAGTGCCATCCACTTGCCTGCGAATTTCAAGATACCATTATTTTTTTTCTGCAGAGTAGTATTCCATTGTGTAGATGTGCCACATCTTCATTAACCATTCTTCAATTGAGGGGCATCTAGGTTGCTTCCAGTTTCTTGCTATTACAAATAGTGCTGCTATGAACATAGTTGAACAGATGGCTTTGTTGTATTGATGTGAATCCTTTGGGTATATGCCAAAGAGGGGGATTGCCAGGTCCTGTAGTAAACTAATTCCCATTTTCCTGAGGAACCGCCATACTGATCTCCAAAATGGCTGTATGAGTTTGCACTCCCACCAGCAGTGGAGGAGTGTTCCACTTTCTCCACATCCTCTCCAACATAAGTCATCACTGGTGTTTCTAATTTTAGCCATTCTGGCAGGGGTAAGATGGTATCTCAAAGTTGTTTTGATTTGCATTTCCCTGATAGCTAAGGATGTGGAGCATTTTCTTAAGTGTCTTTCAGCCTTTTTGATTTCCTCCATTGAGAATTCTTTCTTCAGTTCTGTACCCCATTTTTTAATAGGGTTATTTGGTGTTTTGTTGACTAGTTTCTTGAGTTCTTTGTATATTTTGGAGATCAGCCCTTTGTCGGATATAGGATTAGTGAAAATCTTTTCCCAGTCAGTGGGCTGCCGTTTGGTCTTGTCAACTGTCTCCTTTGCCTTACAGAAGCTTCTAAGTTTGAAGAGGTCCCATTTATTAATTGTTTCTTTCAGTGTCTGTGCCCCTGGAGTTATGTTCAAGAAGCGGTCTCATATTCTCTTTTTTTTCTATTTTATTGATTTCAACCATCAGTTTGATGATTTCCTGTCGTCTAAATCTCCTGAGTGAGTTTGCTTCTTTTTGTTCTAGAGCTTTCAGGTGTGCTGTTAAGTCACTAGGGTGAGATTTCACCAAATTCTTTATGTATGTAATTAATGCTATTAACTTTCCTTTTAGTACTGCTTTCATAGTGCCCCATAACTTTGAGTATGTTGTGCCTTCGTTTTCATTGAATTCTAGGAAGTCTGTAATTGTTTTTTTCCTTGACTCAGTGGTGATTCATTAGAGTATTATTCAGTTTTCCTGAGATTATAGGCTTTCTGCATTTGTGTTCCTGTATTCTAACTATAAGCTCTGGTGATCTGATAAGATACAAGGGTTACTCTATTTTTTGTATCTATTGAGATTTGCTTTGTGACTGAGTATGTGCCCTGGGTCTTAGGGTCTGGAGACCAGTGCTGTTCAGCCAGGAGACCAGACACTCACCTCTTCCTGCAATCAGTGCAGGTGTTGCCTGTGCCTTCTAGGGCTGCTGGTGCCTTGATTAGTGGTTGTACAGGGAAGATTATGAATTCTGTGGGCTTTGGGGGTAGAGTGAGACTTGTAGGTAATAGAGTCCAATGGGTGGTGGGGATGGTGTAGGGACCTGCCAGCAGGAGTCTTATAGACTGGCTGCTGAGGCTGTGATGGGAGAGGGGGTTATATACTTATTTTTATATCTTTTGTAAATGGAGTTATTTGATTTTTGGTTTCTACTTCAGATATTTGTCTACTAACGTAACTATGGTATTTATTTGAACATGTAGATTTGGTAACCTATACTTTGATGGATTCACCTATTTGTTGTTCACTTATTGTTGAACATTTTGGGGCTTTCCCATATATAAAGATTATTTACAATGGTCCACAGAATCAACTAAGCAGGGCTCATAGGGTTTCACAGAGACTGGAGTGACAATCAGAGTGTCTTTATGGAACTGAAGTAGGTCCTCTACATATATGTGAATGTTGTGGAGCTAGGTGTTCTTTTGTGACAGTGGGGTTGTCTCTGACTCTTTTGTATGTTTGGGGTAACCTTTATCTCCAACTGAGTTGCCTACTCCAGCTTTGATATGAGGTTAGATACCTAGTCTTAATGTAACATGATATGTCATCTTTGGTAAATGTCCCTGGAAGACCTACACTTTTTTGAGGGGAAACAGAGGAGGAGTGAATTAGGGGAAAGGGAAGTGGAGGGCAAGGACTGGGAGAACAGGAAAGAGAGAAACTGTGAATGGGATGCAATATATAAGAGAAGAATTTTTAAAAAGATCATTTTCAAAAAAGGTAATTTTCAAATATGACGTTGATTTCTTTTGATCATTTTCAAAGGGTAACACCTTGACTTCTTTTATTTTTAAATTTGGATAGCCTGTTTTTAATTCTAATTGTTTCAGGTAGGATTTACAAAACTACACTGAGTAGGAATGGTGAAAGTATTTCTCTTTTGTTTTACATCTTAAAAAAATGTTTTTGGTTCTCTCCCTGGCAGTAAGCATAATGCTATTGTCAGTGATCTTTATTACATTGTTATATGTTCTTTTTATAAATAGCTTATTGAGTGCTTTTGTCATGACAGAATATTGAAGTTTAGTAAATTCCCTTACTGAGACAATATAACTTTTGTCATTCATTCTGATATGTATGTTAAGTTTATGTATTTGCATATATACAGCATTTTATTTTCCAGATGTGATATTAGTCTACTTAGGTTTCCTTTCATCACAATTCAGTCTTGGTGTGATGTACAGACCTAGGCAATTCTTCATTTCATCTATAGTACCAGGTTTGTTTGTATATGGCTCAGAAAATGTCATTTCTCTATTCATTGTTAAAAACCAAATTTTCCATGTCTTCAAGTACTAAGAATATTAGGAAATACATCTTTTTATGGTTCCTAGTGATAGAGTGTGAAGTGCTAAAGCTACCTTGGAGAGACTCAGGTTATTCTTAGTCACAAATGTAAAATAACTATACTCTAATGATGGACAAGATATGTCATGAGGTATATACCTCACACACACATCTTAGTTATTTTCTTATTGCTATGATAAAACCCCAAGACCAAGGCAATTTAGACAAGGAAGAGTTCAGTTGGTTCTCTAGTGGCTCCAGAGAGTTAGGGTTCAGATGCTGGAGTGGAGTTATCAGGGGACAAGGGTGTGTAGCAACAATTAAGTGTTCACAACAAACAGGAAGCAGAGGGCACAACTCAAAATTGCTTGAGTCTTTTGAAACCCTCAAAGGTCACCCCAGTGACACACTTCCTCTGGAAAGGACACAGCTCTTTATCTTCAGCAGCAGCCAAAAACTGGATCCCAAATATTCAAATGCCTGAGATTTATGGGAAACATGTCATTCAAGGGACCACACGGTAAAATCAGGACACAAGAAAGAAGCAGGCTTATTTCTGAAAAAAAAAATCAAAATTGGAACTGGATACTTTACCAAGAGGATGATATGAATGTAAGAACAACGTGATGTTACAGGGAATGAAGTGGATCCATCATACAGTTAATGTGATCACATATGAAAACAAGATACTGTACAATGTGCTTATATGTGGAAGGGAGGGAAGAGGCTGAATTAAGTTATTTTGAAATTTATTTCCTGTAGTTCTGGGAATTCAACTTTGGACCCTGAGTATGTTAGTCAAATATTCAACTACTCAGCTTCACCCCCAGATCCTTTGTCATTCAAAAGTTTTCCTGACAGTGTATTGCTATGTGTCTAAGACTAATTTTGAATACTTGATCCTACTGCAAATCAGATTTATTTTAGAATTTATAACTAGCAAAATTGCAGTTATGAAGTAGCAATGAAATAATTTTATGGTGGGAGGGTCACCACAACCTAAGGAATTATATTGAAGGGTCACAGCATTTGGAAGGGTGAGAACCACTGACAGAGGAAGTATAAGATAAAGAAGCTGTAGCTTTTATTTCTAGATGAAAAGAGGAGCCCAGAATTGAGAAGCTAGGTGGAAATATCTGTTTATCCTGAGAAATTCATATATTCTCTGTGTCCTATATATTATCTGATCATCTACAGTAACAAAGATATCTCTAAAAAAGATACTGAACCTATTAAATAAACTACACAGTCTACTGTAATGAATGTTTAGAATGTTCAGAAATGTTACAGTGCATTAAAAAGTAATGGTTAGTAAGTTTTCTAGAATTGTAAATTGTTTTAGCAAAGATCTTTGAATTGAACAAAAGGGTAGAATGAGATGGACTTAGAGTTGAATAAAATTATAATAAACTTTA